>NC_138150.1:7456655-7604155 GCF_964199315.1 Orbicella franksi
CAAACGCTTATTATGTAGCTGTATACCTTAGCCCTCCAGGTGTAGGGTGTACAAAATTCCTGAAGACTACAGTGCCTGGGGTACTAGTTGTTGAAGAATATTGTTTTGTGTGAGGAGTCAGGGTTTTAGCCAATGGTTAGGGTCTCTGCATTGTGTTCTTTGGGAAGACACTTTACTCTCACACTGCCTCCCACCGCCTAGTTGGACAAATGAGTACTGGGTAGATTTGATACTCGGTGCTAACCCTGCTACAGACTTGCATCCCATCCCATTCCATCATTGTCAAACCTTGCTAGCACTCCTGTAGCCTTGAAACTCTTAAAAATCTGATGATTTTTCTAATTGTGTAGTTCTGTGAAACAGACAGACTCGCATCCCTTCCACAGGGGAGTTAAGAACTACTCGATATCACTTAATGCAACAAAGACTGGGTTGAGCTGTCACAGCCTAACCCAGGGGTGGTTTAGATCTCTTGGCCCGGTGAAGACCTAAAACAGTTCCCATTTCTTACTAGGTACAAAACAGAAAGCTGTATGCTCTGACTTAGGTGGAGAAAGATTCATACCAAGGCAGTAAATTCTATATCAGGTGAGTCTTAGTGTTTCTTTGTGTCTGGTTGGAGAGGTTTAATCGGTTCCTCGATTTTACCTGTGCTAGGAATAGTGCGACGTACTGCAGGTAGAAAATAATGGTAAAACAAATAGAGATGTTGTTATTTCACAGCTCAGCTGTTATACTGCATTGTGTTCTTGGAAATGACATGTTACTCTCACAGTGCCTCCCTCCTTGCAGATATACAGAAAAATGAATGGGCACTGAGTGAATTTTATACTGGGGCTGACCCTGCAACAGTCTGGAATCCCATTTGAGTGGGGGGAGGGGTGTAGAAAGATGCCTTGATATCAATTGATGCTGCAGAAACCGGAATAAAATGTGCTAGTTTGGATCACTTGGCCTGATGACGACTTTACCTTTAGTTACCTTTATTGTTGAAACTCCCCCTAGTACTGTAGGGTTGAAACTTTAAAAATATGATGACCTATTTTTAGTTGTGTAGTTTGTAAAACTTAAGAGGTCAAGGAATTCCATAAAGGTTAAAACATTTTCAGTTTCTTGCCAGATGCCTGAAAGAGAACCAAGGGAAAGGGCTGTGTGCCTAGACTCAAGAGGAGAAAGAATCAAATTGAGTCATTGGATCTCATAGTAGTTCAGTGACAATTTTATTTATGTTTGCTGTCACGAACTTTGAATAATTGTGCACAACTCAGGCAAAAAATTAAATTAGAAAATAGCCCAAAGAAAATATGCATGCTGATTGGTTTAAAATTGTGTTTCTATTAAACAATTAGATTATGAGCTTGAGATTTCTATCGCATGATAGTTGACGAGGGCGCAGCCCGAGTCAACTATCACCTGTGCCCTTGTCAACTATGAGGTATAGAAATTGAGGGCAAATAATCTAATTGCTTTAGTATAAATCTACTATTCGTTTAAAACTTTATCTAAATCCTGTTCACAGACACTTCGAAAATGCCAAGAAGTGGCCGTCATTTTGTTACATTTATGTAACTGCTACGCTACTCACTATCTATCACAGAATAGATAGTGAGTAGCATAGCCAATCAGAGAACGGCATTCGTGATGGAACTCAAGTAGATTTATACTAAAATTTGATAGAAACACTGGTCATGTTTTCTATTTCTTCAACAAAGAGATGTGAAAATAAGGACTAAGCAATGAGAAGAAAGGTTTTGAACTGGAGGATTTTGTCTTAATATATCATCAAATTCTCAGAACAAACCCTGAAAGAAATTTACAGTGAAGAACACCAGACAGTCTGGAAATTTAGACACGAGGTTCTTGTTGAAAAAGATCATATACTTTCTCATTTCAAGGGGGCCAAAGTAAAAAATTTACCTCGTTTTATTTTGCTATAGTAAGTACATGAAAATACTGCATAGTCTTTAGATTCAATTTGAGTTGGCAAACGTAGCCCTAGATCTTATCCATGGATTTAAAAGGTAGAACCAACTTGCAGAGCGTAATAACAGTGGTACACGAGAGTACTGCATGTGTCATGAAAGTGCAAGTGAAATAACTTTCTTGGTTGCAAAAGTCAGTCTCATCATATGCTAAAACTTTAATAGTGGGGGAAAAATGCTCAAATCACGGGGTTATTTATTTATTAAATCTAGTTTTTGCCTTGTGGTGGATTTTTACTGTTGCGTGAATTTCCCTTTGGGATTTCAGATACCACTGGGAAATGTTTTTGTTTCAAATAGCTGTCAAAGTGAAAATCGTTTTCAGTCGTTTCATAAAAGCCGTTCTGTTAAAACTACCTTGAGCTGTCGGGTGGTGAGATCAAAAGTGAACAAGAAAAAAAACAGAATTAAACCCATTATAATTCATTAATTGTCTTGGGCGTACCTGCTTGTTTGCAGAAGTATTGCATTTCAAGAACGGTTTTTAAAATTTTAAAGCAATTTTGTCTAATTATTCGCTTGTGTAAATATTTCAATTCTTGTTTGTATTTGGTCATAAGCGTCCGGCACATTACATGACCTTTATTTTAATACTGTAAAAATGTGAAGCTACATGTACCGAAGAGCATTTTATTTTCCAAAATTTCACGAGTTATTTAAAAATTGGCGACTATTAACCACGCATAGATTCAAAATTGCCCGTTTTGTCGCGAACAGTAATTTTTGCCATGAAAATTTTAGTGTGTCAGTGACTATTCACCTGCAAACGATGCAAATGAAGGTTAATTTTAGCGGGCTATATTTTAGCCGGTGCTGTTTATTTCGTGTTGCTGCTTGTCCGCGTTTTAAGTTGTAATATCATGATGTGAATAAACTCCGGGTATTTCTGTAATGATGATATAAACTACGACAAACGCATTCCCGATGAGAGTATTAACTTAAGTTACGTACACATTGTATGTATATTTTGTTCTTTGGGTTTCAGTGCACCCATTGTTAATTGAACGCTTTATTTATCTTTCTTTTAGACTGTCATCTCAAGTCTACATGCTGCGACATTAATATGGAGAAAGAAGCAAAGGAAAGCAAAGAACTTCGTTTAGATGTTTCTTCAGTGGTCATGTATTAAAAGTAAGATAGATTTACAAGACAAAGTTTATTTCGATTGAGTTTCTTGTGAAAGATTGTTAGGGCGGACCTCGTACTAGTGATTTCACAACACAAATCTCAGGAATCAAAAGAAGACATTGGAATTACTGTCAAATTGTCTAGTATCAACCAAACTGTCTCGTATCTTGCCAGTTTTTGAGAAAGCCGTGAATTGTATTTCAAGGTTGTAGCTTTAAAGTTGAGGTAGAATATTCGCATTACCTGGATTTTGCAACTCGAATTTTCAGCCTAGAAGTCTCGTTATTAAACTCGTTGAAATTACATTCTGGTTGTCTGGTAACTATTTCACAAATTTTCTAAAATCTTTCTAGTTTTCGAGGAGGCATTGAATTGATGTTAAGACTGCGCTTTTAAAAGGGGCAAGATAAAAATAGAAAAGTGGAAAAAGTTGTCCTTAGAAAAAAACGTCTGCAACTTTGAATGGTGTCTGGTTTTGAGTCAAACATATACTGAGTCTTTTGGTGGAAAAATCTTGCACTATGTAGGATTTTTCCCATCAAAACTCACAGTATATGCTTGATTTCTGGTTAGACTCTGTTCAAAAGCGCAGAATTTTTTTTCTTTTTGGCAACCCTACATAGTCAAAAAATAGTAAAAGAGATAGCCTACATTCTGACTAGTTTCCAGGCCCCTTTTAAAAGCGCAATTTTTTTTTATTTTGTTTGCTTATTTAAATTGATTGTATTAAATTCTAATTGTATTATTAAAAACCAATAAAAGTTATATTGAAGACGCGTGTGTAATTGACTTCTATTTGTTAAGGTATTTTTATTGTCTTTAATATTCTTTAACAATGCTAAAATAATGTACACAATAAAAACTACCACCTGCTGTTTTCATTTTATTGTTTTGCAATACATTGTAAGTAATTAATTGAAAATCAGTAAAAACGTGCGAAGGAAAAGTTCGCGTTTAAAAACTAAGACTTTTGGCGGGAAAATTGAAAAAATTTGCACAGCGTTTCCCCTGAAAACTTTTTCTCAGAAAAACTTAAAGAGGTTACCCTTCAGAAGTTTTTGATCGCAAAAAATTCTCAAAGGCAACAGTTAACAATAAATCCCGTAAAAGAACTACTGCACCACCTCGCATTGAAAAAGCAATTTTGATATTTTAAGTTTTCTTTCCCGTCTCAAAATAATTTTTTTCCAAACAGTCTCCCAAATTTCATTTTTTCGACGAACTTCGCGATGGTGTTTAATAGTGCGAGGTAATGCAAGAATTCCTTGAGTCGTGAAAAAGATGAAATGACAAATGGCTTAAACAGTCGACAAAATAAAAAATATAATTCCGAAATGTATTTTTAAATCTTGCAAAGTGATCGTGAGGTACCGTTTCAACTAACCGAGTTTAATTTTACATCCAATCTAGTTTGATCTACAACTGTTTGTAGCTTGTCATTTCATACCTTTCTCTGTCAGACTATACTGAATATAGATGGTACACTTCGGATCAGTTGCACAGGAGCAAGAACTCTTAGTCAAAATCCAACCGTTGTCCACCCCGCAAAATTGCCCAATTTCGATGGTTTATGACCATTTAAGTTTCGAAACAAGTTAATTTTTCTCTTCCGATGCAACCGTTCGCTCCGTTCTCTTTTCCCATGCAACATCCAAAGTGTAAACACTACAAAAAAATCAATATCTGGTAACAAAGATGTCTATTTCTAACATAATGCAAAATTTCTTCTCCCGCTTCAGTATGTTTTATGAACTCTGAGCCAAAACACTGTTGAAAAACTCCACCATGAAAATTTAAATATCTTGTTGAAAAGTTTTCGAAAATATTTTAGTCTATTTTGAACAAGTTTGTCAAAGAAAAACGCTTGGAAGTCCAGAAATTTAAACGTTAGAAATGACTGGAAACAAAAATCATAAAGGCGCCACGAGAACTTTGTATAGCAGAGCACGTTTTTAGTACCAATTCAAATGCAGACATTGTCATCCTTGTTAACAAATTTGTAGCTGGTCTTTCTAGTTTGGTTTAGATTGTTACTGAAATTGTTGGCAGCCTTTAAAGTCTTGAACAACAATTAGTGTAATAGCTAATTTTAAATGTTTATTGTGTAGTAGTTGGATGCGAAAGGTTCTCTTTTTGGAGGTCCTTGCTAGACAATTGTTGAAAAACAAAAAATGGCAGAATCGAATTTGATTTGCAAGTGTTTAAGCATTTACAGAGACAGGTTTTATATATCCAGTTTTTGTTCTCCGCGATCCTGAACTCGTTCGTTCTTTAAATCTGAAAATATCAACTCTCCTTAACGATTGTCTTACTTGGTCTTTTACTGTAGTTCTGAGAATTTGGTAGCACATCAAGACAATATCTCTTGTCGATGATTTTGTTTATTACTGGCTATACCTTTTTCAACACCCTTTATAAACCAGATATTGATCTTAGAAGCCGGAGGCTTCAATATCTAAAGGTTAAACTAACGTTGATCTGTCGTTAAGGTGGCACTTTAAAAACTTGAGCGTTCTGTAGTATTTCCAATAACCTGAAAATATTTTTATTTTCTTTAAAAGTAGCTGTGGTGAAAAAATATGGAAGAAAAGCCTCGATTTAGAATGACGGAGAACTTTCTCGGTAATCACATGATTCTGAATGCAGTTTGTAATCTCTCAGAAATTTCTCTTCAGCCTTCCGAATTCCTTAAAGTTGCCCCAAGACTTTCGTCGCTGTTGGGAAAATTTCGGAAATCTTGGAGTGATCTCCGGATTCTATCGTCGGCGATCTTCCGAATACCTCGGATGCCTGTCGGCAGTCGTTAGAAATCTTCGTTGTAATTTGCAATCGGCGTTTTAGCCCAGAGTGGATATTTGTTTTTGCGAGTGTTTCAGACTGTTGAATATATTTGCAAATAATTAATTTCATAATACAATAGACCATTTTACAGTTGTCTGCTCAGTGACCTGGCCTTTGTATGGCAGCGAGGCTAGAGTTGACCTTGTTTTGATACAGACCTCTCTGCTTTTGTTGTGTAAAACAAGTTGTTCTGATGCTAACTAGGTGCATTTACATGACAAAAGCAGTGAGGTCTGTATCAAAACAAGGTCAACTCTAGCCTCGCTGCCATACAAAGACCAGGTCACTGAGCAGACAACTGTAAAATGGTCTATTGTGTGTTCATGTGATTAATTCAGATGATTATCCGTACAAGAGCAATTTTCATTGTTCTGGTATTTTTATGTTTAATTACATTATGACTTTGCCAAATATCGCTGTCGTACAGGCCATTTAACCTCCTTTAGCCTAAAAACCGACCCAATTTTATTACTTCGTCGATTCCGAGATAAAACGTACGAGTTTTGATGACAAAAAATTTAGATTGTGTTGTTAAATATAGTGCCACCGTAAAAACTCAACGTTGTTTAACCACTTAAAATATTCGCTGAAATCGTGTTGACCAAAATGGTGGCTGCCAGGATCGAAATCTCAGATAAATTACTACCGAAGGTTACAGTTAGTGAAAAATATATAGCAGTCGTTCCAAACAAATAAATACCGCGACTTTTTCCACTATAAAAAAACCCTCGATAACTAATCCTTACACAGCAAACTTCAAATATATTGCCACCATTTTAATCGAAAGTTATGAAATTAAAATTCTTATCTCCTTGTCATCTCCAATGTTGAATAATCATTTGAACTCCTCGTGAATTTCAATCCCTTCTTTCGTTCGCTGGGTCATACATACCAATGAATTCCATCTTCACCGCTAGACCATTTCCTCTCCTTGAAAGGAAGACTATAAAGAGAAACATAAGCATTATCTCGGGACAAATGTACTTCCATTAAGATATACTATTACTACGAGGGCAAGCAGCGACCAACGCTCGTATAAACCGGCTGCACGTGGTAACAGTTTCAACTTTCCGGGAGCAACAAGCAACGAGAATCAAACAAATCAAGCGTAAATATCTTACAAACTTGGGCAAAAATTAGTTCTTAACTCTTCTCCGACTGAAATATTTCATCTCAGTGATTGCAAAACAAGGGCTATCTGGTTTATGAACGAAGCTGTGTGCAGCTCGGCAAAGAAGACTGCGAGCGAAGGGCGGAACTTAACTTTAGGAAGGTAGAAATTGTTCACGGTTTGGTGAAGAGCAAAAAGATTAAAACATACACTCACCATTAGTATTTTAATACTGCGAAGGAAGAACGTGACCAGATCTGACATCACCAGGAACGCATAAATCCACGTCTTCACACTATGACCACGTGTTTGCTGTGAAGAAAATTCCACAAGTAGTTATGAATATTGATTACAAACTAGACCCAATCGCTGACAAAAAACGTCGCCGCATATTTTCACGACTTTGACTTTCATTCTTATTCAAAACTATCGTATCACTTCAAAAATATCAATTTCCCTTCAGATCTTTGCATTTTTAGGCTTTATTAAGACTGTCATACATGAAATCAGTTAAATACATTTGTAAAGACTGATTCACGCGGCCGTCATATTTCTTTAATTAAACTTTCAGGGTTTTAAATATTCCCGCGTAAAGATCTGATGGCCTGCGAATTAAAGCTTATAGTTAAGGGAAAGCTACATGAAGAAACAATTAAAAAAAGAAATTGAAGATAACTACTTTTAATTGAACCGTTTCTGAAATTTGAAGTTTGAAATTTGTATGATTTTATTACTCCTAAATGTAGCCGGATGAAGGGCATTAACAAAAATGAGGTTTTCTCGAGGTAAAGTGGAACCCCGCCCTATAGGCTGCGAAGGCAGATGTATTTCCGGCTGTCGCTTGTCTCCGCCGAAAATAACGTCTGCATACCCGAGCCAGGAAACGATTTCTGTGACGAAGGGTTGACAGGCTACCCGCCCTACGGCCACCTCGTTATTTGCGGCCTCTTTATTCTGGCCCAGACAAAAGCTCAGTCAGTCATTTTCTTATTTAAAGAATCCTTTTAATACGGCCATCCCGACAATACGGCCAGATTTTTGTTGCCCGTTGGTGACTTTTTGACGTATTTCCTTGTGGGTTCCCTCTTACCTTCCCCTTGCATTCGCAATTCAACCCCACGGACTTTCATCATCCTTTTCACCATGCGCTCCCTTGTTCTTTTCCTCTAACATTTCTCTTTTCGTTTCTCCTTCTAATCCCTGTGCTTTCCACCACACGCAAAGTAGTTCACGCTTCTGTGGGCTTCCCTCACCGACACCCGTGAATTCACAATTAGTTTCCTTATGTGTTTGCTCGTCCGTCACGTCTTGACCTCCCTGCGTTATGCGCTTCATGGGCATTGTCTGAGTTTGTTTTCCTGCGCTCGGCTACGGCTTTCCTCAGTTGTGCTTTGAACCATACACAGCCTTGTGCGTTACCCGACGAGTTCCCGGCGAGTTTACGTTCCTCGCTATGTCGCTCATACGTTTTGCTGTAAGTTTTCAAATGCCTTTACCTATTTGTTACACCATAGGTTTCCTCTTGCATTTCGTCACCTGTTTCCTTATGCAGGCATATGCTTCGCGTGCATTTCCTTTGAGTCCCTTCTATTTCTCGCGCGTTTCGCTATAAGTTGTTCCGGGTGTTTCTCCATATACGCAACCCCGTGCGTTCCTCTTTGATTTCCCGATGGGGTCTCTCCTAAGTTCCTCGTGCATTCACCATGGGTCCCTCTTATGTTTTCCCGTTCGTTACGCCGTGTGTTCCCTGTGAGTTTCCTCTTACATTTCCCGTGCATATATTTACTGTGGGTTCCCCAAAGTCTCTCTCGTCTGATGCTCCGTGCAAACTTTGTACTTTTCGTGCTATTCATCTAGGTTCCCCATGTGTTCCGTGGGCGTTTCCTCGTATTCCCGGTTAATGCTTCCTTATCTTTTCCAAAGGGTTCTTTAATGGTTCCCGGGGGTTCCTGCAATATCCGCCGTGCTTTCCTTCATTTTGTGACACTGCGCGTTTCTTATGCGCTCAATAGCGCATTTCCTTGTACATTACTCTACAATTTTCCTGTTCATCCTAAGTGCTTTTCCTACCGTTTTCCGTTTTGTTTTTCCTGGCCCTCCCCTGTGCGCTCTAACATACGTAACCCGTTTCCCAGTGGGTTCCCTCCGACGTTGCCCTTGCACCTTGAGTCCCACATGCATTTAATAGTTAGACATCGTGTGATCCCTACGCATTTCCTTTAATATCTCACGTGTTTTTCTATATAATTCCATTTGAATTCCTAGTGTACATGTGCTCCATTGTACATAGCGCAGGGCTTTCCCCTAGGGGTTTTTGGCACCCAACACTATCCGTGGGCGTTTACACGGCTCGGAGGCAGCGTGGCCGAGCGGTCAGCGTGTCGGACTCGCAATCCAGCGGTCCCGGGTTCAAGTCCCGCTCTGGCCACTACCTGGATTTGTTTCTCGGTAGCCCCGAGTTCAAATCCTCGGCCACGCTTGAAAATAGCCAACTGGTTTGCCTCCGGCCAGCGAGGATTCTTAACAATGTTATGTTCAGTTTGATTTGTTCCGGTTGTTTGCTCGGCCCCACTAGCACTTGTGCTATAAACATTGCCGAGGGTAAATAAAGGTTATTTATTGTTATTATTATCTGTTTTTTTACACCGTGCGTTCCATCATGTATTTCCTGGTATTTCCTCGTAAATTCCACGCGCGTTCCTTCCCGTTTCCGGTGCTTTCCCTGACGCGTTGCGCTACACGTAAGTGTTTTCCATGATTGGTCCCCCTGCGTTATCCACATACCAGAAGAAATCTAGGGAGAGTCTTATGTCGTAGCCGCTTGTGAAACTGTTACTAGTAACAATGACCGCCTCCCCCCTCTTTTGTTTTGTCCCTAGTAATACTCCAACCATTGATATCCCCAGTCCCTAGAGCCGCCTTTTCCTTCTCTCCAGTCCTCCGCGGAGGTTCGACACGTCCCTTATAGAAATCTTTGTGTTTGCATTCATATCGGGTTTTCTCCTCCCTAAAAGCTTTTCCGAGCCTCTACGGAGAGAGAGAGACCTGTCCCTCTTAGCTGGCCGGGCTTTGAGCGAGGAAAAGGTGGCTCTGGATAAACATTGTATGATTGGCTAGTTTTTTGGACTATGATTATCACTAATTTAACACTGATTTCCTTCCCGAAAGGAAGGATTGGGATTTTTAGCCTATTATGTTTATTTGAAATATTTCTTAATTTCAGTTGTAGCTAAGCGCATCAACCACTATAACTGAAACCGTTAGATTACAGCACCTACAGGGAATTAAGAATGAATTTCTGACCGGGAAGTGGCAAAAAAAATAATGTTTGGAGGATTTCAATAAATTTTTCTGGGTAAGAATTTTAAACTTCGAACAGCTACCGTACGATTTACATGTACACAGTGATATATTCCAGAAATAAACCAGCACTGAATACGTGAAAATCCTAGTCCAAGCATCTGTCCAATCAAAGTCTCAAAGGCAATCTGGCATTACGAGAACCCCTCGACTAAGAGGGACATGTGGCAATGAGGACAAAAAGGCAGTCCCACAATCCACGCAGTTCGACTCTGCGCCTGCGTGGAGGGGTTCGAACAAAAGAAATGGTAAACGGTAGTGTATTTTTTGAAGTGTCACTTTAATCATCAACTAAAAACAGCCACCAATCAAGTTTTGGCTCTCGTCACACAATACGTGAAGCATCGGAACCAATGAAGTCACGTGACGTGTGATGATCTCTTGAGCGTCCAGCACTAGTGAGTACTTGGTCTGTGATGTGGGGTTCACGCTCTGTTCATCCCATGATACAGACTGGCATCAACTGAGGTGTAAAAAACACAGTAGTTATATTAGAGGGGTTGTAATTCTTTGTGATTAGCTAAAATGGTTGCTTATGGTTTTGGTTTTTTGAAACCCAATCAATCAAGTGAGTGATGTTACTTACATTTGGCACCTTGGAGAGCAGAACTAGTTTTGGGATCCGACGCAGATGAGGCAGTGCACACAGGCAATGATGCTTAACTTCTGCAGAGAAAAACATCACAAGAAGGATGGATGAGCGACTACTGACCTGGACAGTAAAACAACTAGTGCCAGTCTTCTTTCACTCACTCCTTCTTCTGTCACTACTTTCCTTACTCCAAACTCCCCTCGTAACCCACATAACCACACCCAATTTACCCTTCAGTCCTCAAATTGGATAGAAATGAGCAAGATCAAGAATCAGATAAACAAATAAGTTCTTTTAACAAACCAATTCTTTTATATCTGGACACAGGTAAGGTTGCCTACAATGTTGATGTTCCATCAAGTTCATGAAAATAACCTAAATTCAGCCCTGCTGGGGTATAAATTGCATGAGCTTACCAGGCTCTGCAGAATTAAATCCTTGTATCGACTTAGGAGCAGTTTCCATGAAAAGCTCTATTTGAAAAGAAACCTATTTTAAAACCTTAGATGCACAATAATCACAAAACCAACTGTAGTGAATGTAGACTTAAGGCAACTGATATTCATTATCAAATTCATCCAAAAATTGATACGACAGTAATGCCAAAATATTAAAATAGATCACAAATCAAAGCTCACCCAATAACTGATATGCATTTTAACAATCATCGCCAACATTTTTATCAATCAGCAAGCTAAGAACCTGCAAGAAAATTACACAAAAAAAACCTGTGAATACCAGTACTGCCACTCAAACTTAAAAGATAATGTGACAACTGAGCGACTCTAGGGATTGTGGGTGCTCACACATCCCATCCATACAATCATCATACATTCATGACCCTCCCTCCCTTCCTGACCCTCCCTCCCTTCCTGACCCTCCCTCCCTTCCTGACCCTCCCTCCCTTCCTGACCCTCCCTCCCTCCCTCCCTCCCACAGGAAACTGATAGTAACTCGTGTTTTAAAAAAGATCTTTTGAGTAAGCATATTTCTGAATCAAAGATAATTCAGTCGTGCCATTGGTAAACAGTGACCCAAATTGCTATTGCAAAATTACATGTTTTAGCATTGTATGGTTTTTTAACATAATTTTGAAGTGAAACTATGAAACAAAAGGTCCATTTTTCAGAGTGATGTGAATGCGAAGGGAACACTTCCGTTTGAAAAAACTTTGCATGAAGCTGACTATTGCCATTAATTTCTACTTAACAATCAAATGACTGCCTAAAAGAGGATCTTTTCTTAGTCTGAAGAAACATGGTATCAATAACAGCAGTTTGCTTCATAAATATTAACAACCAGGAATGTTATTTAGCTTTGCAGTACATTTAAGTACTGATGCATGAGACTACATGTAGATCAGCACCCCTACAGTCATATGCAAGAAAAATACTAGAGCTACAGTGTATGTGTACATGTATACTGTCGGTATAAAACAGTGACAAACTAGTTTGTTTGATCAGCTGAGCAACCATTTGCACATTTTTTGTTTTCAAAGTATATTTCATTTAGATAACACACTTGACAACATAACTGAACATGTAAACCCAGCACACACTCAAAGCCAAGTTTAAGGATTCCTCTTTGTCAGTGACTTGCCATATTTTGCTGACCAAGTCATTTACCAGTGGAGTAAAATGATCACGTGTAGGGTGATCATTCACATAGACACATAGAAGAGCTTCAATCTGTAATCTGCTCTGAGGTCTAAAAGCAGAGGCCTGACAATCCAGAGTCCAATTCACTTACCACTACATCACTGCACTCATCACAAAGCAATTGTTCTGATGTCTCTGATGTGACATTGATTACTTCCCTTAATTGATTGTTTCAGGTTTGTTTCTGCTGCATTCTGTTGCACTTTGGTGTGTGAAGCTGGTAAACACAGTCAGGTGCCACGAGCTACAAAGAACAAGACATCTCCCCTGCAATTTTAACTCCTGTACTGAGCTGGTTACATTGGCTAGTTGCCTTGTTCCCGTGGTCTCACCATGTGTGATTTTAGTGCTTTTTGCTCATAAACAGAGCGTTGGTAATGACTGCAATCTGAAGAGATAATGAAAATAGTTCAGTTATGAGAACTATATTAAAATTAGCTTCATCAATATCTTTGTTAGGATGTGTTGACATAGATGGATGCATCCGTGAGAAAAACAGTACTGACATTGGCTGTATCTCCTAGTGAGACCTGCAAGAGCAGCTTTTAGGGCACTCATGTACACAGCAGACATGATCTTGGGGTAAGTTTTCCAAGAGGTGCTCAAGTTGCTTAAATGTTGCCAGCTGGAACAGAATTGATCTGAATTGACAATCATGACTATGTGGACATATGTGTGATCTTTGGTTATACAAACAGACTGCCATGGGCTGTGGAATGAGCTCTGAGAACGACCCAAAACATATTGATGCCCAAGGACATCAATAAGACTATTGCTATTATTATCATTTTGGAGGGTATTGAGAAAATAAAAACTGAACAAATGACACCAAAACAGTCTGAACAATCCAGTGAGCATTTACAAGTTGAATGGCTTTATTTTCCCTGGATGAAAATACACAACTAAACCAAGCAAACCTTGCTAGAAATCACAAAATCTTACCATTTGAGTTTTCAAAAATTGTAAAAGACATGAAGGAAAGTTCAATAGGGCATATTGTAAGTGCTGAAATTACTTATTGGCCTATTTCAGCGGGCTAAAATACTTTTTAGCCAGCCAAATTCACCATTTTAGTGTGCAAAATGCGCCACAATGCCCAACAAAGTGATAATAACTCCAACGCTTTTTAAAATCGTTTCAGTGCTTTGGGAAGACATTCTTTCAGACCTTTCATATGATAGCCAGATTGAGATATGGTCTGACACACTACCAAAAATTGCTGGTCGACAAAATGTACAAAATTAACACTAAAGCTTATAGTCCTTGTGAGGAAATAAAGTGTGTCATGTTATGTCTGAAAAAGCCAAGTATGTGCAAGTCTGTTCCTACATAACTTATTTCACATCTTACATGGACAAAGTAATTTCTGAAGAAACAAAATGCCCAACATGATCATTTGCTCAACAGCACAGAAGAGCGATCTCAGTTAAAATACCAGAGCAGTCCTGGTGAAAACAATTTCCAGTATAACAGCTTATTTATATGGCATTATCATTTCTATTTTTGATAGCTAACCACTGTAAACAACCATGCTGCAGGCTCTCACAGGGAAAAATCGGTCAAATTAAGGCCCCATTTATACAGAAAGATGATGCTTCTCTCTCTCTTTTCTCTTCTGTTCCTTTCTTTTTGTGTGCATTTGTGCTATCTTGCTGACTTGCAATTTATTTTCAAATTTAACTACTGATGTCAACTGGCTGCCTGGCTCTGCTAGCCCCTCTGCTTATTAATAATAATAATAATAATAATAATAATATAATAATAATAATACTTTATTTATATAGCGCTATTTCTATTACCATCCAGTAGCACTTTACAATGAGGTTAAAAATATTTCACCAATAAAAATTAATAATAATAATAATAATAATAATAATAATAAAAAAAAAACGTAGCAATACACAAAACATGAGCAAAATAAACTAACTAATAAAATAACTAAGCTGTAAAAATCAGAATAAAAACTAAGGAAAATAAAACTCTATGATAAAAAGTTACTGACTACAGCTGTAACTAACTAACTAACTAACTAACTAACTAACTAACTAACTAACTAACTAACTAACTAACTAACTAACTAACTAACTAACTAACTAACTAACTAACTAACTAACTAATTAATTAATTAATTCCAGGCAGCCAATACTCTAATTCTTATCATTGACATTTTTTTTTACAAAATAATTATTAGTATTTTTGTGTGAGAGAGTACAAAATAATAAAGATTGTTGTTGTTGTTGTTGATGATCCTAGCGCTAGGATCATCCGAGCGCAAGGTTCTCAGCTGATCATCCTACTGCCAAGATGCGCTAGGATGATCCTAACTCATAAACCCTCTGCTAGGGATAACTCACCTACCCAGGACAAATTTATTTGGGCTCCAAGAAAAGAAAATATGGTAAAAAATACCATCAAAACAAACAAATTGTCAAGTGAGAAATGTATAAATTCACAATTGTTTTAGTTTTGCTTTGGATAGAAAAAATTGAATAACTGCTTTTTGCGACAAAATTTTCACAACAATATTTGTGGCTTCCGTCGTTAAATTTATTTGATTGCAGAATTTTTTATAGTTTTGCCATCAAATTTATCCCAAATTAGAGAAAAATTAATTGTTTGGGATTCTAATTGAGTTTAGAAATTGAAATAATCTCAGTGGAACTTATGAAGCACGTAATTCAAGTGCAAAGAGGTTTTGGCAGTAAAACTATTATTATTGATTGCATGTTTTGTTTACCAGGTTAACCAAAGCATAACTGGCTTGTAAATGTGGGCTGTCTTTGACCCTCTTGCTAGGGTTACCCTACTCGCTTGTAAACAGGTCCTAAAAGACTGCCAGCCACAGACTGCAGTTTCACGAAATTTATGCATTTAAAGCTGTCAACTATCTATATAGTAAATATGAACTGAATATACAGCACAGTTGAAAAGTCTACACAACTCGCAAATAATGAAAGACTGGGTTGGCTTTGATCAACTGCCATAATAGATGATTGTCTTCACAAACAGGAACAAGTGCTTGTTTAAATGAATTACGGTTGTTTCACCTGAAAGCCAGTTTGCCTGACGCCAGTTCACCCAGACTATAAGTCAGTTTGCCCGAACTGTTAGCTCCTTGGTCAATGAATCAAACACAGAATACTGGGCCATTTTTAACAATCTATCAAATGAGCAGGCTTGTTTGGCTTGTTTGCTCCCTTGTCATCCATTGCCGCGCCAAACAAGCCAAACACGCCACTAAATAAATTATATAAACCTAAGACAAAACACACGTATAGATTATTCCTTGTTCTTTCATCCAGGGCTGAGTCAAAGGAGCCACATGAGCCACTCAATATATAGACCTAGGACTTATATTAACGTGCATATAGGTTTACAGTCGTTTCGATACAAGTCGTTTCGATGCAAATGGAAGTTGATATGATACACATCTAAAATCAATGCGATACAAACTAAAGTCAGTTCGATACAAAATGAAGCCATTTTGTGACAAAAGTACAGTAACTAGAAGAAAATCTCAAGGAAAGTCTTTTCATCTTCACATTGCATACAACAGTGACCGATCGAAAGAGTGTCATCCCAGGAGAAAAATCATGTTTGTCTGGAGGTCTTGGAACTTTTTCCACTGCTTAGCTGAATACTCTGAACTTCTTCTCTGAAACGAGCCCGATTAGAAGGGAAGTCAGACGAGCCCCACAGTGGAACAAATCATCCACTACAAAACAAAAACATCTAGTATTGCTAGGCAATTCTAAACGTGGAAATTCTATAATACCAGTAATTTCAGACTGCTGGGTATTTTAAAGTTTTGTATCGAATTGACTTCAGTTTACATCAAATCCACTTAAAGGTAACCGGTCATGACGCTCCCAAGATATAACGCTCCTGACATGACACCCCCCATAAGACATTACACCCCCTACCATTAAGATATAACGCCCCTGATAGAAAAATAGTTACAAAACACCCGAGATCCAAACGAAAAAGGATAAGCTTGCGAACAATTAAAAATAATAAATATGATTTTCTCACTTGTTTAACAAAGAACCTGCTTGCGCTTTTTAAGTACCAGTAAGTTCTAATTGCAATAACGTAAAAAGAAAAACAATAAACCAAGACTTGTGATCTTCTCACTGTGGTGTTTTGAAATTGCATAACAATAAGCCTAACTTAAAAAAGCAAGCAAGGACTTTGTAATAAACAAGAACATTGATCTACTTGAGCATCTTTGCAAATAAGCTGAAGTCTTAATAATTACGGTCTGAATTGTAAACAAACGTTCTATTGAAGTTATATTGACAAACTGAGCATACACGCGTTAAATATAATCCAGCACTAACAATGTTTTATGTTCAATTTAATTTATCACTAAACAGATGTATTAAACATACTAAATTATGCAGGATTTCGATCCGCTGTTGTTTGGTCCGTAATCGTTTGGTCTCGTTCGGCGATTTTCATTGTTCACAATGGTGCAACCAAAAGGATGCTTTGTCGAATGCAACCATTATTTTTACTTAGGGTGGAAATCACGTCACATAAATCAACAAATTATAAATCTGACCTTCACAAGCTGTAATTTCATGTGTGATACATGACGTATCATAGCAAAATGAACTGCATTTCAGAATCAACGACGATGATCGACAACAGCAACACGAGCCTTAGTTGGGGAGCGTCATGTGGGAGGCGTTATATCTTGGGGGCGTCATGACCGTAAATCGACTTTAGATGTGTATTGAATCGACTTCGACTTGTATCGAAACGACTTTGTATGGAAACTACCGGATACCCGCATTTAGATTATTCCTCGTTCTTTCATCCACTGCTGAGCCAAACGAGCCACTAAATATATAGACCTAGGGCTTCACGCGTATATAGATTATTCCTCGTTCTTTCATCCACTGCCGAGCTTAACGTGCCACTGAATATATAGACCTAGGGCTTCGCGCGTACATAATTATTCCTCGTTCTTTTATCCACTGCCGAGCCAAACGAGCCACCAAATAAATACACCGTCATAAGTGGTCCTGTACTGTGTAGTTGCTCCCAACAAATAATTTAATTTTGCTTCAAAATGCCCACAATGTTGTGTTCTTCGCTCGTTTAGGTAAAAGAAAGAATTTAACACATCATTCTTGAACTTTCAGTCCGGGCGAATTGACATCGGACGAACTGGCTAACGGGCGAAACGAACGACCGGTTTAATACCGTTTAAATCATGTTATCGTGGGCATAAGTAACAAAATATTACGCTTCTCTTCCTCTATGAAACTAATACACAAAATAGAAGATCTTAAAGAGCTGTTACGAACCTGAAAACACGCCTATTTCTTGCTACTTCAGCCGCCTTTGCCAGGTTAGGTGAAATAACATCCGCCATCTTGGAAAGAAAGGCCGCGAGAGACTAGGGGAGAACGTTAGTTTTCAGTCCTTTCGCAGATTACAGAGCAAAATGGCGGAAATTTTAAAATTCATGAGAAACAGAACATTGGTTGGTCGTGTTTTTGACCCATTGAAGCGATTGTTTTAGCTTTTTCATGCGAAGATCCTTTTTTTTTTGCTGCGCGGCAGGGGATGAAAGTATAAACGTCTTTATTGTACTTGGATTTAAGTGTTTTGACCCCAAAGTTCTTAAACAAAATAAAAATGAAAAGGCCAATATCACTGATTTTATTCATTTCCGGTTCAGTTTTACTCCAATATTTGCCCACAGAACGTGACAGGCTTCAACCACAAAAGCTTTCTTCTTACGCAGCCTTCAGAAGCAACTAACGCGCATGCGTGTGATGTAATTAAACTTGTCATTCAAATGAATAAGCGTCACCACAAGTGAGCACAGCATAAGGACAAAACAAATATAATGCTAACACCTGCCATGCCATAGACGTGCTCGCTTAACGGCAGCACATATACTAAAATTGGAACGATACAGAGAAGATTAGCATGGCCCCTGCGCAAGGATGACACGCAAATTCGTGAAGCGTTCCAAATTTTTTAATGTTAACACGTTATATTCCCAGCAGTTGGCGCCCGTATCGTAAACAACTAATTATGTCGTTCTATTCTGTGCATATCTATATGCATTCGTCAAAAGTTAGGCGATTCTGTTCTAAAGCGAAGTTTCTTGATTCTTGATCGATCATGTGAAACAGTGAGTTCCTTTAGGCTGTTGAAGCACCCAGTTGAAGTACAGCTGACGGGGAAAATTCTAATCCTCGTGCCGTTACAGGGGTGATACAAAGTCAGCATTTTAATTCAAGTTATTGTCAAAGATTTCAACAGAAAGGAAGTTCACCCCGGAAATTTCCTTGGCCAAAACAAGCCATTATCCGAAGACAGCCTAGTAGTTGAGATTTTTAAAGGAGTCACGTCACGGTTTACGCAGCTTGAAAAGTTTAGTCTAAATTTTTCAAGTTCGTCGTTTGTAATCCGAGTTAATCTTCTCCATCCTTGACCATCCTTGCTCCATTATGGTTTACCATTGTCTATTTGGTGTTTTTATATCTTATTTTTAGGTTGCCTTCAATTTAAAAGTAATTTTGGACGTGGCCAAAATAACTGAAAATGCCGTGACTGGGCTCCTTAAAGTTCTTTGAAAAGTATTGAGTGAATATGGCTCTTACAAAGAGGTCACAGACCAAACAAACCTTCGCTTTCCTTAAACCATGAATCGAGATAAAGCATTGCTTTAAAAGATCACAATTAGTTTCAAATTTAGTGAATTAATGTTCTCGGACCTCAGCGCTGGTATATGGAAATATCTACTTCTCGAAACAAAGACAATCACAATGAGAACACGTGTAGAAAACAAAAGTACTTGTGAGCGCTTTGTTAAAATGTCAGAAAAGGACAAAAAGACCCACCAAGGCTTCTTATCAATATTTTTACGACTTTAAATGACCGTGGCTCTATATATTTAACCGAAGTTGAAATTTGGCGTCACCTCCAACTGAGATTTAATGATTTTGCCTTTAGTTTAAAGAGTCTGAGACTAACCGAAATCCACAGGAACCATTTGTTTGAGCCAGCATTACAGCTGCCAGATAAAACAAATATGTGAAACAACGAGCTATTTATCATCTTGAAGTTTGCAAAGGTACTAAATTAACCACTCTTGCGAGTCGATGAAACTCAGCCGTTTCGAGGCTCTTTCGAGCTTTCGATTCCGTCAGAGCGAAGTGAAAGACTTTGCCTCGATGAACATGGCTAACGATAGAAACTGCGTCAGCCTCGCGAACTCGCCACGGCGGTCTATCATCATCTTTGCTCGTTGCGCCATGGGACGCAGAAGGCCTTAGAATTAAATTTCCTGTGCCGGTTTCTGTAATCATGAACCAGTCTGAAGGGGCGACTAGCCCCCTGCAGACTTACCTGAGCCTCTTTTGGCCAGTTTGGTCGGGGTTCCTGTTAGGCCTTCACAGCTACCGTGGCGGCTTCAGGACTAAGTCCCACTGAAAGGCTACTCCGCTGTTTCCCACCTCCCACGAGCGAGGATGTTACCGGGGCTTTTGGGAGGCCGCCACAGCAGTTAGTGACCTTTAACAACCTGAAGTTAATAAACAACTAAGTGTTTCACTCGCCACCGACGAAGCACAAGAGCTTTGAGTTTAGAAATTGACATATGCTAATTCTTTTGAAAACATTTTCTGAGTCCGCCAGTGCCTTGTAGTAGTGTTGATTAATAGAGGAATGTTTACACGATATCATTTCAACATGGCATGTGCTATTTAACAAGGCCATATAGGAGGCAGAGCAATTTCCCTATCTCTAATCTGTTAGTAATAACATCCGTTGCCCGTATTTGAGAGGTTAAATTTTTGTGAAGAAAATAAATCTGTGGGGATCAATGTCGGGCGGGATTTATCGAGAGCTTCATGCTGCCAGGAATGTTCTGTACACTGCAACTTCCATGGCTGTCGAAACAGATCATCCGATAACTGTTTACGAGAGACACAAAGTACCCTATCACACTGTATATAGTTGAAAACAAGGTCGGAAAAACAAGGAGTCGGAAAAGAAACCTCTTCAGATTAAATAAGCATCGTGGAGGGAAGAAAACTAATAAACCAATACAAAAAAAGGGTCTAGACTACAATAATTCAAGACAAAACTGGATAGGAGTCGAGTCGGATTCTAAAGACAAGTCTAAAATCTTTTTTTAGCTGAACTGGCGTCAAAAATAAAACTAGATTTGTAAATTCTGGTTGTGTTTTCCATTATCAGCAAAATTAGTGTATTAGAACTTATTTTTCAGCCTCAAAAGCTCTTGTTTGCCCAGCCTCCTCCGCCGTATAAGTCATACCGGCTACTGAACTCTTAAACGCGCCTACGGAGAAACTCGAGAACGGCTTGCGAGCGATCGATGTGACCTTAAAATCCAAATGTAAGGTCATTGCGGTTTCGCCAACAGCGAGTCATAAGTTAAACGAAACTCTGCTTGCTAAGCCGCATGACATTTCGATAGCGAGTGTATTTTTCTACATTTCTCTCATTCACAAACGCCGTTCTGCATGTGTATTGAGTCGTGTCTACATATATGCGTATTGATCCAGACACGAAATTGTCGATGACTGATTCGTGCAGTCCAGGTACTCCTAGGTCTGCGAACTCGCACCTCGATTGATCCGTGAAAGGAACGATGATTCCATTTATAACTGGATATAAATTCAACGAACGACCTCAAAGGTAGGCGACAAATACTTACAGGATGTCTGAATGTGCTGATTCACGTGTATGATGGAACAATGAACTCTTACATAACAAGATGATGACATTGAGTGACAGTTACCTGACAGCCAGGGGTTTTCATGCAATGACATGTTTGTAAGCAGATCAACTAGTCGTATCTCTGTCTTTCAGAAACTCTACACCACGGATTTGGAGGTACAAAGCAGCTATCGTCGACTAAATAACGTTAAAAAGGAGGACAAGTATTCTTTAATTTGGTAAGTAGTGTAATCTTCCTTGATTAGTTGTGTATTTCGTGATTGTGTTGTGACCTATTGAAGTCACGCTGATCTAAATGTAGCATCATCTATTACTAGCCGTAATTTCTTCGTTTCTCTGTAATTGTTTGGCCGAAATGCCTCTTATTTTATCGCCAATTTGATATCTGTGTTCTCAAGTTTATATTGACAGCATTTATTGCATGATGAAAACGATATCCCGATCCGTGGGGAAGTTCAGTTTAAGTTTATAATTTATGCAATGGCGGTAAAATCAAGAGAGCGCTTGGCGGTCTATGCGACTTTGCCGCTCACAGCGCAGACAGCGCTCTCCTTGCGACGAAGAAAATAACTTGAAAGAAACCCACCGATACGTTGCCAGGCCATATTTGAAAGAGTTCTCACGCCATTCGAGTTCCTATATGTTCGTTGTCTTCGCCGAATTTTATATACCGGCAGATCAACAAAATATTTTCATCCTGTGGAATTCGAGCGCATGTCAGTTCAGTCAACACCGAAGCGCATGACGACTTGAACCCGAAGCGCCTGCCGTTCGCTCAAAGCGGGACACACGCTTCGCGCGCGAAAAGTTTGCAAAATACTTGGCTTCACACTAGAGCTTGCAAGCATAATCTAAGTGCACTTGGAACCTACTTTGAGTGTGAAGGGGCATAAAATGTACTTACTTGAACTTTACTTAGTGAACATGGAAACGTTCGTAGATCAAAGAAGTCGAAGTGCGCCGCCAAGTATGGTCTACACCACACCTGAAAACGCACTTGGCCAATAGGAAATGGAAGCCAAATGAAAGCGATGTGCAGCGTTGCTACAATTGTGATGAACAGACCGACAAACAACTTGCTTGAATTTCATTTTCATAGGCAGCCTAAACCATCGCTTTTCATATCATCCGACACCAAATGCTCTTCTGCAAATTACAAACTAGCTGCTGTTTCAAGTTTCAACCGGGTTATTTCTTTGCACCCGAAAAACTCTGTTGAACATTGGACGAGTCACACGGAAATGCATTTTTTTAGGTTAGCTAAAGCCCTACAGCAATTTCTTTGCCGAAAACCGCGTTGTTGAGCCATTCTAGAGAAATACAGAAGATGTCGTTTGTTCCTTTGCGTTGCTGCTATTGTTGTGTTGTTCTTTAGCAATACAACTATATGCATTTCTCCACGATTTTACTGCCGAGCAATCACATTTGTGATATGAATGATTGATTTTACTGCGAAAATGCTTTAAGCAATACACTTTGTCATCAGGTGTGAAGCCAAGTTTTGTAAAGTGCGACTTGAAATTTTCAAGTGCACTTAAGTGAAGTGCTTACTTGAAAGTAACTTAGCTTCTATTGTGCTTTTCCCTTGCCTCCTTCGCAGACATTCTCTTGTTGGCTCGTAACTTCTCGTACGTGGAGAAGATTGTACAACAAGCCGACAGAATGTCTCCACAGGAGGCTATTCCATGCTAAAAGTACTTACGTACCTGATTTCCTACCTAATAATTTTTGATAACATCTTGCTGTTGAATTGTATCTGTCGAAATAAATCAGATAAGATATTATAAACGAAATTTATTATGATCAGTTAGGGACCGTTCTTTTTTTTATGAGGGAGGGGGCGCTGGTGGGATTTGGGAAGCACCATTTAAAAATCACATGACCCCCCTCAGCTTACCAATTTTTTCACATGGTCCCCCCTTATAGCGGTAATTTTTTGGGATGACCCCCCCCCCAAAAAAAAAAAAATTGAACAAACAATATTTAGATTTCAACTTTTTAAATATTTCTCTATTATCCCCCTACTTCACGTTATTGTGCTCACTATGAAGACAATATTTACAATCCCTATACTACAGAGAGCTGTTGTTTAAAAAACAAATCAAAAGAAAGAGAAGTCAATTTCGGATCTCCTAGTTATGGCTCGCCCTGAACGTGTGACATTTGGCCTCTCATTGGCATCTTCCTCATCTGAATTGATGAATGCAAGAATGACGTCACTTGAGTCATCTTCTCCCCCAGAGTCAATGGCATCACTGTCATACTCATCATTGTCACTTTCATCCGTTTCACTGTTGTCAGCACTCGCCCTGTTGTCATTTTGTGTCAATGTCCTGGCATTTCTCAGTGTTGGTTGGCCAGCTCTGAGAGGACTCTTCTGCTACAAGCATGAATGTCTTACAATTGCCTTTACTTTCTCACTCTTGCTGCTTTTCAAATGCTGCTTTAGCACGAGGTGGTTCAAGTACTTGTTTAGTTCTGGAACACGTAGCGTTTTAAGCTTGGTTAGATCTTCGCACAACTCAGTCCAAGGATAATCCTCATATGATTTATCTTTTGCGTCCCTACTTAACTTTGCCTTTTCTTCTGCTCTCTTTTTCCTTTTAAATTCCAGCACTTCAAGATGCTGAAGATAATCCACCACAAACTTTGATTTGACAATAAACTTATCTGCAAATAGAGCAACGCTCTCTGGGTGAGATAAAACCAGCCTGCCACTTCCATGCTCTTTCTTCGCTTGGACCCTTGGCTGCCAGTCATCTGGATCACGCCCTTCTTTTGGGGTCTTCTGGTAGGAGAGGTAGGGGTATTCCGGTAGGCAGGAATGGTCAGGAACTGGTTTAAGAAAAAGAAGCAATCTTTCTAAGTGCGGATGGCTGTTCAGAAAGGGCGAGTGAGTTTTCCATGCCAGGGTACCAGTTGAAGCCCAGTGATGGAAGAAAACTGAACTTCTCCATCAAAGAGCACAGAGCAATGGTGGAAAAGTTGAATGTCATATTGAAAGATGTAAAGGAACACGATTCCACACTCTTTCAGTCCAATGGGCTTGCTTTAAAGCAGAACGAAGAATTTGCCCACAGTTTTAATGTAAAACAGATCAAATGTATAGAAGCTAAGTTGACGAAGGTCACGCAGGACATGGAAGCACTAGAAAATAAGAAGAGCAATTATAACAGCATATTCAAGGGCATACTCAAACAGCACATCAACAAAAGGAGAAGGAAAAAAGAAAACCGCAGAAAGTCAAATGAAAGAAAGAGGAAGCGGACTGAAAGCAACGTCCAACGAGTTTATGGAATCTGTGTTGGAAACCCGCTAGGAAATGATCTTCCACAATGCCTTGTGTACCCTCCTAGAGCGGCCGTCCCGGAAGAGTGTATTAAAGTTGAGGATGTTGCCACGTCGTTATTTAGAAGAGACGGGCCATACGTCGCACAGCTCTTGGAAGGGAATTATTTCACCAATGCTGCAAGAAGCAGAATCACCACCAACCTTGAGCAGGAAGTCAGAGATTATGTTTACACCTTCATGTACCCTGAAGAGTACACTCTGACGGAAAGCATTGCTGCTTCTTGTAGCATTGGTGAAAGAGACCCCCATAGCAGCACAAGCGGCGACGAAGAACTCGACGACAGCAAAGATGAAGATGAGTGCCAGTGAAAGTTGCATTCGAAAATAACAGTGTTAAATACTTTGTTTCAGTATCTACAAATGCTTTTTGTCGCCAAACGTTTTTTTAAAGCAGAAGGAAAGTTTGTAATAAATTTGTATCCTGCCTTCTATGTTTATTCTATAGCAATTTTTTTGATATTCAGACATTATGCCATTTTAAAGCTTTACTAAAATATTTCACGTGACCCCCCCTTTTTCCCTTATTTTTTTGGGATGGCCCCCCCTCGAAAGCCATTTTTCTCGCATGCCCCCCCCCCCCCCCCCAAATCCCACCAGCAACCCCTACCTTATAAAAAATGAACGGTCCCTTATTCAGTAGTTTCTGTAGCAGGCGGAACTTCGCGCGAATTTCGAATTTAATGGCGCAACATTTAACGACAGGGGGAAGCAGCGCAGAGAATGGAGCGAATATGCCCTCGGAGGCCTCGTCTTTCGTGCGCAAAGTCGCGTCAGCTACAGGTGCTAGCCACCCAGCTGACGAGACCATTTTACAGTTGTCTGCTCAGTGCCCTGGCCTTTGAATGGCAGCGAGGCTGGAGTTGACCTTGTTTTGATACAGACCTCACTGCTTTTGTCATGTAAATGCACCATGTTAGCATCAGAACAACTTGTTTTACACAACAAAAGCAGTGAGGTCTGTATCAAAACAAGGTCAACTCTAGCCTCGCTACAAAGGCCAGGTCGCTGAGCAGACAACTGTAAAACGGTCTATAAAAAAGAGCGCGAGTGTCAAATGCGAACTTTTTTGACCACAGTGCGACTGAGATCGACTGAGAGTCTGAGACCACGAGAGCTCTCCTAGAAATGGTCCGATAAAGAACCAATCCTGAAAGCTTCTGTCGAAATCGACAGCAATAACGAAACGGGATTAGCGGCAATGATCACTGAAAAGCAGTATGATTATCTGTTGACAAACCTGAGGCGGTGATAGAGCAATGATGAAGGGCCGGTATGGTTTTAAAAAACAGCAATGGATAAATGGTACTAAGAAACAACAACAATTTAACTGCAACAACAACAACGACCACAATAATAATAACAACAACAACAACAACAACAACAACAGTGTATAACTTGTAACCTTCTGGGCCGGAAAAATTGAGAAATGTATAACGGCCAAACAAAATATTACACTGTTTGATAAAGTAGTGTCAGTTATTGACATTGAACATGTTAAGTCTTATTACTCACATAGTTTGATATTTTTGTAATTACATATTATTTCACGATGAGAATGATTCAAGATCGAAGTTAAAAAAATACGTAGGAGCGAGCTCGACCATGCTGGGGCGAACTCGAGCGCTAGTTGAGTCGATGTGGAAGTCCGGGGTGGGAGCGAACTCTCTTGGCTGCAAAAGCTTCAGCTACCATAGTATGTATGAGTGCATTCCACTGAGTATTCTAACGGTAAGAGAACGGGAGATTTAAACTTCTATGAGAGACTGTTGAGAAAGCCGACGAAAAAGTCAAACTGTAATTAGCAACTTGCGACATGTTGACAGGTTTCTGTTTCTTAAAACAACCCATGATGTAATCTTGAAAAACCGACAATTTGTTTAGCTGTGCTTTCGTTTGCCGTTTCGTCTATAGGTTAGGCTTCGCGCGCATGTTATTCCAATTTAGGGTCCTGGAAACCGGCTAATTTCCCTAAGTTTGAAATCGCTGTACCTCCTTGACTTTTAACTCGCGTACACACTTTTCAACTCGTAGTCTATATGTTATTTTTTTCAGGTCACCGATTTATGTTGATTAACTATAAAATCATGAGTTTCAAGTAGTAGTCAATCTGGCGCTGTTTTCCTAAACATTAAGGCGCCTTCTATTAGATCAAAAACTCCAGAACTTTTGGAAGTAGAGTGATTGGTTTGGAAAATTCCTGAAAAAGTTTCAAGAATATCCGAAAACGGATGACTTCCGAGATGCAAGCCATTAATTCAGCAGAAAATTGCATAAATTTTGGGGGCTATATAATCCAAAAGAATGGATATTTTCGGGAAGAAGTTTTCGAAAGTGTGGGTATACCTCGTCAGGTTGTCCACTTCTCCGAAAATGTTGCAAACATTAAATCCAGTCTAATACAGTGAGCTGGAAAATGATGTTACTTTTGCCATTACAGACTGCCTGAACTTAAAATTGAAAAAATTTATAGGGGATCGAATCGGACCGAAAACACTATTCGCTGAAGATCTTAAAGTTCTTAAATCAGAATTACCGCCGTTTGACGTAATGAGTCTATGTCTTGTTGCCAGGCAACCTCGTTGTTGTAAACTCTGGTTCAGTGACTCCTAGAAGATCTCATTTGGAACTATGACTTGTTTCCTCGACTGAAGGTACGCCGCGGCTAATGCTCAAAAGTTTGTAGCAAGAGTAAAATATTTGTTTTATTGACCTTACCAATTTAAGTTATCACAGGCCGTGGCACTGAAAACGCTGATAATTGCTCTGAGGATTTTTTTCAGATACACATGCTTTCATCCTTTCACATGATAAAACAAAATTTCTAAAGTCTTACCTACCTTAGGTGTTTTGCCAACTGTTGAAAGCCTTATTTTTGATATGCAGAACGCTTTGAAAGTTAATGAAGAAAACCGAATCTTGAAGGACCCCGAAAATTAAACCTGGTTGAACGATTGACGCGTAAACAAAATGATCCACGGATTTTGCAACACGTATTCAATAAACTCTTATTGAATAATCCTGGTGGAATTTGTTGGATTTTCAAAATTGATTTTGGATTTTTTGCGCAAATTCGTCCTTTGTGCATAAGGCTACATTTACATAAGTAAGACAACTATGACACAAGTCTGCGACGTGTAAGGCCTTGTTTGCAGTTAGGCAGTGTTCTCCGGCTAACCGGGCTCTGAGCTACTCGGCTAGGAGGGTTAAAACATGCTTCTTCATCCCGGGTGGGATATAAGGCGCCAAACGGGTTGAAAGATAACCCGTCTTTACATGGAACTCACCCAAATGGGATAGTCAAGGAGCTGTCTTTTGATTGCTGGCAAGCGCAACACCGAAATGGCGCAGAAAAAAAAAAAACACGGCGTTTTGGCGTCAAGACGGTTTATTTTCTTAATTATCACTCCTTTCTTTAGCGGCCACTTTTCAATGTCTAGGGCTATTATTAGCACTCTAATAATTTAGCATAGTCACCAGAGACAGATAACGTCGAAAGCTGCCTCGGAATATAACGCTGCTTTAGCGATCTTCTCACCACGGCTAGCCGGGTGAACCAAAAGATAGCCCTCCTAGAGGGGTGCCTTGAGCAAATAGATAGGGTGCCCCAGGAAGGCGGTTTACCCTGGTTGTTTACCTTTGGTGAGACAGTTTTGGCTCGAATGACTATAAAATTCTCGTAATAAACGGAACGTCTAGAAACGTTGTCGAAAATTTCCAACCGATCAGAGCGGAAAGTGTGCTTACCATTTGCAATTCTTCACCGCTATCTTGGAATTATGATCAGGTCGAATTCGTCCTCGGCTCTCTAGGTAAATTGATTTTTTCGAGTAAATGGTAAATGGGCAACCCGAACGGATCTTACCATCAGGCATTTTTGCTTACCATTTGCAAAACTGTTGGCTGACCAGTTTCTTCGGGTAAATGGTAAACAACCCCCTGTTTAGCATGTAAACACTTCTATGCGTTTTCTAAAGAAACGTATGAAAAGTTGGCTGTCCCAGAGTAGCTCGGTTAGCAGGGGCATCCTCCTCCATGTAAACAGGCCCTAAATCCCTAAGGATTTTAGAGCAAAGGTCTTAAAATAAAAGGATTATATTAAGAACGTTTTAGTCTGAACGACCTTGAGATTAGAAGACCTAAACGAAGTCTAAAGATATAGAGCCGGGAGAATTATCTTTTTCGCTTTTTCCCCAACTGGTAATTGTCTTACGTGTGTCTCTCAACTTTTTCAGTTTCAGGTTCAAAATAGAAATTCTCCTCGGCAAAGTGTCTTGCATTTCGTGTGATCCTAGATCTGAGAATTAAGTACTGCGTCAGGGTAATACCCTCAAGTTGAGGGTTGTTTCTCCTCACCTGTTTATTTGCCAAGGTAGTGTAATCGTATGGAGAAATTCAATATTCATTCCTTATTGCACACCGAGAGCCTAGTGAGAGCGGACATGCATTAACGCATGAGACATGTTCTAGACTTCAAAGCATCTGACCTTGCGAAATCTATTCATTTAACCTTCCATTACAAAATCTGTTAAGTCAATTAGCACCAGACTGTGTGGATTAGCGTTTTGCTTTTATTTGTTTTTGTTCTTGGACTAGATTGGACCGAAAGAGATTTCAATGTTGAAGAGACAGACGTCTTTGGATTGGCGCCTCTGGTTCTGAATTCCTGACCACATTAAGGGAGTTGGCGGCGTCCCGAAAGACAGGACTATTTACTGAAGCTAACGTCAAAAAACAATCAGCGACGAGAAACGAACCTGTCTCACCGTAAGCTGTTTTGATTTCTGCATTGTCGGAAATGTAGAAAATGGTTACGCAGTATCGCTGGCGTTTATCAACAGGTTCACTTTATTTTTTTTTCTGACACCCGTCATTGGCGACAAATCCCATCTATCCGTAAAACGACTTTTTTCGTTTTTACCGAGCAATTCTGAAACTTCTTACTTTTACCGTTCCCTCTCTTTTCTCACTTCCCTTTATTGATTCGAATGAGTTCTCTTTTAATTGAAAACGTTTGATTGACCTTACTTTTCTAGGAACTGGAGAATTGTGATGTATGGGCAATAAGCAAACAAACAAACAAACAAACAAAAAAACAAACAAACAAACAGACAGACAGACAGACCACCCAGGAATGCACATGGCGAGATTTAAAATCGTAGCAGGAATATTTGCGCGTTGGGCACCCTTTTCAAGGGCTGTAAAACTGGCGCTTGTTAACACCTTTTGTCGGAACAATTTGCAAACAAAAGGCAATACTTGACAGCACCGTACAACGTCTGTGTATGTTGATCGTACTTATAAATCATTATAAGTCGTTGGCTTGCAAAGAATACGAAGATCTTTGCTGAAGTGTCATCGTTTCATTTTGCCTCATTAGCATACAGCTCTGCGTAGAGAAGGCATCATGCCAGATCAAATTGTTTACAAACAGTTAAATTTAGTACATAGTGAAACCTCTAGCTCCTGGAGTGTCACACTGAAGGAGATATTGGTTTTAAAAAACTGCGAAATTTGTGGGTGACAAAAGCGCCAATGAACCCGTACTTTCTTTGTAAAACCCGCCTTGCACAAGAACTATTTAAGAAATGGGGTTCAAATTCTCTGGGACAGTTCATCGTACTATACCATTTCAATATTCAAAACTGATATTTTTGTAGGTTGATCAGAAACTGAATCGCTTATATTGTAAACAACGATTCCCCTACTGTTGTAGCGTACGAATTGATGACGTCACGATAACTACGACGTGTATTCCAACGTTACGTAATGACCCAAGTAACATTTTCCAAAGTACTTGAAGGGTGGAAAATCATTAAGAAAAATCATTAAGAATCATAACTCATTAAGAAAATCCAGAACATATATATATTGACAGAGAGGTTTACAAGTAGAATAGCCTTATGATACAACTTGAAGCTAGCTTAAACACCCGTCCCGTCTTAATCTTCTCAACCTAGCTCAAACCATCTCAGAAACAACAACACGAAACTGAAGATTTAATTTCAGTATTTTAACTCGCTGTGGGGTTGATAAATGTACTGATTTTTGCCACCCATTTCGACGTAATGAAATCATTTCGCTATTTCGCCATTTAGCGATGAAAGCATGCAGTGAGTCCCAAGAATGTATGCCCAATATTAAAGAGTGTGTCATTACTTCTCTTTTGGGAGTAAAGGAGGAAAAAGGAAAAGAGCACGCCCTCATTTTAGACGCAGACAAAACAATAACAAAGTTAGAAAAATACGCGTCGATAAACTTTTTTCTTCTAGAACAAAATAAATAAATAAATTCGTCTACCATAAGTGCCGACATATTCGTGTGGCGCGAACAAGGTTTCTTCCTTGACTAAGTTTAGATAGTCTTATTTGATCAGTGCTTTGTCTGGTGGTCTGCTAAATTTGCTCAGAATTAAACAAGGTAATCCGCTTGCTAAAAAGCTTATTACTTCTTTAAATCTCCGCCAGTGTATTTTCTTTAATTAACTTGGTTTTTTTACACGTTCCTTTCTTTGGTTAAATAAAATTGTATTGACTTTTTCTCCCTTCATTTGAAAAGTAGATTGCCCATTTGCCACACAGTTTGGTGCATTAATCCATCACGTTTTGCTCAACAATAACAACGATGAAAAACAAACTTTGCTTTTTTCAGTCTAACCTGCGACCAACTCCTAATCGCCGCCTATTTTTAGACTTGTAGGATTAAGACGCAAAGAACACGGTGATTTTTTTCTCTATGGACCTCCAGGCTGGTTAATAAGCCACGTATATTTCAACACATTTGTAGAACAGCATGTAATAGGTCAATATCCTTGGCAAGACAAGACTTTAAGTTTCAGTTGCATTCCTTGGCTTTTCCTGTTTCTGTTTTTCTCGAACCCTGCTAATATAGTGATTATGAAGCTATGTTTCGAAGACATTTAACACCGCTTCTAACTTAATATGTCCGAAAAACGTTCAAATGTTTGCCAACACATTAGGGAGCTATTTTTTTTCACGCTGCCTTCGATGAAGAATTCCAAATTCATCACCACTGTGCTTTGTAATATTGATTCCTCGTTTTTTGCTTGTTTGTTTCTTTTGTTTTCCTCTATTTGTTTCTTTTTTGTTCTTGTTTTTTTTTTGTGGTCCTCCGACGGTCCCAGAATGAGATTAGAGACAGAAAGAGAATAAGGAATAACCACAAGGAAGAAAACTGGAGAACCCACACAAAAAAGCAAGCAAACAAACAAAACAAACAACAACAACAACAACAACAACAACAAGAAAATCTAAACAAAAAAAGACAAAAAACAACTAAACGGAGCAAGTCGAAATTCGCCTCATATTCTCCAACAGTTCGAAAACGGTGGCGCTTCAAAGAATAGATTTCCGTCGATGCCTCCTTAAGTTTGGCTCCGTTACGATATTTCAAGAACACCGCAGGACATGAATTTCCATGATATCTTTATGACGTTCTTGTTTTATGTCAAAAAATATCGATGCTGTTTAATATTTAGACCCAGCTTTACGTTCATAGTCCCTTGCATGAACAATCCACAAATAGCCGTCTATAAATTTCAGAGAAACTAAACTGACAAAGTTTTATGTTTGTGGCGCGTGGTTCGAATCATAAAAACATGGTTATAAATATAAAGGTTAAAAAGTCAAGAAGTGTCAGCTTATTTCATCAACGGACGTTTCGGACGCTTTCTCGAATACTGGTAACTAGCTGTCATACAGTGATGCCAAGAGCATATAGAAAAAAAGACTGAGACGAGTACAAGCGTCAATGGGCTCGAGTTTTGTTATCCATTTGGCGCGGAACGCAGTCATGCAGTGTTGTGTGTTGTAGTGAAAGAACGCTGTTTACTTCTTTTTCAAAGTTTGGCAGGCTGTATATATAATTCTTTATCATTGGTTAATCAAACGTTAACATAAGTATCAAAATCTGGCAACTGAGACGTGTTTCATTGATTAATCTGTATAGTCGGGAAATAACGTTAAGTGGCTCATTACAAGCCAAAGGAAATGAGTTTAGGGGCAATAAAACTCTCGATCTCGTTTGAAACTCTGCATAATCACGAAACAAAATCAATTCGGTATATCATGGCATATACAATCAGCTCCGTGACAGTTTCTGAAATGCCCTGTGTCAAAAAAAATGGTTTACAGCTTCTCAGTTTAGGAAAATTAATTAAAAATCATCTCCCACTTCTATTGTTGCGCTTGAGTTGTTTAATCTAGAACGCTTTTCAAAGCGGCACAGTTCTGAAGTCCATGGACCGACGAAACGTCTAAACAACAAGGTTTTGCATTTAGCCTGCTACAACACGCTGAGATTGCTATTAACCACTTTGAAAAGGTCAGCAGTTTGCCATTGTGCCGATTTAAAAGCGTTTCACGAATTCATTTTGAAAGACAGCCAAAGGCCCATACAGCTTCAGCAATCATAAATGTCGTTTCCTCCTGATTATAGAAAGGAAATTCGGTATAGCCAAACCAGTTAAAAGGGGAAATTATGCAATTTTATTAGAATTTATTCAAGAATTATCCGATGTACGTTCTGATTACAGAGTTTTTGAAGTTTTTGAAGAATTTGAAAGGTTCAATCCAGTCTTTCAGTTCTTTTTTATCGAAGTTTTGTATCACGGTTTTCAGTGCTGTTAGGTTTTTTATGCTATTCTCACATCCCACTTCAGTATACAGACGGCCATAACTCTTACATTCTCGTTAACAAACTCCAGCACACATTATGTTGGGCGGCAGACAGTTGATCCACTTAGTCAACTGACCCAAAATAGAGGCCGACAGGGGCAGTTGGACCACTTTAGCAAGAGAATGGCTTCATTTTCCTGCTTGACATTCTGTTAAAAGATTGATCATGTCTTCCCGTCAGTAATGGTATTTTAACATCGGCTGATACTTTACAGTAACTTCGTTGTACCGTCCAGTCTCACTGCCATGTCCCTTCACGTGAAAGCAAAACGACTCGATGAACACTGTTGTGGACATTTTGTTCTAACACCGTTTATAACCAGGTCATATTAAATTTGTTTCTAGTCGGGATCCCGCAAAACTCTTTTGAATCTAAGTGAAGAAGTTGTTTACTCAACATTATTTCCCTGAGGACTCTCGCAATAATATCAAAGAAAAGTAGATCAGGCTAGATTTCATTTTCGTGGATTTTATTGTTGAGGGTTTGAAACATCAGCATATCAAAAATATACCGATAAGTTTTTTTTCTCAAAATTGAACTTAATTCCCTAACTCTTTTTGAAGTTCACTTTTCAATTCTAGATTGCTCGCTAGACAACAACGAAATCAATGACAATTTTTCAAGGTTTTTTTTTTACCAAAACAACAACAACAACACATTTAAGACCGAAATCTGTCCATATACTTCATATCCGCAATGTCAAAAAGGTCTGGAAATCAGATAAAAATAAGAAGCTTCCAAAAATAAAGGCACTAATCCTCTTAAAATTTCCCTGTTTAGTTAAAGATTCGTGTCCCAATTGTCATCCGCTTCCTGTATTTATATTCCATCTTTCTGTGAGACACTTGAAATCCTGTGGCGATTTTAAATGGCGAGTACACGGAGCAACCTTTCTCAGATTTAAACGACTGAATCTAGAGCGGTCATGGAGCTATGTCACAAGGAAATTAAAATCAGTTCGCAGGCAACATTTCCAATTTTTTTTCAAGGGATCGAGAAATTAGCAGTGATCGATTTTGTTTGACACCTCATATATCTCATGTGTTCGGCCGCGGAAGGCGGTCAAAAAAAAAAAAAACCACATTTTATCACCAGACCTCGCCTTCCGATCAGCATTCATCCAGAGGACAATACGTCACATGCTCTTTTAAGCCTTCGCTGTAAGATTTCATCTCCAACACAAAGAAAACGGAAAAGTCAAAGGAAAAAAGACAATGCATAAACTGCTGGTTTGAGAATGTGCTAAATAAATTCCAACCGCGAAAGCAACTTACCTCAATGTCCAATGTCCATTAATAAGTTCAACTATATCAAATGAATATCGTTAATTTGTACACTACAAAGCATAGAAACTTTGATTGATTTAGTACGTGTTCGGAATAAAAATGGGTGTTTCCAATCTTCACGTTTAAAAGTTCTCTCGATGGCGTGCGGATTGGCGAAGGGCTAAGAAAGCATCACGGAATTAGCCAGGGAAAAATTAAATTAGACATGTTCTCCATTTGATTATAAGTTTATTTGATATTGCAGTTCTAATCCTAGCGACAAATGTCCCAAAATCGTAAATCCACAGCAATTTTCGACTACAGCAACTTCAGGTAATACACGCAAACCTAGAAATATTTAGGGCACTAAAAACATGCATGTCTAGAGTTAGGAAAACACGAGATGGGGCTAACGTTTAAATCAGTTATATTTCAGTTAGATCATTGTTTTAGGTGTAGGTTGCTCATGCAAATAAACAGGTTTGTGTTGAAAAACGTCACACATAAAATGAACTTTTTTTGTATCATGGAGGACGAGTCAGTCAGTTTACAGCATGCACTCCTTCGACATAATTAATCGATTTGCCGAACTGCTCAAGGGGCCTTACAACCTTTAAACAACGTAGCTGCCCCTGGTTCCTCTTGTCTTTCCCTGTCGTAAGTATGCCCCTGTAAAAGCTCAGTATTACCGTAGCAAGCTAGCTAGTTTGTATTCGCAGTTAATTTTTCCCCTATTTTTCTAATTTACAATATTCCTCAAGTGAGTGTTTCAAACGACTGATCAACGAGATTCATGAGCGGTTCGAACAAGCTAGGGTTCTTAGAAGTCCATACACAAAGCATCGTAGGCAACAGTCCCACTGAGAATTTGTGGCGGGAAGCTTGAAGAGTATGATTGAGCTTGATCATTTCACATCTAGCGTCCAATCAATATCTATTTGCGAGAAAGAAATCCTACAATTATTCCTAGGTTGTTAGACGTGTTGACCTGTGAGTTCGACCACAAAAAGGTTGAAATTTTGCCCAGTTGCGTTTCGTAAAGCCTGTATGTGCGTACATTTGCCTCATAAGCTAAATTAATCTTACTAGAAGACCTCTTATCATTTATGGCGACATATATTTTTTAATAATAACAAATTTTAGCATCATTTAGTTGTCTACATATTGTCATCCTTGAGCATTTAAATCAGGACTCGTCTTGACCCCACCTACATAAAGTCACTATTATACATCCTTCTCGAAACCCTTCCTCTTGAAATCTGTTCAAAACGTCACCGCAAAACGTCTTCTGGAAGGACCGTTTGACATTTCAAGGCACACAATCATTCTTCAACCTTTGATTTTTCTGAACAAAAGGTGAAAACGAAGAGCTTTTGTTGTTCTCAATGGAACGCGCAGGGAATTTCCGTTCCCCTTTGAGCTAGACCTCCCTGTTCAATGTGCCCGATGTATTTTTCTTACACAAACGGACAACGCTGAGTTTTTTATGACCAAGAAATAACAAAATATTTCACGGTCCCACACGAAAACAACAAAGGTGTTCACGGTTGGCTTCCAGCATGCCTTACTAGGAATATTTCTTGGAGTATGCAGATCGTTATTTGCCGGATTGTTTTAAGCGCAGATATTTCCACAGTCTTCTTTCTCGATTGTTTTATTTGATGGTTTTTCAGTGCTTTAATTTCCATCGCAGCCTGTTCTTGAACTAAGACGTTATCTTGATAAGAAGATTAAATTAGATTCCTAGTGTAAGGAGAGTCAAGCTCGTGTCCAAATGGCGATGTTAACAATGCGTACAGTTATCAGCCCACAATTGTGTATGAGAATGGTGTAATACTTTGAACAAATTAAAAAGGCAGTGAGCCTCCGTTACTTAATTCTCAACGCCTTAAAACAATACTTCTGTGCATCTTCATGATTTCAGAACAAAACTAATTCAATACACTTAGTACATAGCACAACTGAATCATAGAATCCTACCCAAGTAGAGAAGAATTCGTTGGGGGTGTATATTATAATCGAAAGGCAAGCTCAGAGCTCAGAGAAATTTGCAAATAATAATACCCTTGAATTGAGTATTTTGATCAACCGTTATGGGTCTCGAGATTGCTAAATCTTGATTTACTATTCTCGAGGTTTCCCTTTTACTTAAGGTCAGAAAATTTTAGTTTCTTAAAACGTCTGGGTCTCTCATTCATATAATGATTGGATTTCTCGTTCTTCACCTTTAGGCAAAAAGGACAACAACCTAAGTAACATCGATATTTTCACAGAGGAAATAGGTGTACAATAACAGATTAGAAATCTAGATTGTTAATTTTAACGTCCTTAAAAGAAATTAACATGTAACAGCTAAGAAGCGAACAAGCCCGAGGTTATTTCTTTTGAGAGATTCACAATGAATCCATCTTGTCCTTTTAAAGAAGTACGTCTGCGACTGATCTCAATGTAATTCTGTTTTGGGGTAATCCCTGTAAATAATCGACTCGACTGCTAACTGCAATATCTTTACTCGCTCCACGCCGCGGGGACTTCACATGGATTTTCTCAATCGGTACATTATTATTGTCATGTATCAAGCCATGACGCCTAACTATTGATAGAATCTCTAACAGTGCTACCGTGTTAAGCCTACAGTTCATTATTTTATATACAGACCGTCCGTTACTTCGACAAGATCAACTCTGGCCGTATGATGAATGTAACCGCGTTGTTCCTTTTGTTGTGTTTCATTGTCAATAGGAATGACCTTTAAGAAAGTAATGTTTCTTATGAGTTAGGTTATTTGGTACACGTCCTTCCACCATTAACACGAGTACCAGTTCGTGTTGACTTCCCGTTCGCTCTGTGTACTCGCACAGTTTTGGCTGTTTGACGAACTGATCGAATGACGGAGGTGTTCTGGCGGTGAAGGGGTACTCAAATGGCTCCTGTCTTGACTGCTCGATTCGAGTAGCGGCGGTGGAGAAGGCGAGATGCCATGTAGCTTCATGTGCTTGCGAAGGGAGCTCGGATGTGTGTAGCTTTTATTGCACCCTTGGTATTTGCAGTTGTAGGGTTTATCTGACGTATGAACGTGAGAATGCTTTTTTCTATCGCTTGAGTTGGCGAAGCGACGATCACAGCCAGGGAACTCGCATACAAAAGGTTTTTCGCCCGTGTGAGTTCGTTTGTGTATTTTTAAGTTCTCAGATCTAGCGAAGAGTTTGCCACAACCAGGAAAAGGACAAGGGAATGGTTTCTCTCCGGTGTGAACCCTGATATGATTGACCAGCTTGTACTTTGCTTTAAATGGGAGTCCGTTGCGCCCACAATTTCTCCAAAAACAAACGTGTAGAGGAGAATCGTTTTGGCTAACATGTTCATCATTTATATGCCTTACAATCTCATGTATACTGGTGTACTGCTTTCCACAGATCTTGTTCTTCGGGTAGTTCTGAGGATCAATCCATTCGCATGTCATGATTTTGTTAGGTGGCTGGCTCATGAATTGTGAGAAATGGACTGGACCGTAACTTAGAGAACGATGGTGATCGTAACTGTACGGTGACTGCGAGTACATGTCTACCCGTGAATACATGTCGCCTGGCGGTGGAAACGCAAAGGCCGGCCTCTGTGACGTCTCAGCATCGGAAGGACCGTTCATCGATGGGTAGAAGTTGTGTCGCTTTACGTCTGGTCTCGCCTGATGCAGTGTCAGTGGACTGAAGTTGGAATGAATCGATGGACCCTGACATTGAGGAAATCTACCCGGTCCTGGTGCCATGGGTTCGTAAAGAGAGTGTCCATGCGGACCATGAGCTATAGAGCCAGAACTTGGTAGATGATCTTGGCGATGAAGGTAATCTCTGCTACTCAAATTTTGAGCGGCACATGCAGCTCTTACTTGACTGCTGTGTGGAGTGAAAGGATAGCCAGTAGTTTGGGAGCTAAACACTGCCTTGGTGTCGGCGACAGGCTCGGGGATTCTGTGAGCCAAGTTGAAGGCCGTTCGCGAAATCATACTAGGACTGGACTCCATGAAAGGATTTCCAACATATGGAGAATCTTTGCCGGGCTCGATGAAGTCAGCCACGGTCGGATGGCCAACAGAAGCGCTTTGACTAAACAGCGAAATATTGTCCATAACAGCAATGCCGGGTAAGATTCCCCTGTGTTTGTACAGCACGTAAAATATTTTGCTTCCTAAGTTGTAGTGGTTTCTGTGACTAGATTATCCAGGGTAGATTGACGGTAAATGATTATTTGCCCTAGCGCTGTTGACTGGGCTGTCTGCATCTGTGTTTTTGAGTTCAATCACAGCTTGATGCTTACATTATCAATCGATTGGTCCTTGCATAATTTGTTTTCGAAGCAGCTTTACGGGCCAATCATTCATCAGACAGGCATTTCACACGCATGCTCCAACACTGATCCAGTAGGCGTCAGTCGTCGTATTCGATTGCTGCTGTCAAGCCTGCTTTTGTTGACATTCGGAGATTCCTCGGGAGCCTTTCAGTCCAAGGCAAAACACATCAACAGACTCTCTAAAATCCATTAGTGTGAATTAGACTCAATTTAGTGCTTTTGCTTCTTTTAAGAGCTAACCACACCGCGTCATATCCCGGTGGTGGCAGCTCTTACACACGGGTATGTGGTGTATTGGATTCATTGACAAGCGTTCTAGGGGGCGCTAAACCTTTATTCTACCTCACCTTAGGTCATCTTATAATTCAGCTATATAAGATCATCAATTATCTTCCTGCTATTTCATTTTATATCTCTCTAAGCAGCTCTCTGGTTTGTACTGTAAATCCCAAACTGGACTTAAGCGGATCAGGGTCGCGAGATAACGAGATATCGATCGATTTCATTCCCAGTGGCCCTTACTTTATTCCGCGACGGTCTGAATCACAACTGTTTTCAAAATGTTGTTTTGTTGTTTTATTTTCATTTGCATCAGCGCTTTGCCTTTGAAAGAAAACCTTTTCTCTCCCTCGTTGTACTAAATACTTCGACGCTCATGCAAGCCTACCATAGCTAGTGCTGACAGCCATGTTAAAGTGACTAATTGGCGTGCCCCGCCCTCATTAAGATCTTATCTGATGTGTCACGAAAGAGCGTTTCAACATTCAATCATGACAGCCCGTGATCTTCTTTGAATGCAAAATATTTGGAAGGCATGTTGAATGCGTTTCCGAGCCGAAAACCGCGCCAATTCACTACCCACTCGAGGTATCTTCACTCGCGGTAGGAAATGTTTGTTTTGGGCTAACAACGAAATCAATCTCAGATATCGTACTGAGGTCGTTATAACCATTTAAGTGCTTTAAGCCCGCGGTTTTCGCCCTCAAAGTTAACAGAAAACAGTATTTTAAGCAAAGCCAATGTTAAAAACGCTCGTAGCTTTCCGCTGATCGTGTGAAGAAAATCCTCTCGATTTCATGTCCATGGAAACGAACAGAGCTTGGGGCGTCGCTTTTAAAAATTAAGCATGCAAAAAACTTTGTTCTATGATTTCACGAAAGTGATGTCAATATCTATCGCCTAAGGTCAAGATTTTATTGCGTTTTGTGCTGGATGAAAAGACAAACTCACCAAAACTACTTGTATAAATACATTTTTGCCCAATCTGCGAGCCATCTGTCCGTACTTTGCAGTTCACTAAATTTTAATACTTCCGGACATTTTTTCCTTTTCGCCAGACTTTCTATTTCCGGTAATACTGGGGTTACACAGACATGTGAAGTTCTCAGGGTCCGTAAGAAGAAAATAATCTTGACTATTAACAGAATTCCGTCCATAAGCCAACAATGAAGAAAATATTTTTTGCTGGCATTACGGCTGTTATTAAAATATTACTGTATTGTTGAGAAGTGTCCAGTGCGATGACATGGCTAATATGCACGGATTAATCCCATTAGAGAATTGGTAAATCCGCAAAGAGTTCTTAGTCTTTGACGCTTGCCAACGCTTTCATTCGCTGCACGGAAGCTTTTTTCCCATTTCTAAACAGTCACAGAAGAAAGCAATTTCTTTAGAGCAACTTGGAAAGATAGCAGTCAACTTGAATGTGTTTTCTTACGATTAGCCGTTCATATGGGTGATGATGACGACAGAAACACGACGGGTGCGCAGTGGTATTTGAAGGATTACTTACAAACGATAATCCCTCGTCTAAGAGGAAAGGTCCTGTCTAAGCCACGTCGAACACTAAATAAATTACACTTTATGGCTGATTTCATTAGGGATGATTCTTACGCCCTTTTTGTGATTGAAGATTTTCTGGCTGCGAATAGGTACATGTGCCGTGAATGTTGAATGTGTTGAACATACGAAGTGTGTGTTCACCTGTGTTTGTGCTTGTTTCATGTACGATTCAGCTCAGTTTTGCGTTATTATTTCTTAGTGACCACGGTGGGTAATTCAGTTGTTAAAACGAATTAGTCTTACATTGATGTTTAGGTCTCGGCAATAAAATAAACAGCACGGTCTCGTCTTCGGTGGCGCCATTTCGCAGTCGAGCCTTTTTCTCTTTTATTATCCAGCTGAAAATTAACGAGGGAGAATTTCGAAATCACCGGCGTTTTGAACTTGTGCACCATTATGCAAAACAGAAGTATCGATCGTAAATCATCGATATTTTTAATTGTAATCGATCATAAATGACAGGCATGCCGCATCACATAAATGCACACGTGTCCTCTTCTTTCAAATTGTTTGTCCTACGCCCTGTCTCGAGTGTAAATTTTGCTTACACATCTCTATCATGATAGTGTTTTTATACAACACACTTGGCCATTGCGGTGTTTGGGAAAAACTTCTTGTTAAAATGTCTTAACTCAAACGCTTGAAATCTTGAAAAAAAGTTGGCGGAAGCACAAAGGAGAATTCCCAGTCTTAAGAATGCGAGGTTTCGCTTTCTGGAAGAATCTCGGATTTGTACCATTCTTCTTGTGTTGTTTCTCAAAATATCGCGTCCTTTCAGAACTAGATGACCCATACGTTTTAAAGTTCTTATTATTTGCTATTAACGTTGACTTAGACCGCATTAAAATGAAGTAAAATTGTGGTTGGTTAGCCGCAAAGATTTTCTTGTCTAATACACGCCCTCCAACGAATCCTTTTGTCCTTTGATTAAATACCGACGTTTATTGAAAGCACACTGTGCCATTTATAATCGGCGAGGTATGAAATAATGGCCAAGGAAAAAAAAAACGCAACAATCGAAATATTAAGGACAACGGCTGGTGCGGCATTTAAGTCAAGGCCAAGTTCTATTCGTGAGGTATTAGATCCACTATCACCTGTCCAGGTGTACGGGCTCCTCGCTGTAGCTAACAACTGTTTCGCGGTAGGTGATGTAGTTTTACATGAAGACATCGAGTTAGGCGTAGGCTGAGGTAGGGCTAAAGTAGCCTTGAGGAACAGTTTTTTCGGTGTTTGACACTCTATGAGAGTTGAATATTGTGGTGATTTTAAATATTTTTTAACCTGTTATTAAAATCTATTCAAATTGTTAACTTTGTCCAGTTGCCTTGTGTTACGTGCCTCGGTTTCTTTTGAAGGCTTTCTTTAATGATTCTTTTATTATAATGAATTGCGCGTTTGAAGGAGGTAAATGATGCATTAACCATGGCATTAACTTAATGTGGCCCACCTATAGATCATCTCTTTCATATTCAGATATCGTGATTTGGTCAAAGCAGAATTTAACCGACTAATCGAAATTAAAAATCATTTGTTTCATAGCGGTTACTTAAGACATTTTATTCCTTTCTTGTATTTTAAGAAATTTTGACAAAAAGATGCCTATCACGTTCGTCATTACAATGAAGTTTCCATATAACGCGCGCTCTGATTGGCTGAAGCAGCGTGCTTTATCAGAGAACAGAGCACGGGTTGATGACAGTAAGCTGGCTTTCAAATTTTTGCTTCGGAATTTTGACAAATTTGTCCAACATTAAACATCCCCTGTGATTCAGACAAACGCAATGGAAACGAGCTCTAGGTCTACCGTAAATATGGCTCACAGAGACCATTATTAGCAACAGTAGTGTGAGAACTGTACTGAAATGACAGGATTTGCTAGAATCCCGCCGACAAAACACGTAGCGAAATAAACAAATTCTCAACCTAACCAGTGCATCGATAAAAGACATTATATTTGTTACGAAGGCGGAAATTATACTTGAAAAGTAAAACAACGACATAAAACAACAATTGAGCTGTCTCTGTTTATGATGGGAAGCTTTATTTTTGTAAAAATGCTCAATTGCTCAAAACAACACTTACATGCAGTGTAGTAACGCTCGTTCCCTGGTCATCTCAGCGAAGTGAACCGACGAGTGGTCAGCTCAAAGCTTGCTCTAGATATTCTCCTCTATGGTCGGAGTAGAACCAGTGGGAGCAGTTTAGTCTGCTAGTTCGGGCAATCTTGCTGCAAGCGCCTACAGGCCGTAAGCTTAATTTAAATAACTTTAGCTCCTTTCAAACTCAACTCAGCATTTCGCATGTTCGTCCGCAAGCTTTCAGCTCCTGGTTTCGGAATTTCCATTGGAAAAGTGCACGTTTTTATGAGCCACAATACGGCCGGATTCCTATGGACTACAAACCTTTGCCTGCCTTTAGATTCTTATTTGAAAATTAACTAAAAAGCGAAGTTTGACGGCATCGTTCTTCTCTCGAAAGCCGCTCGAGACTACTCCAAACTAAAAACTTAGCTGAAGTCCAGTTTGTGATTGGCAGCTGTCGCTTAGTTAGCCAATCAAATGATTTGAACAATTCTAACAAGGATTGTGATTGGCTTATTTTAGCGTGCTTTATCAGAGAACAGAGCACGGCTGACGCCACTTTACTCCTTTGGAAAATAAAGCTTGGTTTGAAAATTCAGCCGAATGCGTGGGGAAATTATCTGATTCTTTATCATAAAACAAATAAAGAAGCCTCGACTGTGCTCTGTTCTGTTGTAAAGCACTTAGGAAGCGGTAGAGCACTCAAGAAGTGGGGAAAAACATTTGACTTCGTCTCGTGTTTTCCCTTACACTTCTTTCGTGCTCTACCGCTTCCTGCGTGCTTTACAACAGAACAGAGCAAAGGTGACGCCTCTTTATTGTTAATTTTTTTTTCTTACCGGAATAGTCAGGCATTCAGTTAAAGCAATATCGCAACAGAAGAACTTTCACTCATCATTTCAAGGGATATGATACATGTCGTGCTTACACTACAATGATTGTAGCACTTACCTTAAATGAAATTTGTTGATGTTGTCGTCATTGAAAATGTATCATCTGTTTTTCCCAGCAGGCGACTTAAGCAACGTAAACTATGATGAGTAGTTTTCCCCGTGACCTGTGTTTTCTTGGTTTTTCTGTCAGTCAGTTGTTGAAAACCTTCAAAGAAAACATTTATTGTAGAAATATAAAGGTAATTGCACGTAACTCAGAAATAAGATCTAATAATGACAAAAAACAAACAAACAAAGCGTTACTTTGTAAAAAAAAAAGGAAAAGAAAAAGAAACAATTTATCATTAATGCAAAACCCATTTCTTCCAAATGATATAAATTTTAACAACTATATCAAGAATAAAACATATCTATTTTTGTATGCTCAAAGGTTGCAACCATAGACTGCCAGCGGAATTCTGCTAATAAAGTGATTCACCGGCTCGGTATAAAGTTGGAATTTAAGGGCGTACGTCAAAGATAGTGCATAATAATAATAATAAAAAATGTAGCCTGAATTTTTCAAGATCACAGTCATGTTACCCGCCGTCATTCTCCCCAATCTTAATCCTTATTCTGTTTCGGTTAAGTATTACATGTACCTCCGCGTCCTTATTTGATATTTGAAGGTACTTTCTGCGTCACAAACGTTTTCTTAACATATCAAGTCATAGCCCCTTTAGAAATCATCCTGATTTCTATAAATTTCACGTCCCGATAATTTGGTGAGGCATCAACATGATTTAATCCTCGTCCCCTTCTGCCGTTTTATATTGTAAGGGAAAATCAAACATTAAAACGTAGTTAAGAGGCTTGCTAGAGACATACACCTCTGCATTTTGATCCTTAAGCGTGACATTACGCGCCCACATTGCTCAATTCGTCCCCCGAGTCTCAACGAGATAAATTCCTTATTGTATGGTCACACTGTTCTTCAGATGTTCTCGTGGCACGCACTGTATCGCTCCTTGGCAGTGCTCGGTTGTCAGCGAATTTTCTGGCGCGAGCACCAGGCATTCATTGAATCTGTAGAAGGTGTCTATCTTTGTAGAGAGAAACTTGAGGCGAAAGGGGGTAATTTCCGTTTATCTATTCATACGTTTACATCTAGAGAAAAAAAGGTAAGAAAGACGGAATTGCAGATACCCATTCATAAATCTAGATGCGGAGACTGAGTAAATTCCAAATAAAGAGATGAATAGTTCATCTAGGTGTGAAGAGGAATTCGCTTCCTGTATACAATCTCACATGTGGCTGTTGAGGATGTTGAGAAGAAGTGTAGGAGAAAGATAAGAATCCTCGTTGAGGGAAATAGAAATTCCTGGACAGGAATTGCCGGTACACTTTCGTGCATAAAGAAAAAGATATATATCTTAATTGAATGCTCTCCAATGGGGTGTGACCGAGGATTTGAATCTGAAACAGCAGAGAACAAATCCAGCTAGTGGTAAAGGGGATTCTCACATGGACAATACAACTAGATGTACAGAGGAACTGTGAAAGCAAGAGAGAATGTCTGGTAATTGTGAGAAAAAAAAAAGGATTGGCGCAACCCATAAATTTGGAGAGTAACTGCGGGGAAAAGAGAGCATTTACTGATACCAAACGGAAGCGTTACGGGCACTAATCCATTCACCTGTATGTGGAGGGTACGTATGATACAGAGAGGTATTGCTTGTAGATATTTGTAAGACGGCTAAAATGGTGGACTTAGTAATGATAGATTCATGCTCCTTGATGAGAGAAAAACCGTGCTGTGAGAGAACATATTTTGCAGAAGAGTGTACATACATACATACATACACACACGCATACCTACATACATACATACATACATACATACATACATACATACATACATACATACATACATACATACATACATACATACATACATACATACATACATACATAGTTTTAGGTTTGGGCATTTCCAGTATATAGTTTCCACGCATGTTGTATAAAGTAGAACGGAACGAGAACATGTTTCTCATATAGGCCGGATAGCTAGTGAAAAATAGACTTTTGTACAAAGTAGTAAGGAATTTACGGATGCGTTGATCATGAAGTTGGAGACAGTTTACCCTGTCTAGCAGCACATTATAAGGCGATTCAAAATCGCTTAGAATGAATCTCAGAATCCTTTTGTTAAGAGCTTCTATTTTGTCCCTGTTGTTTGCACTGCAAAAGTGCCAAACGGTTGAGCAATAATCAAAATGAGGGAGTATGTAGGCCTTATACAGTTTCACTAAAATGTCTTTGGAAATAAGTTAGAATGCTAATCAGGCTCTAACCGTTGACCTTTCGATCTCGACGTGGCAATCTTTTGTTCTACTCATCGCATATTACATAGTCCTGTTATCATAATTATGGGATGGCATTATGATGGGTCTTAATGTGCATTTCGATAACGATTGACTGTTTGAAAACAACTGTGTATCTTGACGTTTGATTCTTTGGTAGATCGTCCTCACAGAATGCTTATCCTTGATTTCTCATCAAGTTACAAAAGTTTATCTTCGTTTGTCTGGTTACCATCATTAAAGAGTGGCGTCTTAAATCGGCCTTAATGTGGAGTAGCTTTAACAGTTAACTGTCATCAATAAGTTTTGTACACTGGGCCCTTAAGGCTTTAGCCGATCGAGACCCTTAAGCACTTGGTTGATGGTCGCAGAAATTGTCGCTTTGCACGACCCGGTTAATGAGCTGTGCATGCAAAGACTGCAACAAAGGTAGTCGCAGATTTTGCTCACGTCCCCGTGTGGTGCACAGGGTTTTCAACTCATTTAACTAAGAGCCACTCCATCATTCAGGACACAAGCATGAGCCTAGATCTTGCATGGCCTTTACTTTATCAAGAAATCTGCAATCTCCGTTCGCAACACGGAAATAACAATAGTCTTCACCAATTTTCTTGTCAGTTGTGGGTATGTTATGTTATGGATTACAGAAAGTAAGTCATGTCCGTGAGCAAGAGCTTTTTTAATGATAGGAAGAGAGTAATCCTGTATATAAGCTAGATGGTAATAGAGTATAGGTTTACGAATGTTGTGGTCCGAAAATGTGGCATAGAATTTGCTATTTGTTCGGAATTCGAGTGTCTCTTTTCTTTCTGGTCTAAAATTGAGTATGGCTTTACTGCGCCTTTCAATAACATGCGGACTGTAAAATTCAAAGCTCAACCGACAAATGCGTTTTACGCTACCGTCAATCAAATGTTCACCGGTTCTTCCCAGATTCCCACTACTGCCGAACGCGCGGTAATCAAATCGTTGAGCACAGTTCAGACAACGAAACATTGCTTGGCAGTAGTCGGAAGCTGGAAGGAGTCGCCGAACATTTGATTGACGGTAGCGAAAAACGCATTTGTCGTTTGAGCTTTGAATTTTAGAGTCCGCATGTTATTGAATGGCGCAGTAAGGTAAACCGCATGAATGCATTTGCATAAACTTGTTTCCTTACGTTACATCAGGTTTTTCTTAAACGTAAAAGAGGGAGTCTTCATTTGTAGCGATCTTCTATACTTCAGGTATTACAATAGGTGTCGAAAATGGTGTATTTTGGTGTAAATACAGGTCAGGCTTCGCAGGGCTAGGCGTTACATGCCCTAGAGCCATTTCACCTAGTACTGATTTAACAGCTTTAAAACGTAGTTGGTCAGTTGCAATCCTATGTCATTGTTTTGGCATCGACAGAAATCTTGTCCTTGGATTTGGAATAGGGTAAAAGCTATAGCCCATTACAATGATACAAGTAGAAGAATTCTGAAGTATTCATACACCGAAAAAACGAACAGCTACTTTAAAACAGTTTAAGTCTCTTTAAAAAAAAAAGAAAGAAAAAAAAGAACGTTATCATGCCGGCTTTGGAGCAGGTCTTGCACTCGGAGCTCGCCTCTGCAATGTTAAAGGGCCTTTGGCCCTACCTACGGCTGTGACATGTTGACGGGTCACAAGGTGGACAAAACAGCAGTCCATGCCTGCCAAGCTGCCAAGGTTGTACGTTCTTTGCACGTTTGTGAGGCTGGTTTCGGCTGAGTTTAGTATGTGCGTACGTGTAGTTTGGCAGGCCTTTGTGTCCAATGCATCCCAGAATTAATTTATACATAAATTGCTCGGGCTGTATCCCGGCTTACCTGATGTCAAAGTTTGTAACAAGAGGACAGATATCTGACCGCAAAACAAGAGACTCCCAACAACTTAACATTCCTTTATGTAAAACCGGTGCTGGTCAGAGGACATTTCAATGCAGGACAGTTAAATTATGGAAGTTATTAGATGAAGATTTAAAACTGTACAAAGGTTCAGTAAACTTTAAGAAAAATCTTAAAGCAAAGATGCTTGACTAGTTTTTGAAACAAGAATAGTATCACACTTTTTAATTCATTGTATTTTTATTGCATTTTATCGTATTTTTATTATATTTGTATTGTCCACCCGAAAAACCCATTTTGGGAGTGTACAGTAAAGTTTCATTCATTTCACTCACCCTTCTTGCCGTCTAGATAAAGCTATCAGCCATGTAACACGTTAAAATGAAAGACCTGGGTAACAAATTATTCATCTGGTGTTTACCTTTCACTTTCGTTCCATGCAAAATTCGAAGTATCCCTTCTAACCTTTATAAAACTATCAGTTAATGCTGTGGGTTGATAATCGCATCTTACGCTGTAACGTTTTCAGTTGGACATCGTGCACTTCCCCCGTACTTTTTATAGCTCATGTGAGGTCGACGAAACGTTCTTTTGTGACTTAAAAGAAAACTACTTTTTTAGATCTTCAAACAGATTTTTAATAAAACAAGTTCAATAGTTAGGATTCCCCTTCCCAAAAGGTAAATACTGTACAGTATGGTGCTCCCAACAGTTTTTCGATCGGGAACCCGGTATTGGAAGAAGGAGAAGGAGGTCTTCTGTAAAACGTGTCCCAATATTTTAATAAAGAATTACGTTGATCAGTCATTCAAGGTACTGGCGCTTACAGCATTGTAGCTCGCACTACAAATGTAGAATGATTACTGACAGTTGTCACAGGAAGCCTAATGAAGCATGGCTTGATACCATTTAAAGCACGGAAGGGAGCCTAATCGCATTGGAAATGATTGCAAAGCTTAACTGAATGTCTCGCTCTCTCAATTGGTGGAGAAAATTGATGTAACTCAGTACAGTCAGGTTTACAATGATATGATTGAAGTTTTTACCTAAGTGGGGGCTTAACTCCAGTTTCCCCTACGCATTTGTCTCCACTCAGAAATTTGCAGCCACCGTGAGAGGAAAGTGTCGTGCCCAAAGACACAACACTTTGACACACACTTCGATTCCACTCAAGGCTCAAGCGATCAGGGCCCAAACTGAAACAAAGACATAAATTGAAACTTTCGATCCTTCAGGGTCACGTATAAATTTCAATCACAGCGAAATTATGCTGATCTTTTTATTAAATGACAATTCCCAGCCTTTGTGTGTGTGACTTCATTCGTAAGGCTTATAGACAGTGGCAAAATCTCAACCTACTCTGGCAATTAATGTACTTCTTAAAAAGGAACTACTATCCTTAACACTTAATCAAAAAAGAGTTGAAGACGTTTTTGCTGCTTAGCAAAAATTTTTTAAAATTTTTAAAATTTTTACTTTTAATATTTTCATTGAAATTGTCAATTTTTTTCTTTGGCAAGAATGAGCACAAATAAAGATTGATTATTATTATTATTATTATTATTATTATCATTATTATTATTATTATTATTATTATTGTTATTGTTATTATTTATTATTAGCAACTCTCCCTGGAAAGCCGACTGGGCTTTACTTCTAACTTGGCGAAGAGCATACAATACATGATGACTTGAGTTGGTTGACATCCTCCTCCACTACAAGTGTAGGTAAACTGTTCCATTGTCGTGCAATAAGGAATGTAGCAGGAATACAGTTTGTTAACTTGATGGATTATCTTAACAAGACGAAACCAATGATAGAATTCTTAACTTCAGATGTTGCTAAACTTAAAACTTCAGAATGATTTTATACAAACGCACAAGTTCTATTAACTGATCTTTATTCACGTCACAGAGTACAAGTGGAGAGAATTTAATGATGAATGCAAGATTCCCTTTTATCCTAGTAGACTGTTGTTGCAAATATAGTCCTTAAAGCCTGTAATTTTTTCAGTCTGTCAATCTGCAACTGAGGGAATGGAGTATTTCGCTAAAACTTTGGCACTACGGCTTATGCTCGGCTCATAAATCGTTCATCTAAATATTTCAATATAGTCGTTGAACGGAGCAACAAGCCAGTCTGCCTCTGTGTTGGCAGCAGAAAGGTTAAGGATGTCCTAATAGGAAATAGACCTTGTAAGTTCTTCCGCACAATATGCACCACATGTGTAAGACGCTTAATCCTTTTCGTGTTTTTTTTTTGTTGTTGCCTTCACCTTAATAGGAAGGGACGTGGTAGCATAATGGTAAGTGCGCTGGAATCCGGATGAAGCGATTGGGCAAGGCAAGTTTCTCTCACAGTGCCTCTCCACTCAGGAGTATAGACGGTAGCTGCGGATTGTTACGAAGTTTGACTGAATGCTTGAGAGTAACCTGCGATGGAGTGGCATCGCAGCCAGGTAGAGTAACAATACTCCCAGCGACTTCATGCAACAGATACTGGAGTAAAGCGCCTAGATCTTTGAGCCAGTTCGGCTTAAGGTCATTCCGCTGAAATAGAACCTGCACTGAGATTTTTGTGAAACTTTGCCTATCGATTGTTTATATTATCGGAACTTAAATTTTGAGATAAAAATGAGGGGTCCCCATGTTCGTTGAGGAGCAAAAGCACCTTGTTTATACCCATATAAATCCTTATAATAGCACCATGATTGTAGTTACGATTGCTTGTTAAATTCACGTTTCCGACGATTGCGTTTTGTTCTACACTGAGAATTGGTCCATATTTATTTTGCACAGAGAAATTTATTACTCAATTCAAAACAACAGAAAAAAATGATAGGTCACCATACTCTTTTGCGAGAAAATGACGATTTTCCTCTATGGTGAGGTCCAGCTGTAAAGAAAAAGCCGCCATTTTTTAATGCGCGCGCGCTAATCACGCGTGGAATTATGCCCAGTAGGGATGCGCAATGCAATACTGGGGAATGACCTCAAGGTGCTTTATTCTTTTTGTCCTTGTACATTATACAAGATTGGGACGATATCATAAATGTTAAGGAAATGTTCCAAATTCTTCAAAACATACGTAGACGGCAGAAAACTACCGCCACTTTTTTAACTCAATTGGGAAATTTGCGCTGAAAAAAATGAGATGATGGTTATTGGTGGACCGTTAGTAGCCTGGTTCATATAGGAATGGTCTAAAAAGTCGTATTTCAGAGTACAGGATTGGGATATGAATGAAAACAACACGGTGAAGAATGGGAATTATACCCGTCCTCATAAATATGAGGTCTCCATTTTCATACCTTAACGTAACACAGTAAACAGCTTTACACGGAGTATTATATTGTGGTACAATTTTGATGACAACTCACTTGCTTTAATTTGTTGTTAATTTGATGATGACGATGACGACGACGACAATGATGATGTTGTTGTTCGCTTTTGATTTGATTCGTGACTACAATAGTTTCTATCTAGACTTTTCTGTGCACTATGTATATGACCTTCAAAATGCAAACATACGGGTTACTAGGCAGAGTCTAACTGGATGATAGTATATAATTTATATAATGTATTCAGCTACCAAAACAACTCGTATAATTAGTCTGTAGATAAAATTTATTAATCTGTACTTTGAAATTAGAAAGGGCCACGAGTTTGCCAAAAGCTAAATTCTGACACGTGATACCGTTCATTACAAAATTATATTCGTTTGTTTGTTTGTTTGTTTGTTTTGTTTTGTTTTGTTTTGTTTGTTTTTTTCAGCTGTAAATGGAAAACAAAAACTCATCTTTCGGGGGGCATTTTTTACTCCCCTGAGGCTAAAGTATGGGAGGCTATGTCCTGAACGGAAGTCCGTGTATCACGAGTGATTGTTGTGTGCCATGCAAGACCTCTTCTTGGCCCACAGCGCCGGCACTTACCCTTTTCGCTGCGATTGCTTTCTGAGAAGAGAAAGAATAAAATGTTGATTTAGCGGCAGGATGCTAACCTGACCGTGGGGTATACTTGTCATGTGAGAGACTTCAACTATTGGATACGTCCAGTAGAAAGGGATATCGACCCTTTTGGTCGACCAGAAATGACCGACGTCTAAGAGATGGATGTTCTGTTATTTCTAGTTTGGACGCGTGCAACAGAGTTTAGTATACGTCTTGCGATGAGGCAAACAATGTTCCTCATTTTTATGCCTCCACCTAGCTTGAAGAGGAAGTTGACATTTATCGGTATTCAACTGACAGATGGCGCCAATCTTGACGGCACAATCTGGCGATAAGGAATTGCACCAACCGACTTCTAACTCGCTGAAAAGAACAAAGACATCTTTCATTTCTTTTATCAAACAGATGCACAATTCCGGATGAAGAATATAAAACGATTTCCACGGGTCAGTGCTGAATTGTTTCTCGTTTTCTACTCAGACATGTGATGGATGTAACTCATTTCCGGTATGGTAGATTTCATACAATTTGATCTGTTTTGATTTTTTAAGTGTAATCACAACCTTTTCAACATAAAGTAGAAGTCAATATATGCAGTAATTAATTAGTAATTAGAAATTCACTAAAAAGCTCTAAATCCTAAGTTAAGAAAGTAATTGACGTTTTTCTTAGTATGTTCTGCGAGCTTCAAATCGAATTCCACCGGAATTCGTTTTGGAATAGTGGAGAGTGGGGTAGGGGTATTTAAGATATAAAAGAGTTTCGTTTCTCTTAAATTGTCAATTAAGGCTTCAAGGAGGCAAACACTTTCTACTGAAATGCCACTCTGAATAAACGTTAAACATCAAAGTGAATCGGTGCGTTAGACTGGCATATCAATTTGTTGGTACGTGCTAGAAACAACTGGTTCCAATTTAAGGTTAATCAATATAATTGTCGAAATTGTATGCTACTTTATTGTAAAAGTTATCTGGAAAACTCGAACCTCCCAGGTTGGCCATAACCCTGAAAGGTTTGGCGGTCGAATTCGCGCTGTGAATATAACGTAAATAATATATACATCTTATCATAGTCTGATTGCGATAAATAGTAGCATTATATTACTGTTGGTTTTTCACTGTTAACCTTCGATCTTCCTAGTTCACAAATCTTCAGATTTTATGTTTCAAAATTTATTTTCTCTGACATGGTGTGACTGAAAAAATTGTTATTTAAGAAATAATGGTTTCTTTCACTTAAGTTGGCTTCCCTTTACCAATTTGGCCTTGCAAAGTCCTCTTGGATACAAAATGTTGACACTGAAATCAGTCCTTTTTTTTCTTGTCCGACTCATCAAACGGTTGTCTGAAACCTTATAGACTAGCTACTGTTCCCATGTTTCATTTCAAACGTCAACAATGTTGTGACGGACTTTGATATCAATACAACGAAAAAGAGTAATATCTGTGAAATGTTGACCAAACTTTCTTTTCTTTTCAAAATGAAACGTTTTTGGGGATGAATTTTTGGGTATTGTATGAACCTTACTCGTTTTGTCGTATTTTGTTTTGTTTGTTGTTTATGTGTGTTTGCTTACTAACAGAGTAAACATCTATTACAATACAGGGGACCAGCGATGATTTAAATAATTTAAACAATATATCCCTACCTAAGAAACGCCAAAAGTCTTGAAAGTTTACTGAGATAAACTTACAAAGAATGCACAGCGATAATGACCCCCAAAAGAATACGATGGTTGAAACTGGAGAGGATTTAGACCGATAATCTGCCTGACTCGAAAAAAAATGCCGACTGAATTTTTAGCAGCTGTGCCACCTGCGAAGATGTCTTAATAGATTCGACCTCAGGACACTTCATACACGGCCTCTAATAGATTTGTAATTCGCCGCACCTCCCCCAGCTCGTCAGGAAGTGGAAAATATCACTTTACAAGTAGTCATTTATCACCCATTCATCCTATCAACACTTTCAGGCTACAAGTAAGTGTTGATCCCGCACTGATAGAACGAACGGAAATAAAAACAGGCCTCGCAGCCGACGTGAAATATTAAACGAACTACAGCTTACGTTTGTAACTGTGTGAGTTATCCTTTAGACAAACAGTCTTAATTATTCTCTTTCTTCCCTTTTGTTTTCCAATTTTCGACTTAGTGTCCTCTTAGCCTGAAAATGACTCGTGCAAAGCCTACATTCAAAAGCTAAGACGAGGAAAAATGCGGGATTTATCAGTTTAATGACTCGGATATTTTCTTTTTGGATACTTTTGGAGACCTTTTCTTTCAGTCTGCTCTCTTCTTACAGATTAGGAATGTATAATCCTTACCATACGAGATTAATTTTCTCTCATACCTCATCATGACCATTGCGATGATTTCATCATGACCGTCGGTTGTAGTGAGTTTCTCTTAGCATACTGAATGGATATACTTCATCGGAAAGATATTTCGGACCTTTGTTATTTAGAACGCAAAATATGATCTTAGGATGCTGTCGTCATTGTTTAATGGTATTCCATAAAGGTTACCTTTGTCCCAGAAGTTTCCTTCTCCTTGGAGCAAAAAACCTCTGAAACCAAAGTACTCGAAGGTCTATGAAAATGATAACAAAAGCTGCCTCGTTATTAGATACAGAGGAAATGAAGAATTTGTTATAAGAAAATGCAGCTCTATCATTTGGTTTGTTAAATGAGTCGTCATTCAACTGATACTAAATGGCTGTGAGGGCTATAAGCACCCATTGATGGAGACTCTCTGTGAATAGAATTACAACTAAGCAAAATTAATTTTAGGAAGGACAATGAAAGAAGACAAAAGAAAACGCCATTTATCCCTTTTAATAGAAGAATAAAATACCGTATTTTATAGCTCGCAGAATCTGCCTGGTGACTCTGTACGTGGCTACTTAGTCACAACAACTTCAGCGGCATTGTTGCTAAACACTTTGATAAAATACAACCTTTACTTGTGACAATTACACACTGCCAAAAGTAATATATTGCCAACTGTGACTTGTCTCTTGACACGGCTATTCCATTGTAATGTTAAAATGTTAATTAAAGTTTTTTCGAGTGTGTTTTTTGTTTCTACTGACTCAAGGATGTGTCTGTAATTACTTGGCGGTGTTCTTGTGATGCTTGGCGTTGACTATTCCATGTGGAGTGTACCTGTTCGACAAAGACTGAAAAGGGTCACATCTGTAAAAAGAAGCACAACTTTAATATGAATACCCATGTTTTCGTTGGGCTATTATACTTATATCCTAATTTTTACTTTCCACTGATGTCTTGCGAGTGCCATTTCATGTTTCACATGTTGCAATTCGTGCTCTCGGCTTTGAATCTGTAATCTTGCTCATGATATTCGTTTTCTTACGACATAAATTGCAGAACTTATCAAAGAGTGTAGCACAAAAAACTGTTCTATAAAATAATAAATCACACAGAAAAAAGTGGCAACTCTTGTTTTGAGTTGGAGATGAGAAACGTCCGTTTTCTGTTCATAGAAACAATTGGCTTTCGTTGTCCTTGGTTTCGAAGCCTCATGGATTCGTCGCTAAGAAACAATAAATATTCACACAAGTTAAGGAAATGGCAGAGACTGACAATAGTAGTAACAGTGGAAATTAAAGTGAAGTGAGTTTGCTAAAACGCTTAAAACACACAAAGGAGCGATGTCCGGTGAGCTTTATTCTTGAAATTTCTGCTCACGAAAGGCTGGGTTTAGACATTGTGTGGCAGAAATCGAAAAATCCCAGACTGTCTACACTTTGTTATATTTATGACTATAAATGCTTAATTTATTCAGCATAATTTTTTTCTTCAGTACACCTCGATGTTGAACTATCGATTAACATATAACAAGCCGAAAATATTATCTTAAAAGTACGGCAAAAATGTTTTACAGGCTGTTGGTGAAGACATTATCATTGTAATCTTCTGATCCAATTAGTGATCTTTTCTCTCGTATGTTATCAAAGTCGATTTATGACTATTCTTGAAATAACTCTTTGTAGTCGTGATGATTCGTGTTTTCAATTGATAACAACCAACTTCGCACGATAAATCTTTTGCTAAATTTCCATACGACCTTAAACCAGGCAGGCTAAAACGTAAGGCAAATGAATTAATCAGCGAGGCCGCCGCAAATGATAACATCGTTTTATAGCGATTAAGCTAAAAATAAGTATTTTTATTAGTTTGCTGATGTTGTACTTTGTTAATTGCGTGATTTATCGTTTCACATTGTTATTGAATTCAGCTCGCTAGAGCACGAAACTTTTTTTTTTGTATTCACGCCACTGGCTATGATTTCATCCCTTGTATCAGCGACCATTGAAAAAATTCTAAAACAATCTGACCAAGTGATGAGTGACAACGACCAATCTTGCCACTTAAGCCGATATCTCTCGTTATCGCTCAGCTAAACAAGCACTCAAAGAGTCCTCTTAAAGATGTTTACATTGATATAAGGCCATAATCGAAGTTGACAAAGCTGCGGTTTAGAGAGATTGTTATCATCGGCAGGGCCGCCCGTCACTTCGTTGCCCATGGTTTGCTATTCACATTTAACTCGTTCAGTCATTTGTTTTGTAACTTTGAATGATCACGAAAGCTGTAGTGGCAGCCCGTGATCTTTTCGTGATTCGAGGTTTCTTTCTCTGCGTCCGTTCGGTGTCCGCATTCACAATGTTTACATGTGCTGTAGTTCATGGCTCCACCTTCACAGTGCCCGACACAGCGCTACCGCAGTTAATCTTAAATCAAGCATGGCCTCTTGGAGGGAACTCAGCAGGGCGTCGAGACATTTCAAAAGCCCCAACACAAAGGCGATTTCGAATGCTTCCAGGGTTGTGATTAGCTATTGTTTCACGCCGTAGGAGGTAGAGCGATTAAATATTACATCTAAAATATCTAGCGTGGGATCCTAACTAACTCCTCCGGAACATCGTGCCAAGCTCGCCAAAATGCTTGCGCATTTGACGCCAGAGAGCAGTTGACTTTTTATCTTGAGTTTCCGGTTGTTTCGCGGCTTTTAATTTCAGCCAATTTTTTTCTAGACACTCTCTTGAGAAAACGCAATTTAATTACGTTTCTGCTACCCTAGACAAGGGTTTTTGTTTCAAGTGGACCAAAAACTACAGATGAACCATGGTGAGTTAGATCAGATTAAAAATATTGAAAAAAAGTTCACTTCTTTCAGTCAAACTTCAAATTGATCATTCATTCGTTGCTAAACAGGAAAACTAAGGCTGTGTTTTTGTCTCGGAAACTAATAAAAATTTTACCTGTTGATCGGCCAAAAAAATATGTTAGATTAATTTTGTGTGCGCGAAGAACAGGAGGAACTGACTCAGTGAACGAAAAATCTCGCAATCAATGATCTCAAATCTACCCAAGAAAACTTTTTCATGTTTTATTCGACAGCCGGTTGTTATGCTGGATGGCCCAACGCTAACAGGCAGACATTTCTTCTTGCAGACACCACATAAACTGAGTGCCTCCAGTTGTGCTGTAGAGAGACGTAACAAACTTCGTCGACGCAACGTACAACTCCGAAAAATGTAGCAAGGAAGACTTTAACTGATCTGCCATACATGGCCTAAGCTAAAAGATCTCTTCTGTGATTGTGTCATGTGTAGGTTTAGTAACTAGTATATCTTTGCAGGCCATGAAGGCGATTACGAGGTAACATTCATTCATTTTTAGTTTTCGTTGCATTTATAACCACGATGATACGGCGACTTTCTGTCTGCCAATAGTCCTTAAACCCAGAGGAACTAACAGTGTTTTTTACACGACCTTTACACGACGAGAGATTATCAGAGAACCAGAACGTACAAAGTCCCGAGTCGAACATACAATGGTACTCAAGCCCTGAGTTTTACTGCGAGCTGAGATTTACTTCGAAATTCGAGTGAGTCGCGTCTGCGTTTTAGTTTACACGGATGTATCCGTTTCAACTGGCCCTCAGAATATTCTTTAAAGCATAATGTGTTTGCTTGAAATAAAAAATACAATGCCATTTCACAGATGTAATATGGTCTCCATGATTTAAGTCAGACGCTAGGCGATAAACGTTTGGTACTCATGCCTCAGTTCACTTGCTTTCCATTTTTCGAATAGAGCCCATGAGGCTTTGGGATCCAATTTATGGCTGTGTTCCTTCCAAGGACCGTAAAACCTTTCAATCTTCGAGGGGGCAAAAGTTTGCTGGAGTCCTTCTTAGTTAAAAAGATTGCAAACAACAGAAACAAACCTCCCAGCTGTTTTCCCCCACTACTCTTTCCGAAGGGAATCCCTTCTTTTTCTTCAATTTTAAGAGCATAAAAATTATTTCCCTACCAATTCCTATTTGTGAGACGAATTCCTTGTTCCTCTCACAAAGAACCGTTTGCTTTACATAAAATCAGCGACAAAGAATCCTTGAAATAATTATTTACACTCTAAAATAAATTTTCCCGTGAATGTAAAAAGTGATTTGGGGGCAGGCTGATTTAAAGGGCTTATTGTAAAGTGCTTTTGATGACAGCTGAAAAGTTAACGCTTAGAACCTAGCGACTCTATCTAGAAATTACTAGGGGAGTTGTTATGCTTGAAAAACTGCACTTCTAATGCAATCTGTTCGAAGATTTGTCGTCCTCTGAAATTACTGGGTAATTTTTGTAGCACTGTAATGACAGAGGCATCAAAATATATCGCTGTGGTTTAACCTCTTCTTTGAATTCTCGGATTTAAGGGAATATTCTAACGCAGATCTTTATGGAAGGTTCAAGAAACACAATAAAACGAGGAAAGAAGGCCAAGGTGGCCATGTTTAATTAATACCGGTCCAGCTTTTCACTCATTACCGTCTCTTAACAATCATCACTTTTAGCTGAAAAGGAAGATAAAAATCGTGTTAACACGGAAGGAAGATAACAAATCTTCAATAGTTATTTTGGCGATAAATGGAATTTTATTTTTTACAGGTTAAGAAAATAAGTTAAAAGGTTTTGTTTTTCCAAAATGGAAATCATCGCACAATGCAAACTGTCTTCGAGGCCGAGCGTCGTTTGATGCGCGAAGAAATAAGTAAGAAATGAACAGCTCTGCATCTGTTATAGCGATCTTACCACGCTGAAATATGGTTGAAAAAAAGGAGATCCTATGTGGCCAGTTTTGTTTTTAAAGTTGTTATTTAACACCACATTTTTCGTGACTCGTTCAGAAAAGTTTACTGTTAGCGGTAACCGGTGCGAACAGCATGGCTCCTAAATGTTTGTAATTGCTATGTTCTGCCTCACGAAACGTGACTTCTTTCGAGAATCCAATTCCCTTACTAATCCTTCCGCTCTACATTTCAAAATCTTTAGGCAAAAAACCTTCCTTTCTTTATCTTAATTGTGTCCATCAACTGTACATCTTCGCGACATTACCAAGGTCTTCCATGTGGCGTTCGACGATTGTTTTGTCTCTTCCTACCAACTGATTTACAGATTTCGTTGCGTTTGCTACAGCACAGGTTAAGTGATTGCATCGTACCCTGCTAGCTTCAATATCTGTACACTTTCCCAAATTTAACCCACGATGCTATTTGTAAAAGGAAACATATATTTACATCGAGAATAGAGAAACTGTACAAGCAGTAAAATTTAGCAAGTGAAAACACTTCATAGACACTCTCCTTTTATCGTCCTGTTTTAAAATTAAAAAGTGCTTCCTTAATTTACAACTGTGTAAATCGTTTACAACTGTCTCAAGGGATGAAACTTCTGGGTTTAGAACTAACTCACATTACTTAGTTTAACCCAGTTACTGAAAGTTCCAAGTTCCTCTCATGAAGACATCTTTACAGTTCTACCTAATTTGTGCATTTATCTCGTTCACGCTTTTCGACTACAAATATCGAATATTTCGAGTCGTTTGTAAACCTGCAGTTAGCAAGAATACCATTCTGAATTGTTCTCAGTGTTTGAACGCGGCCTAGGCGAAGGAGACCTGGCCGAAGGCTTGATCGGACTGTCTCTGTCCGAGCTAATACTGTCCCGCTGTCCGTTAGTTTGTGAAATAGGCGGCGACAATGGTCTTAGTCCACCAGTCTCGTGAAGTTTCATGTGTTTTCTGAGCGAACTTGGGTGCGTGTAGCTTTTGTTGCACCCCTCAATTTTACAGATGTACGGTTTGTCTGAAGTATGGACATGCGAATGCTTTTTCCGGTCGCTCGAGTTGGCGAAGCGACGATCGCAACCGGGGAACTCGCATTCGAACGGCTTCTCACCCGTGTGGGTTCGTTTGTGAATTTTTAGATTTTCTGACCTAGCAAACAGTTTTCCACATCCAGGAAAAGGACAGGGGAAAGGTTTCTCCCCGGTATGGACTCGAATGTGGTTTACCAACTTATATTTCGCCTTGAAGGGCTGCCCGCTCCTCCCACACTCTTGCCAGTAGCAGACGTGCAAGTTGGAATCGTTGATGCTCACATGTTCGTCGGAGATGTGCGATACTAAATCGGGCATCATGGTGAACTGCTTACCACAAGGTTTCCGTTTGCCTTGGACCGGGTTCTGATCTACCCAGAGGCAGGTTAGAATTTGATTTGTGGGCTGTTTCATCAACGGAAGGTGATACATTCCGGGTCCAGTTGGCCCTCCATATCCTGGCGGGCCATGATCCAAGAAAGGACTTCCAAGACTACCTTGTGCAAACCGATCGGCTCGAGAATAAAAGTCTCCTCGATATCTGAGCTGATTATTGAGTACCGGTGGCATTCCATGATGTGGAGAGGTTGCCTCGTGTCCTGGTGTAAGTGCTCCGTAGTGTATATGTGGATTGCTCGTGACATCTAAGCCTTTATGCGTCACTGCGTGATGGTAGTTTATGTTGTTTCCGTGAATTGCAGCGGTTGGTGGCGAACTGAACATGTTGTGCCTATGTGAGTAATTGGGTGTGTTGGAAGCGATGGGGTCGTGAAGAGCTAGCGAGTGGGAACTCGCTATGTTGGCAGAGCCTAAATGCGAGTCCTGGTGGTGGATAAACTCGTGAGGTGGGAAGCCTTGGGAAGAAACATGACGATACGCAGGAAACGAGTGGTACAGAGTCTGCTGCGAAGACATCCCGGGCGGTTTTTGATCGAAGGCGACAGCTTCTGCTTGTGCTCTGTGAGCCGCAGCAAATCTGATCGACGAAAGATGGCTTCCTGAGTCCAGCAAGTGATTCATTCCTAACGGCGGCTCCTTCTTGTGTTCGTTAAAGCCCACGGTCGAGGTAGTTGGCAAGTTGTTCGAGGACGAGGACCGAAGAGCTGCACCCTCAAATGGCAATGAATAGCGTTTGGCGAAGCCGCCGTCCATTTCAAGGTTTCCCCGGGTTTTGAATATGGAACAGCTCTAGGCAAGTGTAAATAATAACGAGGCAAACTATTATTAAGGAGAGACTACGCGAAAGTTTTGAGTGTAGTAGCATATGTTACACCGTTAAAACACAGCGTGAGACTCTGCTGACAATTGTCCTGCCAAGAAAGCACGCATGAGCAGTAAAATGATCCCGGTGAATATTATGATTAGTCGTCTCCCGCAGAGCTGTGGTTATGTTCCTAATTGTTTGATAGCTTCTGAAAACAACACTATATTTGGCATTCCTTTTCTTATTGACTAACACAGGGTACAAACCATTTCACCAGATTTGAGTGTCAGATCACGCATGAGATAAAGAACATTAAATCGGAAGTGGGCGCTCGCTTTCCCTGAGAATCAAACGCCTGTCCACTCCGCTTATTTCGTGGAGTATCGCGCGTTCATGTAGTCGTTCAGTAACAGCTACATTGCAGGTGAGGTTGCCGTGATAGACATGTAGGGAGGGACACAATTTGAAAAGCGCAGCAGGAAAGAATAAACACCTTGAAGCGATGTCACTCAACATAGCTATTGCTGAGCTTCTTGATGAAAGTTCCCCTTAAGAGCGACAAAGGGCACCCCTAAGACCGTCAAACTCGAAGGCTTTTGCTTTACATAACGGGATTTGTGGCGGCTTATAGATCTGGTGATTTTACACCCTTGCGCTTTATCTACAGTGTTTGTCGCGATAAATTTATTAACACCCCGAGAGACACAATACTATTGACAAAAATCGCCGGGAGTCGCCACAGTTTGGCTTTGCTTTGCAAGCGACGTGCGATTCACGCCAATTCATCATTCAATTATCCGTGGAGTTCTCAAGCAGACCGTGCAGGGTTGGCTAATCATCGACGAAAGCTCACGATATACGTTTTCCCTATTCAACTGCGGAAGCTAGTAACCACTATAAAAAAGTCATTGATAAAAATGTCAGATGTTATCTCTAAGCTCTTCTCACTCAGAATAATGAATCAATAAAGATGTTAAGTGGTCCCGATCTCCGACTATTAAACAGGACCTGGCTACAGAAAAGCGTAAGACCCTGAATTTCATTTTAGGTGAGTTTAATTAAGGGCCACACTAAAGTGACTACCACTGCTAGGCATAATTCATGCACGTCAAGGCATTGTTCTTTCCAGTTTGAACTGTGGTGAAGCAAGAGTGTTTATACGTCGTATGAAGGACACGGAATCGTTTGTATAAATAGGTTCAGCGCGCGGGGGCGCACCTCTTTCGTGGCTTTTTTAATTGAATGTATTCACGCTCACTGTCTGACTAATTTCCGCGGTTTTGAAGCCTAGTAGTGAACGCTGCAAAGCTGCAGATTAGTTTTCCACGAAAAAAAAAGACAATTTCTCTCATTCCCCGCTACGAAGGAGGTAATTATTATTGCGGCTTATTGAATTTTAAGTGGCAATTCACAATTTGACAATTCCTGAGTGAGTCGTTTGATGCAATGGAAATTGTCCAAAAAACTGCTATCATAAGAACTGGGATGTGCCACCGAAACTTGCAGCCGCATCAATAGATTGATTCGCGAATCTGAATTAAATTGAGACCAGTTTAATCCTTGAGGCTATTTCGCGCGACATAATACCACTGTTGTAATATACCGGGTCATTGTCTTTGTAAACATACTACAAACCGGTAACCTTGCTTGATCAAAAGATATTTCATTTTTCCTTGGTCATTAACTGTGGTGATATCAATCATATTGAGTAAAAGAACAACACGACAGCTCGGGTGCGTATGCGTGTGAAATATTTTACTTATCTCACGCCTTTCCATTTTTTTATTGGATTAGTTATCTCTTGGTTGATATTCTTAAGATTTGAAGCTCGTTTTGTTCTTAAAAATGAAGAGTGCTATTATCTTTTGCATGTTTAACTTCTAGTTTATTTCTCAAGCAAGCGGATGTGTCCACCTGCTTCTGTTTACATCTCTGATATCACTCAGCTGTCTCAATTATTTTCCCTAACTTTCATGAAATAAATCAAACAGATAATTGTGCTCCTCGCGTCGGAAATGTGATTGGTTCTAAAAATTGGACAGTTCGTGACTTTAGCTTGAGCAAGTCCATTTTCCCCTAGTAATAATGACTTGAACCACAGTTAAACTAAAAAAAAAAGATAAAACTTATCTCTGGTTCATTTTACGCATTTTATTTTGCATGTGTATATTTATGTTTTATATGTATCCGGTGAAGCCGCCCGCCGCCTGAGAAGTTAAAGGTTTTTTTTCTCTTTTTAATAAACTGCACTGTGGTGAAGTTTCCTTTAATCACATCGTAACCACCATGAAATAAAAAAATTTAAAAAAGAGTCCACGTCGATCGCAGCAGCGAATGAATGCTCAAAATTGACCACAAAATCGTGTAAAATTATTCACTTGAATATTTTTCCAGCAGAGTAAAATTAAAAGGTGAAAGTACACATTGAAGCAGCTTTGTTTTAATTCCAGCATTGCAAAGACTGATATCACGAAAATCAATATGTGTAATACTTTATAGTTTTGTCGACTTTCTCCGGAGACGCCGCCTTTCTTAAAGTGGGAATCAAAGGCGTATTTTTGGCGGCTGGATTGGTTCGTTTCTGCACATTTACATATACGTGCTTGCCTACAGCTAGAAAACTTGATTACCAAAAGCCGCCCTTGGAGAGAGCGACCCAAACATAGCAATTATACAAAGTTCTACCAAAATCACTTTGTCTACCATATTTAATTCCTTTAACTTTAAAAGTCATTCCCAGAAATAAAATTAAAGATAACACGGGTTTTTCTCTTTTCTTAACAACTTTCCTGTTGCGATATATCGAAAATGCGGTGGGAATTCTCGAATGGTCCTTGCATTCGGACATATTTCGTATTTTTACCCTTAATATGACAAATATTCTGCTGTGTTATTGTAGTTTAGGGAATTACCATACAAAAAGACAAAAATGTCTTTCTCTTTTTATTCACGCCTTTGTGAATTAACTTTGAGTGTAAAGTAAGGTTTAACATTCAATTTTTACGTGCAAAGTCATGGAAAAAGTGCTTAACGTTCAGTCCACGAGAATGTTGACATTGTCAACAATGAATCTTTGCATTGTCACACTTAGGGAGAAGTATTTCGATTTACTTCAAAGACCCTTATCCACTGATATATTGTCCTTGATAGCAAGTCTATCGACAGCCGCGAAAAATGTTCAGATTAAAAATATCTAAGACCGAGTTTTAGTAACCATGCCGCTTTCAGTAGCTATGTTTGCAAATACGCTAGATATTTACTCATAGCAATTGTATTTCGAAGGAAAGGGTCTATGATCCTCTGTTCGCTGCAGGCTTAATAGATTTAGTGCATAGTTAATTAAAGTCTTCTTCCTTGTGGAAATAACTAAAGCTCTACTGGATGTGAGTGTGCAGTGATTGTGCTCAAATGGCACCCACCTTGAAAAATAATGCCAGAATTTTCGTATCCAACCTCAAAACAGACTTCGTATTAAAGACATTTTGTTGTGTGTCCTGTTTTTGTCCTCCTCGCAACAGGTCGCTTGTACCGTGTATGCAAGCTGGTTAATGAACTTTGCGGTCGAGTAGGAGGGAAGAATTTACTTTTTAAGCCTCTTTTAACAAGAGTATTTGTAAGGGCACGCGTGGACATGAAATGGACTCCCTTTGTGAACATGTTTGTCATACTGTGGACAACTATGGCCTCATGCAAAGAGCAAGACTAAATTTCCGTCATGTCAAAATTATTGCTCGATAGCTAGAATATTCGCTTTTATTATCTTATTTTTTGGTCGTAGATCCTAAGGGAAGGCTTTGACCCCGAAGGAGAGTCTTGGTATTTTTCGACCTTTCTTAACTTCGTTCAGTTTCCTATCGGGTTTACGGCTTTCATGTTAAATATGTCAGAAATCTTGCTTCTGATATTTTTCGCTGCTGGAGTTTTTAAAGATCAGTTTTCTGGGTCAGTTGAGCGAATTCTTAGCACGTTTTAAGAAGGAAAACGAACACTTAAAATGTTTCGAATTTGCCACATGAAATTTGAAGTGTTTTGGTTTTTGATTTTAGAGCTTCTGAGGAAACTATAGATTTTACTACGTTCAATTTTTGTTTTGGTCACGAATTAGAATGCCGCTTTTTTATGTTTTATTTTTTTAAATCAAAGTCATTGCTGGGTCAACCTTTTCTCTGGTTAGCATAATTAACTTTTCGGCTTTTCGAGTAAATTTCATATCTTGGAAGCTCCCGCAAGATCTTGATCAAATGTTAGCTTTCGCGGCCTAGAGCAAATCGCAGGAAACGTATAGTGATTAAAAAAATGATGACTTAGTCACAAGCTGTCTCTTGTGAGAACGTTCATAAAACCACCGGAAACTGGTAATAAATTACTTCCGAAAATTTCCTTTTGCTTCGATCGTGTTTACATTCACTCTTTGTGTGCTGGAGCCATTAACGGCGGATAAAAAAAGAGATGCGAATAATTTGGATACAAGGGATCGGCAAATTGGCTCGTATTTTGAACGTTTTGCATGAGTTGTTCCTTTGTGGCGACACGGAGGCACCTGTGTTTCAAATGGCCAGGCGCCGCTCTATCTGTCAAACTCGTTGATAGGCTCATTTGCCCAGAGGCTAGCTCGAACAAGCGCCCTCCATTGGTCGTCAAATGGGAAAATTTCAGTCCAATTTCGTCTCATCAAAGAGTTTTTTACTCTCCGCGTTGTAATTAATCTTCCTTATAGGGCACATTTTTTTGAAGCAAATGGCTCTGGTCCAAGCCACAATCTCATTTTGGCCTTATTTAAGAGGAATTTAAGAGCAAGTAATGTTGACCCGAATTTGAGTGCATGGACAAATAACACAGACATAATTGTCATAGAGCACAAATAATTCATTGATAAATGTCGGGGTTTATTCATTGCGCGAACAATCATTGACAACACTTTTTGTATTCATTGCCTCTTTGGTTATCTAAACGTTAATTTAAGAAGAACCTGTCTTCTTGTAGGAGAATAGAACGCAAAATTATTCAGGAAAATACAGTGCTCACATTGTTTCCTTTAGTGAATCAAGCTTAACACAGAAAAGACATCTTATCCCCCAGAAAGTGCTAGCGTATGCGACAAAGAAAGCACACTCTTTTAAATTGATCTCTGCAATTAAAGAGCAGAGCTATGGCAAAATAGCAGTAAGGAACATTGTTTGTGTTTTAAGACACTTCGATCTCTTTTTCGCTTCTTGAGGTTTTCTTCTTCTCCGCTCTTAACCGCTCTCTAGTTATAAATAGTAGAGTGCCTTTCAAAATATTTAGGAAAGTCAGTATATGAAACACGCTCGCTTCTCGTTTCGACCTGTCTTGGGGGGAAACAAAATGAATTAACTTCTTTATCCTAATCCATCGAAATACGAAGCAAACATCTCTTAAAGACCCTTAGAGAACAATATGCTTAAAACACCTTCTTTAACACGACCAAACGCCTTACCTTTATGTTGTTAATAAGCAAGGGTGATAAAAGTTCCATGTTTTTGTTCACTTCTTTTGACATTTACAGACTGCTAGACAATGAACAAGCATTCAGCTTAGTTCTTGCGTGTTGATATCCTTTGTTATCACAGCCACGTCAGTGCTTCAGCAACTTTTGTTTTTACAGACAAGTTAAAAGGCTGTATGAGCTTTGTTTAGTTACCCGCAGTTTGCAAATATAACGGACTAATATAAACGACTGGACACGGATTAAAAGGAACTACAACTACGGTATCGTGCCTTGTGTATGAATTACCAACAAAATTTGGCCACATTGAAAAAAAAAACTATATATATATCAATTGATATTTGCATATGAAGTTGAACCACAAGTCTTTTCATCAAAATGAACCATTTTCTTTCCAGAATTATTTGACAGCTTCAATTTTAACGGACAGCCGGCCAATTTAACATGAAATTTAGGCAATTTTATTTCTTTGGAGACAACGACTTACTGGGAAAAAGTTACGCTTCAAGATGGAAGACAACGGTTCTGCATTTTCGGGAGGTAAGTATACCACAATTAGAAAGATAGAAAGCCTACCGCTTTGACAAAATGTGCTAGACACATCTGTACCGCAGTTGTGGCATACTGTATCACATAGATAAAACGAAGATTATTTTAAACTTTAGAAATTGAACGTCCAGAAAACTGTTCACCGCCTGCACTTGATAAAGCATAAAATAGATATCGGTCTTTCGTTTTGGACCCTCATCGTGTTATCTGTACGCCGGGAGGCAGCCGAGATTCAATAAGAACTTATTACTAAGTCTGAAGCAAGTTCACTGCATGCATGAATGTGCAAAAACTAGCAGATCTTGGGCAGCTGAAAGCCGAGCGGTGATTTTCACAAGTAGGAACCATAGTTCACCAGAAAAAAAAAAAAAAAAAAAAAAAAACTACAAAAAAATCATTTATCACCTAACACTGCATCGCAAGATTATGGACTTCCTTACAGCATCTTGACGGTCTCACCACTCTTATGCAAATTTGAATGTTTCCCGTTTTTCCCTTTTTCGTTTATCTGTTTAAGACAATTTTAACAGTCGGGGATAAATTAACTGTGTTTTATAACGCAAAAGCTGTTTAATTTGTGTTTATGTCCTTTCTGTGCCCAATACCATCTTTTCTTTTGCCCGTGTTAAGCCAAGAATATCCTAGTATCCTATCTTTCTCCTTACCAGCGTTGGCTTGACAACATTTATACGTTTCAGCTTCTATTTTTAATTTTCTCCTTGATCTCTTTTACTACGGTATTCAGCTGTACAACGTATTTGAAAGAAAATGACAGTGAATGGTTTAAGACAGTATAATAAAGGCTTCTGACTGTGCCTGTTGTTTATAATACGGTGGGTCTTTTGGAGATCTTGGTGCCTCGTGATTCGATTCTTCCTTGACAGTCTAGAAACGGGCATTCTAAAGGTCGGAGAGACACACTGACTCTGTAAGACAACCCATCATTTTGCAGTAGTCCCGAGACTTACTACGCTTTCGGCGTTTGTTGTGAGGTCATTAAAGTTCTATTCATACTGCGAAGAGAGCAGCAGCAGAAGAATTTCATTACTGAGTTTTGTAAAAGATCTGTGAGATTTATTTCTTTTTTTTAAATAATCTAGCCATGGAATGCAAATGCAACAAAATTAGCAAGAATGAGAACAGGGATAAGATTGGCTTGGCGGTGAAAACGGAGGGATTATTTACTTGACAGCAAATAACTGGAAGATATAACTTTCGATTCCAGTTTATTTGTAGACTGATTTAATACGCTCTGGAGAGATTGTTCCAATAAGAGTATTTGTAATCATCAAACACATCTGATTGTGGAGGCAATATTAAAAATTCGAATGAAAACTAATCTCTTCATAATGAAATATGTAATCTTGTAAGCTTGTCTTGAAAATGTTTCTTTACATATATTAAACTGCTCATGCCCTGAATTTTCAGTCCTTTTGTTTGTACAAATATTGCAATTGCTTCAGTTCCAGACAATTGTGGTATTTTCTTCGCTTTATAAGCTAAATAGACTGCTCTGTCATTGCCCAAGACAATACAAGACACACACGTTTCGTATTTCCTTTTCGAAGGAAGATAAAAACGGCGCACTTTCTTATAATAACCGTTCGGCAAACTTCGAACATAGCTCCACATTGTGTATTTTTTGAAAATATTTACTTGCCCTCTCCGACTGCAAACACAACAATAGTCGTAAATGTAGCCGCATGACTTCAGACACAAAAATCCACCGGCTACCATCCAACTCCAGCGAACTTAAATTGCAAGCTCGAACTCGCGAACTTCATTTGGTTTTTGCATGGCAGTTGTGTTGTCACTCGTAAGTGACTGAATGAACAGCAATGGTTTGTTCGTGGAAATATTTAGTTTTTAAATTTCGTTTCAGATAGTAAGTTTCAGCAGGTGGCACAGTCACATCGTCTATGTACATGCGGCGCTAAGCAAAAAAAAAAAAAAAAAAAGAGAAGAATGACACGTAGTCTAATTTGCGCCGTGAGATTCAACGACTTTTTCTTCTTTTGAACACGGTGTCGAAGTAACACTGAACGGCATCGAAGGCGAATGCCCAAATCTCTTTAGAACTGGAAAATGAAATCTCTTCTACAACTGCCTAGTACCTTCGGTGTGCATATTGAAATTCATGAAATAAGAGCGTTTAGTTTTTGCGATAGTTTTTCTTTGGTGAATATTACTTTTCCCTTTGTTTATCCCGAAAAATTTATTACCATCAGGATATCAAGGCAAACTCAGTTTTTCTCTTTGTTTGCGGAGAATGGGAGCGCCACTTGTCTGCGTTTGGTGAAAACGCTCCCATCAAGAGATCTCCTGCTGCGATGTCAGTATAACGTTGACTTCAACTACGATTGAGCGCGAAGTCGGCAAAGTCGGAAGCTTTGTGCCGAAATGTACCTTCGCATGGCGTGTTTTAATTTCCACTTTACGTCGAGAAAGGGGAACTACTATTTTTATTCCGTAGTTTTGAGAGATGGGGTTCGCAGTTGATATGTCATTATATTTTATTTCATTTCACTTATCTCATCTTGTTAGGAAAGTTCTTCTCTTCTTGAGCTATTTAACTGGAAAGTGAGTGGTCGATGCTTTGAATTATACTGCAATAACATGACTACAAACAGCGTTAACAAATACTGGTGTTGTATTAGATTCATTTGTTATTTCATGTCAGTCAAAAGTTTTATTACCCTTCTGTTGCATATGTGTGAGTTGCGAAACTAGTTTGAAAATGCGGCTTTTTCGCCGCCCGTTAAAGATCGCGTATATTCCATCTTGTGAGCTTAAAATGATCTTAGCAGAAATAACATCAAATATTTAGAAACGGTTGGAAATTGTAGTTTTATCTATTCACCGACATTTCTTATTTTGTCGGAGAATTTTTTTTAATGAGTTTCATCAAAACCAAAATTTAAAATATGAATCAAGTCAACCTTTCTGCACCGAGGCATTTATATATTAGGTAATGTGTCGTTGACATTACCACTTTAACCACTTTAATGCTAAAACTGAGAGTGCTACAGTTGGACATTTTATCAGCTAAGTCTATGTGGTTTAATTTTTTAAGCCGTTTTCTTTAAGCTTACAATTATGCATAATTTGAATTTCTTGCGCCACTGGCGTCCAAACAGCGCGCTGTCCAAGGATAGGAAATAAAATTTCACTGACTTGTAGTACTAAGCTGTGATTATATTGATCTCATTTTCGTATTTTGCATGTTAAGTTTTTTTTTTCTTTTAAGTGTCGCGAAAAAATTCTTTGATAATCATGAATACTTGCAAACTCAGCCAGCTAACAAACGGGTGCAACTGCACTGTTTTACTAGTTAAAGTTAAGACGTGAAATAATTTTTTTATAATTTGGAGTTTTTGTGAGGGAATTCACAGTGGCGAAAATATGACCCATATTTCACTAAGATTAGCAGGTTTTTAGACGTCAAAATACAAGTGAAGTTTAGAATCAATGTCGAACGTCGACGGCACCCAGATATATGCCTGTGTATTAAGTAAATAGCTTTGCTTAGAGACCTTCGATTGGAATTGAATATTCCCTTTTCATTTGTGTAACTAACAATTGAAAATGACAAAACTTTCAAACGAATGTTGTCGATCATATAACGTATAATATTAAACCTTTGCTATGGAGAAAGCACCGCTATGACACGGTTATGACATTGTTAAAGCTAAAAACCACGAGGCACTTTTTGAGAGGCAAAATGGTTTGTACATTGACAATTTTACAAAATAAAACTGAAAACGACTTTAATTTTTGAGAGTCTTTGTCCCAAAAACTAAATGGTTGTAAGACGTAAAAAGCAAAATCTGGTCGGAAACCTATTAACTTCCTTCACAAGAAAACTATTGTTCTTATCACTTATTCAAAGAGATTTTTCTCTCATCCTTATTAATTTCACAGCATTTAGGAGCTAGAGATGAGAGATTTTCTTTGTTTTTCATTTTCATATCATGTTTGTTAGTGTGATGTCTGTTTTCAATTCCCATATAAGTGGTAAAAGAGATATTTAGCTAAGGAAAGTTGCCAAGCTAGAAGAAAACATATGAAAGACAAAAGTGTTATTTACAAATAGTCCTGATATCTCTTACACTTAAACACCTACTGTCATTTAAAACGCTCATATAATTTCTGTTATCTTAATTCAAGGTCACTCCAACCTTTATTATTGCTATTCTACTAATTTATATTTTCTAGTTTCCTTTAACGCTAAAGAAAATTCCCCAATTTCCCAAAATTATGAAACATTTATTTAAGGCAGTTTAATGGCAAAAAGGCAAATAGATTCAAAAGTTTACTTTTCTCGAGATATGTTCTCGATTTTCAATTTAAACCCTTGGAGACGAAAGTACACTCTAATGTAATATAAACATAGAGTAAGCAATCTGCTTTAAGATGCGTTTCAGGATCCTACCAAATCAGATGACCTTACTCTTGCATAATCGTGTAGATATTTCAATCTTTAGCATTCTATCTTAATTCTAGGTATTTCTATTTCTTATCGATGACTGACCTAGGGGAAAAAATGCCTCGGGCGAATGCAGTGATAGGTCAATAAAATCCCATATCATCCTCGCTAGCAGGTGCTCGGTTAAGAAATTTGAAATTTGTTTAAGGCAGGCAATACTCATAGGTCGAATAACAATATCTGTTATCAATAGGGGGGTAATAAAGGAGGTTCAAATATGACAATGTGCAGTGTAGTTTTCACCTCTTTTGTCGTTTACGATAACAAAGTTTCCGCGTAAAACCTAACAGTATTTTCAATAACCAGACGGATTTTGGCAATGGGTCTTTTAGAGCTTTTTTCTCCTTCCCTTTGTTCGCCCGTATTTAATTTCAGAGCGATATGATTTTGGCAGGTGTTCGGCGGTGAAATTGATCTACATCAATGAAAAGCCTTGGTTTTTTTATTGCATGACTCTCCAGGTGATCCGAGAAAGGCTTTCTGTTATGTTCTGACTTGATGCGGAACACGGGGTGAGGTAATATAAAAATCCACTTGAGTCCCACTAAAGAATGCTCGTAAAAACAAATTCGAGAGGAAGCCGCGAAGACGAGTCGGCCCTACGTCCATTTAGTTAATTTCAACCCCAGTAACTCACTTCCTTTCTTTTCATCCCACTGATAGGTCTATTTATATTTTATGACATTCTGCAGTTTGGGGCAAGAAACATCGCGTGAAAATAACGTATAACAAAAACAAGACTTCGTTACGACAGGGTATTTACCACTTTCACATCGCACCATTGTTCTCATATTGTTTATCATTTTAGCCATTTCTAGCGTTACCGCAACTTGTAACTATTTTTAATCCGGCCACAGGATGGTTCGAAAAAAACATTACTAATGCAGTTTTATGTTTGTTTTTATTATTTTGACAGATTGCTTTAAAAATCGGAAGGTGTCCAACTGAAACCCGCCACAGCAACTCAGTGATATTTTTTACGTCCAACGTCGACCTCATAATATATTTGATTCATAAGTTTGATTAACGCAAGGTCAGAGAAAGCTATTCTTAACTGAAAGCCAGAAATTGCAATAAATAGTTATTACAAAGCTCTCAGGGGTCCGTTTAATTACTCCACCCTCACGCTATTAGCAGAAAATGAAGAATCGTTTTGTTGTACCTCTTTTAATCTGTAGCGATGTCTTGCTGATAGCGTCTTGCATCCGTTTGCCAACAGCGTGAGAGAAACAATAAACATATTCCACGCCGCTGTTATTCACAACCCCGCCCAGATTAATTGGCGCTGCCAGTTCCCTTGCGCCAACCTCACGGGCACGCTGCTTTAATGATTGCAAAGACAATCGAAGCACTACCGCCCTAGAGAAAAATCTTAGTGCGTGCCTTTAGCTCGGGAGGATTGTGTTTGCAAGAGATTAAAGAAACAAAAAAAAAAAAAACTACTGTGGATTAATTTTAAACTCTTTTTGTTCATACAAATCCAAGTTCGTAGCCTTAATCCTTTCGTGGCCTACTGGGTTGTTATGACGGTCTATTTTTCCAAAAAATAAAAAAAAAATTGTAGAGACATGTGCGGCTAAAAATCTTCGTGGGTTAACGATGCAGTTGGAAGGTCTATGGCGTTCGGGAGGCGTACTGTTTAGTTCTAATCAAGTCTTTAATCAAGAAGTGATGGCTGTTTTATCAGCATCTCAGTCATCTCAACCCCAAAGATTCTCCAGGACTAATAGAAATATCTTCAAGGTATTTTTTCATATTTTGATCAAATATTGGTCACTTACTGAATACTGTTTACACTACCATTAATGTCACGGCCCAAATTCCGTAAGTCCATCTATCACAGTCATGTTTAAAGAAAAATGGCTATGCTTGGGTAAGTTTTACGTTTTCAATGATAGAACTCTGTTTGTCAGAGTTACAAAAAGCGCCAAGCTGCCGATCTGTTGTAGGCAATTAAGACGAAAATTGCTTTTCTCCGACGAAGTGGAACTTTCGTCGCCTGCAAGCTGCGAATCTATGCGGCATTTAACTTTGTTAATATTGAACTGATTCGAAAAAGGTGCATAGCTAAGGATTTTAATGTCGGCAATTCGAAAGTTGAAAGGTCCATTTGCTCAGTTACGATCGACTAGCCGAGAAAAATTGTAATTGTTCCACTTCTTTTGTCCTTTCGAAGACAATTCGCTTTAAAGAAGCACTCTCGGTGAAGGTTAAATATTTATTTGTGATCACTTCTCTTTCACGTACCTTCGAAAGTTCTATTTTCACTCTTGCTACGGCACTAGAACCCTTGCAATGCAGGAAGCTTTACGAAACGCCAAGAACTCCATTAGATATCAACTTTTCCAAATTGAATTATTGTATATTAGACGCGAACAGTCTGTTGTTGAACTCGATTAAAGCCGGTTGCAAGGCAAAGATCCTGCTTTAAAAAACAGGCCGAGCTCCAATTTTATACTGATGTGCTCTGCTCTCGGTGGCACTCAAGTTCGCATTTATCTACCACTGGCTGAACTGTTTAGAACTGTTCAGAAAATCGTGTTCTAAAAACGTGTTTCATTTGTTACGCATCTTAGTAATGGAGGTGAGAGTTTTCCAATAGTAAGTAGCAACGGTTTAATACGGACTAACAGCACATACAAATTAGAGAAGAGGAAAAACATTCAAACAATTAAGTCTCGGAGGATCTAAAATTTGTTAATAGAACGTTTTATATAATATATTAACTGTTAATCCTTAAAGAGACTTGAGAAAAGGCATGTTTTTAACGCCTTTAATCAAGAATGTCTTCTGGGGAAGCTGCAAGGAACAGTCTAAAGTACAGTATTCCACAAATTTGATTCGCTTAATTCAATTTCGTTGTTAATTACATTTCCATCTATAAGATAAGAGGAATATTATGTCTCCCACCAATAGCTTTCGGGCTCATAGAGGAAGATATTCTGATAACAATTTCCCAGAAATGTAGAATAACTAGAGAACTCTATTTTTTGTCCAAACATGATTAAATTAATCCTTTCCTCATAATGAATGGCTCTTATTAATTGTTTGAACCCTTTTAAACAATTCCCAAAAGACAAATCTCAAAAGAAGGTAAACATTTTTGGTCACTATTGAAGTGCTTACAGAATGATCATGTTTCTAGAGGGTGAAACATACATTTTAACAGCTCGAGAGCACAAAATAATAAATTTTGTTTTACTGAGACACATTTCATATCTGTAAGGACAACTACGTTATATTCTCTTATATACATTCATCTTCGGAGACATATTTTTTCCTACATCAATTTGTTCAGAGTAGAGTAAAACCCTCTCTAAAAATATACGCTTGAATCACTTTCACACCGAGAGTGAAGGTTTAAAACTGAATCAAAATTTACTTCAGTCTAAACCTTGGTGTTCTTTGTGTATGGTTCAACGTTAGGCAAATTTAACCAAGTTATTAAAAGATAAGGAACAAATGTAGTTAAACTGAGAAGCGAATGTATAAAGTTTTGTCATATTCTTTAGTAAGCCAAATATTGACACCAAATTTCTCTTTAAAAAGATTTTTAAATTTAATACATGGACTATGACACAGTTTGTCATAAAGATAAATATTCTATCAGAGAGCATAAATTTTCCTTCAGTTCAACATGATCAGTGAATAACCGCTCAAATCTCACGCCATATTGTTATGTCCATAGCCATCGTAAGGATTCGGTACCTACGTCACTCTCCTCACAAAAGCAATTTAATAACATTTCTTCCAAACTTTGAAGCCAGTCTAAATTTTAAGTCAAAAAAAAAAAAAACCATTTGTTAGTTTTAAAAGAGAAAAGAAAACGGAGTTGAGCTAGGTAAATTAAATGATTAGTACTAGACTTAATTAATGAAAGCAACACTACGTAAATAAAAAAAAAAAGAGAATGCAATCAGACTAAAAACGTTCTCGTAACGTACATTGCCAATTTTTTGGATTTTCGTTACGCTGAGAAAATTTGAACATTTTAATTCAGTCGAATTGGAAACGTAGTCGACATTCTGCAAAAGTCACTATACAATTTATATAACCCCTGTATTCTGTTGTAATATCTTATATAAAAATAATAAAGATCCTTTCTCACTTCTATAACTGCTACAACTTGAACTTTTATGTTTTTATTCATCGATACGTATTTAAATTTATAATGTAGCTCTCTTAATTTATATAAAAAACTATCCATCAGGTAACTCCAATTTTTGATTTGTTTAAATTTTTTTCCTGCCGTTTCCCATGTCCGCTGAAGTTATGTGCACTCTAATATTACAAGCCTATACGTCTACTTATCCCACAGACCTAAGATTGAACAGTCAACGATGGAAAAGGCCTTTGATCATAGCCTCCCAAGATATTTTGCTGTTAGTTTACTTTTCTAATCCTCAGCTTGTATGGACGCTTAAGCACAACACTTTTATGCTCTTGATATCTCAGTGACCAATCCTAGGAAATAATTCATACCCTTTGAGATCCCTATAACTATTTGATCAATATGACACAAAAGTCTGTTTCAGTCTTGCAATGGCTCTTAGGAGAGGGCTAATTTGGCAACTTTTATGTACAAAAGTTCAACACTAGCCAAAACTAAAGTGTGTGAATTACTGAAAAAGGTGATAACTCGAAAGCTATATCCACATTGCCTTCATAACACCATAATATTGTGGGAATAGAATGCTTTATTCCATTCTGCAGCACATCCCAGTCGAAAATCAGGATAAAAGCATCTTGAATGCTTTAAAAATTGTAACATTTGTTGTTAACATCATCATAAGAAGGTTAATTCCCTCAAAACAAAGTAACTTCATCTATGTATCAATTTATGAAACAGTTCCTTGCTTCATGGTAAAATATCAAATGGTTGGAATCATCGACAAATGCGCTTCTACAAAAAACAGTGATGGGTAATAAAACAGACAAAGTAACACATATTTTAGAGAAAAAATATCGAAAAATCAGTAGTTGCGCGAACAAAAGAAATTCCAGGCGACCGTGGAAACGTATGGAGACGAGGAAAAAAAAGGGAAAATAACTCGATCGTGTTTGAACAGATAAACATCAAGCTTTCGTCGAACTATACATTCAATAAGAATAACTTTTAGAAATGTATAATTTTTAGAATTGTGCTGTGTTCATTATATAGATAAGAACGCAGTACTAAGGGATGACTGTATCTTTTTAACATTTTGGGATTCAACACCACAACTGAATAATACTTGCATTACGGTAGTTAAAACTCATAACGTAACTATTCCTTTTTTTCAATTTACGAGAAACCCAGATAGAGATATATGAAAAGAGAATTCCTAGAGGTACATTAAGGTCTTTCTTGATTGCTTGAATATGAAACTAACTGATTTGGACCCTTCTATGAAAGTAATTTCAAAAGAATGTCGTCATTAAAGATTTAAAAGAAAAAAAATTAAAGTGCTCTTTCCTTTCGGGAATCAAAATTGACACCAGATCACGTCAAACCTCTTCCAATACCACCAATTCACTTCTGCCATTCAAATGTCACACAAAATGAATACTTTTCGACGCAAGCAAATTAAATAACGAAATTAACTGTGCTCTAAAAACAAATTTCTAACACTAACACAGGTCGCTATCTCACTCTTTGGTGATGTTGCAGTAAGGCATCATTATCTTTGCTGCACTTTTGTGTGATGTTACATCTCTGCACATCATTATTTTTGTTGCACTGTTTGATGATGCTAAAAAACTGCACATTTCTCATTTAATAGAACTGCACAGTTATATCTTACTCTTTGGTGATGTTGTAATATCTTTGCTGTGCTGTTAGGTGATGTTGAAGCTCTGCGCATCTTTTTGTTGTTCCATTTAATGATGTAAAAACACTGTGCATCGTTATCGCACTCTTCGGTGATGTTGCAGTAAGGCATGATTATCGCTGTTGCACTATTGAGTGAGTTACATCTCTGCATATCATTTTGTTACACTGTTTGATGATTTAAAAGAACTTTATATTTCTCATTTAAGAGAACTGCAAATTTCTATCTTACTATTTTACAATGTTACACTATTATTTTTGCTGCACTGTTGGGTGATGTTACAGCTCTGCGCATCTTTTTGGTATTCTGTTTGATGGTGTAAAAGCGCTGCTCATCGCTATCTCATTCTTTGGTGATGTTGCAGTAAGGCATCATTATCTTTGCTGCACTTTAAGTGATGTTACATCTCTGCACATGATTTTGTAGCACTGTTTGATGATTTAAAAGAAGTGCACACTTCTCCTTTAATAGAACTGCACATTTCTATCTTACTCTTCGGTGATGTTACAATAATACACCATTATTCTTTTCTGCCCTGTCGGGTGATGTTACAACTCTGTGCATCTTTTTGTCGCACTGGTAGATGATGTTAAATTACTTCTTAAGCTTTGACGATGTATCAGTGAGACTCCATTACTTTGCTGCACTGTTGGCTGATATTAAAGCAATATTACTCTGTTTGATGATATAAAAACATTGTGTGTTACTATTTTATTCTTGGGTTATGTTACAGTACTAGTAAGACACCATTACATTTGCTGCACCATTGAGCAATGTTGCAGCAACGCGAACCTCAATGGTTGCACTGTTTGTTGATATAAATGTAATGTGCATCACTGTATGTCTCTTTGGTGATATTATGGTACGAAGCTGTCTCTGAAGGGGACGCTGTTATGACGACTGCACTGCCTTTTGGTTAAAACCAGAACCAAACTTACGACTGACTGAGTACCTTCGCTGGTATGCAACTTGCTCCTGGAGCCACAAGATGAAGATGTTAAGTGAACTGTTGGGAGGGAGAGCAAGTGGTAACTTCACTTTAACTCTTTGCGAGGTTTTCAAGACGCCAGACAGACTTAGGGAAATTCTGCCAGACTTTTTTAAGTTGACTTCACAACACTTTCGATGCATAAGCCCTTTTATTACACAACTAAGTTAGTTCAAAGGGAATAACCAAAATGCACCAATGAGATTGCTCCATTGCCGGTACAATAGTCTCTAAGTATTGAACCGGACACTGTCCCAAACGATCCCACACGATCACCGATCTTGAAGATTTTGTGGAAGTTTTATGGCTTACATTTCTTAAGAACTTGCTTTTAATAGAAGATTCCATTTCCTTTTTCTACAATCTCTCTTTGTGTTCTAGTTGTTTTAGAACATCAGACGCGAGTATACGCCTAGTCGGCTTCTCAGTAAGAATTGCGCCTTTGAAGCGTGCGAAGTTGTCCTGTCCATGTTTTTGTATATTTTTTCTGAACATTTAAAGTCATATAATAAATCTCTTACTGTTACCTATCTTGCTCGGGACCATGCTGGGCCACTAACCCTCTGATCTACAGAGGTTATGGATAATAACCCCCTCGAAGCTTTTGCAATTTCCATTTCGGGGGTAATTGTAATAAACCATTCAGCCGGTGTTCATTTGTGGCTCGCGGAGGTTCTGACGCTACATTACCAAAGCAACCGTATAATGACACGCGGTTAAGCTATTTTTCTTCATTTTTTCAGAGTTCTCCGTGGAAATCATAACTTTCCATTTTCCTTGATTAGCATTGTAACATTAGTTTCATATTCCATCAACTTAAAACGTTTTCACATGAGGTCACAGCAGCCACATTGGTGTCTTAAATCAATGAAACAGGGGCTGTGTTGGTACTCCAAGCCAGTACTGTGGGATGTCAACACTTTTTTCTTTTTCCAACAAGTTTGCATAGCTGTTGGCCACGTTAGTAAAACGCTCTATTGGAATAATTTGCTATCAATTCACATCATGTTTTAACTTCTTGTAAAATACTGAGATTTAAGTCATTTGACGTCATAAACCAACAAAAAGCCATATCTCTACCTTAAAGAGAAAACTAAGAGTTTTCTAATAAATTCTATGTAATTTTCAGCGGTCTAGCAATCTCCCAACCAGCCCTACACCCCACTTTGAACGTCTTATATTAATATGCTAACATTGTGGGGAATAATAATTTGTTTGTTCTTCAGAGAGTGTTTTTATAGATTTGGCTTATGCGACGGCACTACGTATCTACATCTACATCTACATTATGGGGGTCTTGCAAAGGGAGGCATGCTCCCATCACTGCGAGACATTAAATAAAAAAATAATAAAAAGCAGGGTGGGGGGTGGGGGGTAAAAAAACCTTAAAAATATATAATAAAATACGTATCATCCCCTCTCCGTTTTACACATCAACTAATGAAAGATTTTTCTAGCAAGACTGTTTTTATCATTGGTTGAAATGTTGGGTGATGAAACAGTATTGCAGCTCTTCCCTGACCACTTTAGATGACCTTTAGCATTATGGGCTTCTTAGCCAACTGCTCATCGGTACCATTGAACATTGCGCGTCTCTTTGATGTATCGCTTGGAAATTTTCATTCTCCGCATTTCTTTTTTACCCTTAATGATGTTACAGAAATGGGACGCCCTTTGCTTATTAACCGGGTGAGAAATTTCTCTGCATTAGATTCGTTTGCAAAGTTATGGCAAATCACTTTGTTACAGTATAACTTCCTACCTTTGTTCTACGGTTTGGAGATCTTCAAGCACTACGCTTTTCTGTTGTGGTGAGCAACATTAAGTCACTTTGTGTCTGTCTTATTGCAGTGTTTAGTGGTAGTTTTGTTTAGGCCCTGTCGCTATCCTGTTCCACTGTTGCAATTTTATAGGAGCTACCCTTCCCGTTTTCGAACTGTTTTGTGCGAACATTTAGTGGCGTTGTTATCCTTAGTAATGATATTAGTAATGCTTGTCTGTTTTGCTGTTGGGGCGCTCCTCTTGTATTGCTTGGCAATGTTACAGCACAGACATCTCTGACTCAAATTGACTTTGATATTTGGATGATTTAGCAATAATACTCATCGCATTATTGTATTTATGAATGATGTTCTTACAATGCACAATTCTTTGCAGTACTGTGAAATGATGTTACAGCAATGTACATGACTTGGTTGTTCTGGTGGGTGATTAAGGAGGAATGCCTGTCATTTTTTCGTCCTGCTGAGGTAGGTTGCAGCAATTTGCATGATTTGTTTGTACAACTGTGTGACGGTGCAACATTCCACATGAAGTTTTCGCATTTTTCGAAACTGAAGCAACTCGCATTCCTATGTTGTACTGTCGGGTTAAGTTGCAGCAATGTGCATGGCTATGGCGTACTGTTGGGATAAACATGATGGCGCGCTATAAAACGACATAAGCTCCTCCCCCTAATTTTGAATACACTCGAAAAATCCTTGCTTTACCCTCTGACAGTATTCTGCAACACCCACGGGGATCGGACTCGACATTACAAATACAGTTGAACCCCGCTATTTCGAACTTGCAGGGGAAACAAAAAATTGTTCGAGATAGTGGGAGTTCCAAATAGCCCATAGTAAATAACTGAAGAGCAAATACAAGGGAAATGGTTTTGAGTTCCAAATAACGGGAATTCGAAATAACCGAGTTCGGATAGGCCATATTCGCATTCTCGGCATTAGACTGGAACTAGCTTGCAACTGAGGCTAATGCGGGGGGGTCTTTGCACATGCAAATGACTCTAATAATGACTCGCTTTTTAATGATATTCCCCCGCACGAGCCTCCATTTCAAGTTAGTTCCAGTCCAATACCGAGAATACGAATATGGACTATTATACGGGTCCAACTGTAGCCGGAACAATTTTTCGCATAGACATTGCGAACAGTGGAACAATATCAGTTTATAATCCTCTTGTAGACATGATTCCTTGAAATAGAGGCACGTAGAAACACCGAAGACACTTTAATTCACTTACAGCTTACATTTCGTGTATTCGAATCGCCCACCATTTTGAATTTGACCCTCGTACGTCAACGGTGACTGACAAATTAAATGAGCCTTGGTCTTCCCAGGGAAGACTTCCTTATATAGCGGAGCAATATGCATGACGTTGTTGTACTGCTTGTTGAAGCTGAAGCCATTCGCATGACTTTGTTGTACTGTGAATTAAGTTGCAGCAATATGCTTGGCTTTGTTGTACAACTTGGTAAAGGTGGAGCAATGCGCATTTCTCTATAGTACTGTGAACCGATGTTACAGCAATGCGCATGACTTCTTGTACTGGTAGGTGCATGAGAAGGACTGCCCATCACTTTGTTGTACTGCTGCGTTAGGTTGCAGCAATACACATGTTATGAAAATGTAGCAATGCGCAGGACGTTGTTGTGTTGTTTGTTGAAGCTGTAGCAATTTGCATGACCATGTCGTACTTTTGGTACAGCTGCAGCCGAGCGCATTACTTTGTTACACTGCTTATTTACGTTTTCGCACTGTTTGTTGAAACTGGAGCAATGCACAACCTTTGTTGGACAACTGAGTGTAGGTGCAGCGCTGCACATCGTTTTGCTGTACTGTTGAGTTAAGTTGCAGCAATGCGCATTATTTTGTTTTATAACTAGGTGCCGGTACAGCAATGTGCATGACGTTTTTGTACTGGTGGGTTGATGAGAAGCAATGTGCATCACTTTGTTGTACCACTGAGTGTAGGTGCAGCAGTGTACGTCACTTTGTCGTGCTGCTGGGTTCAGTTGTAGCAATGCGCATGATTTTTCTTATACAACTGGGTAAAGGAGCAGCAAAGTCCATGAATTTGTTCTACTTTTTGTTGAAGCTGAAGCAATTTGCTTGACTATAGTGTACTGTTCTATCACGTTGCAGTAATGCGCATGACTTTTTTTGCACTACTTGGTGAAGATGCCGCAATGCCGATGACGCTTTTGACTGTTTGTTAAAGCTAAAGTAACTCTACTGACTTTGTTGCACTATTAGGTGAAATGGCTGCAATTCGCAAGAATTCGTTGGATTTTTGAAGGATTTACAGCAATTCACATAACTGCTGCACTGTTGGGTTACGTCTTTTTCTTCTGTTGGTTTAAGGTGCAGCAATGATCATCACGTTTTTATACTACTGGATAAAATCACGTTAAGGCAATGCACACTAACTTTATTATACGCTTGCAGGCAGCGCATCATTTATTGTACCGCTGGTGATCTATTTATTTGTTGTTGTTAATGTTGCTTAGTGAAGTTGCACCAGTTTGCATCTTTTTCTCACGTTGCAGCAATACAGGCGGAAAAAGGCATCTCATTATTGTACCGTTAGGCATCTTCTTGCTGTATTGTCGTTGGATGACTTTTATCTGCCACTTTGTTGTACGTTTGGGTTACGTTAAAGTAATCCCGTGAAGTTTGTGATGTTATAGCGGTGCGCATCCTTTTGGTACTTTTTTTTTTAGCGTTGTTATAACAACGTGCATGCCAGTGGTTCCCTTGCGTTGTAGAGTCCCTTCTTCGCGAGATTTGTACTTTGGGAGACCCGCTTGATGAGATTAGTGTAGACTTCTTGTTCCTTTTGACCGCATTAGAAAGCCGAAATAGCTCAAGGTCACTATTGCGTTGGATAAGCCTCATCTTTGGATGAGCGTCATATGTCTGCACATATACTCACATATGCTTAACTAAAATGTTTGCCAAGGTATATGTTCTACAGATAGTTTTGCATTGCTTCTTGTTTTTGTCAGAAATATTCGTTCGTGGTACTACTTGGGCAACACCTGGTTTAACTGTTAAAACCGTGCACCACGGTAGTTACTTTGCTTTTCTTTATTCACCGCTAATATCTTTACTAGACTGTTCAGTGATTTTGTTGGTGGTCAGGACCCCCATTTTTATACTTTTCGTTCGTGGCTTTGAGCTACATTGGAACCTTTTTCAATGTTGTTTTTCTATACGGTGGTGCTGTCAACTTATTGCCGAACCCGGTGTGGAAAAAGGGGGGCAAACTGTCTATAGCTGACAGATCAGCCAAGACACTGCAGGCTTTTACAAACTATATTCGCAAAAGTGATATAACTCGCTTACTGGACACCGGCTGTAAGGGCTGCATCCTATGCTGCACATAATGCCCTTCAAGTCATTTATTTTTTTTATTGTATTAACATTAGTATTAGTATAGTTTTTTAGCAGTGTCCCCTAATTAGTATGGTGTTTTATTTCCAGGCTATAAGGTTTTGACACTTTAATAAAGTTCTCACTCACTCACTCACAAAGGACAAAATTTGACGCAAATTCTATGAATCGTCAGCTCGCTGATGATGTCTTTTTCTCGTAGTCTAAATGAAAGAGACAAGGAGTGTGACTACTGTCACTAGAGAGACCAACAGATCTTCACTTCACAGGTCATCCAATTCATCACAGGCTGCCCACTGTTATTATCACTATTTTTTCCAATGGATCATCTGAATAGGAATTTGCAAATGCAATGTGCCTCGTCCCGATCGTGAACCTCACCTCTGCAACCATTTTTTTTAAAAACTTGCCCTTCAAGCTACCTCAAGCGAAAATATGGATGGAGTTTGTCTTCGAAGGCAAAGGATACCAAATTACGCAAAATGTGTGTTATTAGCATGTGTTGAATTCAAGAAGAAAACATTGAGCATCTTGTCAGGCTAAATAATTTAAATAAGAATTTATAACAGAACACGGCTACGATTATTGTCAACGCTTCTTTTAATATCATATAACAATTTATTTTGTACACATATTGAATCTTTGGACTCTTGTAGCAATCCAAATCCCTTCGCGTTTCTGTCAGATTTCGATTTTCGACAGCTGTAATCGATTCCATGTGGCAATTGTTATTAATTCAAAAGCTTCGTGGAGGTTTAAAGTTTGATCTCTTCGGTTTTTAGCTTGGGGTGCCCATTGTTCACATCAGCAATCTGCGGCCACCCAGTTCTCTTTGAAGTTAAAATTGGACGCAATGCACGAGGAAAGTCCATAAATATACTGATATATTTTTTATTCTTAAAACGCAAAGATTCTTATATGCATATCTAACATTTTTCCTCAAAGACCTCCATCGATGAACATTAGTTTTGATTTGTTAGCATTTTTCCAGGAACTTTTTCTCATCCTGAAAACAGCATTCATATGTTTGTGTTTTCGTGATGTTTATAAATAGATTATTCTTTATTTTTCAAAATGCCAATTCATGGACGAATGATGTATTTGCGAAAGAAATGTGTGTTTTTGGAATGATGTTCTGGGGACAATCTATTTGAAGCGGCATTTTATTTGTAGATCATATCTTGTTTGTGGTATGTGTGTGATCAGAATGATCTGAGATAGTCCGAGGAAACTCAAAATTGTTTTGTTTTATGAGAACTGTAGTCGCACGCAAACCCACACTGTTCCTAAATGATTTCCTTTTGTGGAAACCTTCCTTAACACAACTATATCATTGCATTTCTGAACTTGTCCACGACTTTCACTATTCAAGCAAGAACGTATAACCTTAAGTCAGTCGCTGTTTTGGATGTGTCTTCAGTAATAACTGGATATTCTTGTTACTTCAATTCCTTTCAACTCTCTAATTCACCAAGTTTCATTCCAGTTTAATACAGTTCTGAAGTTTGTCTAGAGCTGTACCAAAAATGACATACTTTTTAAATAAACCGTAGCATTAGGACTGCTTATTTCCTAGGCGCTGGCGCTCGAGTTATATATAAACAATCATAGTTTTGTTACTGCAGCGTTTCATCGACCATGTATTACCAATAATCGTTGCTAGGCAGTCAAATATATATTTTTAAAGTTATAGTTTGTAGATTGTAAATCTTTTTCGGCTTTGAGAGCGAAAATTCAGTTTCATGAGTCCTTGATGTGCTCTGTTTCCTTGAACGTTGCTATGACCGAGCACTTACTGATGTGGGTTTCCTTTTCTGTGAACGCTGCCTAGTCTTTCGTCTGTTTCTTCAAGTGAAGTCGAGCTTACTTAAAGTTTAAAATTTCAGTGATAAGATATCCCCTTAAAATCTGAAACTCTCCATGCTTGGCTGGGACTAAAGAAAATATCCGATAATCAAAGGTTTCCAACGAATTCATGACGAGATCAGTCGCGTTGTTTCTAGCTCTGTCTCATACAAAGAACTTCTAGCTCTGTAGTAGACAAAGAATTCAAAAGAAACCTCTTGCAGTGTAAAAGCGTGTTTCTGATAAACGCAAAAGAAAAAAAATCAGAATTTTGCGGCAAAAGAACTATTTGTTAAATCAATCATTGATACTGATCAACGGGAAATTGCAGACCGTAAAATATTGAAGATCTTAGTACGATGTTTTTTGCCCACATCTAGGTTGATGATGGCAGGTACCGCGGAGTATTAAGACACACTCTGCTCAGTCGCCATATGAGGCAAAATTCAACATGTGTTGGACCGAATTGGGAAGCATTCCCTCCCACAGAAACTAAAGGGAAAATAAAAGGGTTGAACTGTTAGACGCTCCGCTAGTTGCCGGTAGCTCTCGACCGGAGAGCTTTTCCGGCGAGGGTTGTGAAAATCTTGAATGTTGGAACTGGAGGGATTTTATTTTCGGTTCTTGTTTGAAGGCATGAGTGTTAAAGGTAAGCCGGGATTGATACAATCGGTCCTTTTTAGGGAAAAAAAGCTTTATTGGGTTTTAATTGTCAAAGACTAGGAGGAAGTGATTTTTTTTTTTCCTTGTTTGCTGGGAGCGTAGGTTTATAGTTTGTACGGAAATGCTTTATTTGATGCAGCTTAACAATTAAATGGCCGCTTGCCCAAATGGGAATTTGTTTGCTGGCCGAAAGAAATCTATAAAGGGACAATTTGCAGATGTAACAAGGCAGATTATAGATAGATATATATACCATATCATGGCACTCAGAACTAAAAAGCAAAGATGTTTATTGAAAGAATGAGTACGCACAGATTTTGCATATTCATCTTTAGAGGCGTTAGTGAAATTTAACAAGAAAACATGAAGAAAAGACGTGAATTCAGCAGGTGTTCCATGATTCGGTGCATAAGAAAAGTACAGGGCGAGGCCACAGCGCCAGCCAAATCTGTATCGTTGTCTCATCATGTTTTTCTTGGTATTAAAGTTATTTGAAATTATTTGCTTTTCTCTTGAGCAGATATTTATCACTTTTGCTGGCTTGTTTCTTTGAACTCAAAACACGTGGTAGCCAGCTTAGAACGATTGAATGCTTCTCGCTGCAGGATAGTTTTTTGACGTTCTTTTCAAGAATTGTAAAGTTGAAATGAAATTAAATCAGTAGGGGACACTTCTTTGCACACCTTATGCTAGCCATAAAATTCTCTTTAGGGAATAGTGCGTCTTTGAATACACGCGTCCCTGTATGATGATAGCAAACATTTTTATTAAAGTTACTGACAAGATGGATGTAATGATTGTTAAACAGTGTTAATTGTTTACTGCAACCTTTGTTATATCACTTACCGTGAAAATCTCCGCCTAATTCTACTTGGGCTATTTCTTGAAAGATATTACCATAGCAAAACACTCAACTTTTATTAAAAATGTTGTTTGAAATCGGATGTATGTGATGGATGAGGAAACAAAATTATTTTTTGTACCTGTCCTTTCTCTGAAATAATACAGCACCGATTCTTTGCGAGCGGGTGTGGCGCTGGGGAGTTCTTTGTTCAACAAGCGAAGCATTACACCCAGACAGTGTTATTTCAGGCATGTTTGGCTCATTTAAAGCCATAAAAATCGTAATCTCATCTGTTATAGATTGCTTTTATTTTGAATGTCTATAAACTAAAACTGAAACAATTCATTGCGCAGAGCTCGAGGAGAAAATTTGCTTAGAAATGAATTATAAATAAGCAAACGTATTATTAGATCTAGTGCAAATCGGTGATTTGTGAAGGGAAGATTCACTCATATTTATGACAATGTTAAAGCGCCAGTAAAAAGGTAATGGTATCTGATATAACAACAGTTCAATTTTCGTAACATGAAGATGGAATTCATGAAATTCCACTAAGTTGCAGTTTCTATAAAAACGAAATAAAATAAAACTTTAGAGACTGGAGAACAGGACGAGGATAGACTATCTGTTAACTTTACTTCACTTCGCCGTCGAGTCTAGCTGTTTTGAATGTTATTCAGCTCTTCCGCTTTGTCAAGAGTAACTGCAGAAAAGAAAAGAACCGACAGTTTGGCTTACATTTAACGTACTGGAATCAGTTTAGTGTGGCTCAAAACCCTTAAAGACAAGCAGGCCTTTGTCAGAAATTCTTGTCGATCTGTCTTTTATGAGTCTATTTGTTTTGAATGTTATTGAACTCCTTCGCTGAGTCGAGATTTTGACAGAGTAACTGAAGGAAAGAAAAGAACCGAACGTTTGACTAATATTTAACCTACTGGATTTAACGTACTGGCGGATTCTTTGTTTGATTTCATACTACAATTAAACCATGTATTACTATTTCTATTAAGAAAATAATTATCGAACTTCCTGGGAAGTGGGATTTTTCAGGAGAGAAAGAGGTCCAAGATTTTTCTGCGATGTAATCCTTCACGATCTTGAAGTTTTTTGTTGGTAAACGCTTGAAAATGAAAAAATATCGATATTCAGTTAATGCACTTTATTTGTTATTCCATGTTCTTTGTACTATGATTTGAACGCTTTTCTACAGAATAACACTGTAACCTCTTTTCCTATCCGTACAATAGTTCTTCTCTACTTAAACCATTGCCAATGGGATCTTCTAGACAATTGCTGTTGTTCGTAGCGTCATGTTCTGTACATCTGAGGTTTTAAGAAACACTTCTACAGGCGAAAAGAAAAAATGACATTAATCAGATTTGTTCCTTTTAAGTTCATTTTAAACATACTTAGTTATGTGAGCAGAGGATACGGTTGGATTTTATTCACGGCTATATACCTTTCATTCAAATAGAGAACTAACTACCTTTATTTTGATATTGAAATCAGTCGGGGCCAGGGAGCTTTCCACATTTCGTGTCAATGGTATAGGAGTGCTCCTATAGAAGTGCTCCTTGATATGTGAATTTGTTTGTATCGGAAGATTTGAAACGGATGTTATATACCACTTGCACAACTTGTTACATTTAAATCACAACGTTAATATTAAAAATGATGACTGAACTCTTTCCCACTCACAGAATCACGAAAATTTAGATGCACTATAAAAGCAACGTAAGTTAGGTAAATTTCTTCAACTACATGACAGCTTACGCAGCGTGAAAAAGGGAGGAATTTACTCCTCAGTAGAGGTTTTCTAGAAGAATGTCTAACAAACATAACAGTTTGTCCAATCTCAAACCAGGCCTTGTTGAAATTGCAAATAAACGAGAATAGCTTAAGGGACATTTGAGAGAAAGTAGATTTCTTTTGATGCATTTTCCATGTGTACAATGGTATTTTATACAGATCACTTTGAGCTAAATCCTGTAAATAATTTTTAAAGCATATTTGCCAGACGTTTCAACTTTAAATCGCACTATTCAAGTTACAAGAAAAGGTCTGAATTTGAGCTTAGAATGAAAGTCGTATGCATATGCTGCAAAGTACTAAAAAATCCTTTGAGTTTCTTTTCATGAAAACGGAACTAATACTGGTTGTTTGGATTGGTATCAAAGAAAAACACACCACAGTTGTGTCACAGTGTTCAGGGGCTGGTGTCTCTCGACATCGTCTGTCTACAACACCACGGGAAATAACAACACGAAATAAAGCAACCAACCGTTTCGTTGCAGTTTTAAGGAAAAAGTATTCTAAATAAGTGATTCTGTGGTATGTTTCTAAGCATATGGGTCCAAATACCTCTAGAGCGTAATTCAGTTTACTGTTTCTTAATGCTTTTCATGTTTCTTTAGTCATAGAGGGCACGACACGAAACTGCCTGCCAGAATTAAGTTGGAAAAATAGGTTCGGCTTCTCCCCTCGGTGTCACTTTTTTTACGTTTATTTCTCTTATTTTATATGTAGCAAAAGGGTAAATTTCAGAGACGTCCGCGTCGGTTTCATATGGACGATTTAGACAGTCTCTATTTTCCCTACGGTTGAAAATTTGCTTCTCTTCGATGAGACTCCTAAATACGATACGTCCTTTTTCCACATTTCATTTCAAGTAGTAAGCAACAGAAACGTTTTTTCACTTTCAATTTGTCAGTGTTCGCTGATATACTTCATTGCGACTTCCAGCTACATCGAATTGTTAACGTCTACAACTCTTAGTCCCTGTCAAAATTAATTCGCTAACTAGCCTTAGCACGAGTGAGGAGATAGGTGGCACATTTTTCTCTCTGAACCAAGCATTTTGCTGTGGGATCCACTTTGTTGGGGCGATATCGTCTTCAGTTTGTATTTATTTTCACTAATAGCAGGGACTTTTCGATGAATAATGTTATCATATTGGGCGTTGTCGCGTTCATTTTAGACTCCACGAAACAGATGGCTGACCAAGATACCCTGACTCAGAAGTCGTAAAATAGCGGTTTAGCAGCAAATCTCTCTAGACGGTAAATCGCTTTGAGAACCTTCCTTTATTTTTTTTCTGCTTTGCAGTACACTTTGCATTAATCACTCCAAAATAAGCAAATCAAATTTTTTCTTTCAGAGTTCTTCCAATAAAAATTCAAACGCCTGTAAGTTCTGAGCGTTGGACGTGCATTGTCCTCTTTCGCGTTACAAAAGGATGAAATCTTCAGCACTAATTTAGAAATGTAGAGGCTAGCATTTGTGCATTTTATTTTTAAATATAAGTTTGGCTTTCATATGCACATGCAAACGTTTTTGTTCCTCGTATCATTCCTGAAAGATCAGCCTAAAGTCTTACATTTGCCCGTTGGCTTGCAAGCAGTAAAATCTATGTACCAGACAGATTATTTTGAAAGAAATGAAACATGGAAAGAAATGATTTATCTGGAATTGCATCATTCAGTGAACAAACTATGTAAAAACAAATTTTTGATACAATCAAGGGCCGGAAACTACGACAAATTATAAAAATGACCTTTACAGATAAGAAGCGATTAAACTTAAACATAAGGCAATTTTTAAATCCAAAAACTGTTCGAAGCCGTCACAAACATACAAGAGGACCTCTGACTGGCGCTTTTTTCAAGCAGTGAGAATAAACAGTATTTGAACCCGTTGGTATCTACACCGGCTTCAAAGGAAAACGGTCGGGGCGCTATATTTGTCACGAAAGGGCATCTAAGGACATAACAAAAAAAAAAGCCTTTTTCTAAGACTCCTCTGCTTTTTGATATTTATTTCAGGTCTCTGGGAACAGAATCAACGTATTTCATCGTTGCATGTTTATAGGAAGAAAGCGAAAAGCTTCAACCATTTCGTGATCGAAGGACAAAAGGTTTACTGTATTTCGGAGCAACCGGTTCAAAGCACCACGGGGCGTCACTCCTGAAAAGGAAACAATTTCCGAGACAAGTTACAGCCTGCTCCAAATTAGTAAAATTTTGTACCTGTGTACAAACCAGTAAAGCGAACGCGTGAAATGAAACCTGCTATCAAGGGATGTCGCATTTCGAAGAAATATTTCATGCTATAAGATGGTCAGCTGAATTCATATTTAAATTTTGAAATGAAAATGGCGTCCAGAGATTTATTTCAGTCAACAAATTTGCTATTTTCACCTAAAAATCGTATACAGTTAGAGGTGGACTCGGCTGAGTTTGTTTTCTCATACGCTGTTACACTTGTGTTGTTTCATTTTGTTCAAGAAAACACAGTTTTACCACTGTCCATTTCAAATCTTGCTTTTAATATTGGATTTACTCGCTCCTTGATTCTGCTCAATTGCTCCTCTCTAACAGAAATAGAACGAAGCTTTACAGCATGAAGAAACGACTGGCAGAGTTTGAAGAAAATCTATCTTCAAGGTAGTGATCCATGTGCCAATGTTTAGTTTACTGAATTGCTCTTCAATTACCTGCAAAACTGACAACTGGCAAGAGTAAAAAATTGGACAAACAACGTGAAACCAAGCAAGATTTTTGTCGCATCAAGCTCTACATAAACTAAAACTAGGTTCCTCTTTTAAATGCTGTAGCAAAGTGTCTGCATCCATTGCACGAAATGCTTTGTTGAACGCCTGTGACAGAACACGTTGGTACTAACATAATTAGCCCCATGTTTTACAAAGGATTCCTTTACAACAAGTTGGAAACACATCAGAGCTTCCGGCAATCTTTCAGCAAGGAAGTTGGAACTTTTTCAACCTAGCTGGTAACGATATCCAAACCACAACTCGTGACTTGCTCGAGGGTAAACTAAACTATCTGTGTCTAATTTGCCATGGAAAAGTTTTAGCTGTCTACGAGTTGAGTTGTTTTGGCTATAAAAGTTTAGACTTGCTTTTTGTATCTAAGAGTGTTCGTCTGATTTATTTTAATATTAACATTGCATTGGCCAAAGCTGAAGATAATAAACGGTTAAAGAAAGAATGTTTTCTCTTTGCTTGAGTGAGGAGATGGTGTGTGTAAAAATAGAACGTGTGTCCCATTGTAGTGGATGTTGGACTGACATCCTTCTTCTGAATGTTAAAGGCAAACAGTTTATGTTGAAAGCTCATTTTACAGTTTGTGATTTGGAGAGAGAATTTTTCTGGTTTCCTGTTCTAGTTAGTGGCTAGTGTTCCAAATAATCATGTGGAACATGTAACTGCTTGGGTGATCAGCAATGTACTCTTATCAAAGTAATTCAAAAATTGGAATTCTTTGCTAAGCTTCTGTTTACTTGGTAATGGTTAAACCTGTAATTATCCACTTCAAATCATCATAAATTTGTATTTGGAATTTTCTAACCAGTTTTGTTCTGATATGATTTGAAAAATCCTTAGGGCCAAATTTGTCATCATTATTAACAGGGTGATGGTTTCAAGAAAGGAATGGCCACGTGCTATTGATGCTCCAAAACTGTCGATAAGTTCTCATATTTCGTCGCTTTTTTTTAATAAATTGACTACAGACTATCTATCTTCTAGTCACAGACTTTCGAAATACGAGGAATATTTTGAAGCAGGTAGCCGGCAGGAGAGCAATTTCAAGATTTGGTGACTCGACTATCAAATGCATCAAATGTCCATATTTATGCCAGCTGAATTGACTTAGTTCTGCTTTGAGTTTGCAGTGCTTACAACATGTAATACGACTCTAAGGGAGTTCTTCCGGTGTGCCATGGAACTGTGCATATTGGGAGACGTAAAATTCTAGTCTTTTCGCAATCCCCTTCCATATTGAAACCAGATGACGATTATAAAGGGTGCCTGACAACGCGAAACCACCAGCAAGACCACAATACAGACTGATAAATCAATGTCTGAGAAAAGAAGTCTAAAGAAACTATATTTCTGTACAACTAAAACTAAGTACAGCCATTAACCGACGTTTTCAAATTTGTTTCTAACTTCTCTTAGTACAGAAAACACATATCTAAGGTGTTGTCACGGTCGATCTGTTAACTCACAAACTATATATCCTATAGATGAGTCCGCCGAACTGACTTCAAATAACTGAGGTATTCAAGCATGTCAAGCTTTAATCTGTTGTTGAAATGACGAAACTTTACCTTCATTTTCCAGTGGTTATCATTAAATTGGTGCCAGCTCTTGCTAATAATATCATCTCTCGTTTGTTTTCTATTTCCTGAGTCGTACACAAGACCAAATCGTGTGATGCACGACTTAAGCACACAAGCAATCGTGTATCATGACCGACAAAAGATTTCTGCCGCTGAAAGGACACAACGTAAATGATAATCAATGTGGCTCTTTTTTAAGACTACAGTTTTTCTACTGATTCTGAGATCCCAAAGTGCGCTTCAGTCGGAAGCAAACCAGTACTGCATTTAGTCTTATAAAGCCCTACTCCCAGCGTGACGTGGTATACGGCCAACAGCGCCGAACCGCATCACGCCTGGTGCAGTAGCCTTGTTTGCATCACAAGACGTTTTACTGCTTCTGAGCCCCTGACGCTTTATTTTGTTACCATTTCCTCTTCTTTATAGAAACAGTCTTTGAATTCCTTTGACCAGTAGAGGTTTTTTCGCTTCGATCAACGGCCCTTACAAGCCGGTAGCACGGTTCACTGGCGCTTCATAAGTGCGTCAAGCGGTATAACCGCTCAATAAAATACTGACCTATTTTAAGCCCTTCTTCAAAAAGCCTATTGTTTCTCTGAGTTTTGTCGTCGTTGAAAAAGAAAGTGTAAAACCGATTGATTCCCTTTGGGGAGAGATACGGCCCTTGTTATTTTGCAGTGCTTGTGGTCCTTGTCCGGAGCCGCGCTCGGCCGAGCTACATGAAATTTCCGAATTCATTGGTTACCTTCGAAACAGCCTTTGGGCAAGAATCATGGAGATTAAAAACACTATAATAAAGAAAATCCTTTGTAGATGCCGGCTTTTGAACTGATACAAACATCCCAGCCAGAGGCCATGAGATGCAGCCACAGAGGTAATTGGCTAAAAGAAACGGAGCTGTTTTGTTAGTTTTATTTTGATGTCTTCGAGAACTAAACAAATAGCCTAATCACGGCCATTTCAATCTCAATTTTCGACAGGATGGAAGTACTTGGCATCCTAAGAGTGGCAGAGATTAATTAATTATATATGCCGATTGACATAGGACGAAAGATACTGCCCTTCATGGTTCGCAAACACTAGCTTAGTTTTTGCCTTTTTGAACGGTTAGAAGCAGTGCGGTAATGTTCCAGTCCCAAGATGACCAATCAAGATGATAATTTGGGTCAAAATGTGACTGCTGCTACCTGTGTGTCTTCTTCTTCTACAGCACCCAACAACGATTTCCTTCGCCTAATAAACGTTCTTCCAAGAATTTAATTACAAATATAAATAGAACGCGCAACTTTCCTGTCTTGTGGTATATAATGTGCTCTTTGAATTCTGAGACATACAGTTCGTTGCGTGGGAAACCATAGAGTGTCATATGGCGTACCCTTGAAATGGCTGTTTAGCTACTTAGACAGCTTTCTTGAAAACTGGATGTACACGGGAAATTCAGGAAATATTTTAATTAAAGAAATCTTGTTTAGACAACTTTATTGTTTAGAAACGTTCAGTGACTTGCCAGAAACAGTGAATGCTTTATTTAGATCTTTTCTGTATAAAAAGATGGCATTTTGATTTTAAACTGCCAGGATGCTTATAGCAGCAATCATTGCATGGACGGACAAACTTTGTGAACAAGGAGACCTGAAGTAAACACATTGACTAATTTGAGACATATAACAGATTCCTCCCCTTTCACTGTTTTCTCTTTAATATCCCAGATGATGTCAAATTCTAAATATGTTATTTACAGTGCCGATTTAGAACAGGAAATATTCTCACATAAATAAGAAAATACTGTAAGTTTGAACTCGTTCTATTTTACGTGATGGATAGATCCAACCCGTTTTTGTCCTTGCGAAAGAAATCGGATTCTAATTTCCTCATGGTTTCCATTTCCGCACAAGATCAATTGTCTTTAACTTTCATATTGTCAATTCTAAGCCCGACAACAATTTTTACCCAAATGCAATGTGGATTTTTGAAGCATTATCGACTAAAAACATCAGTTGGCCGATTTGACGTGTGCGTAGGTCTTTTGTGTGACACTTTACCGAATGCTGACCGACTAAAACCGTACATAAACAGTCACCATTTTGCCAACTGCGAATACAAAATCCTTCAAGTTTAGTGTGAAATATTTCAGCCATAGTCTAAGCATTCGTAAGTTTAGAGGCTATTCGCCTAAAAGTTAATTCCCTGTCGCCGATTTTTCTCAGCGACTGGTCAACACATTGTTTGCTGGATATATGCGACGAAAACGTCACCCACTTGCACTTGGTTGAAACGGCTAGTTAAATAGTTCTGTCTGGTCTCCATGTTAAAAGACCGGAGTATTTATTTTCTCCGTTGGATGTCAGTAGGACGCCAAAGGAGCTTGAGCGGTGGCAATATTTGCGCCATTGTCCATATGATAGTGCTCGTGATTCTGTGTCGATGGTAAACGATTAAACCACTCAGACATTGGTGGATAAGTTGACGCGGTGTGAAAAGCTGGTGAATTTGTCCTAGCGGAAGAAACGCTTTCATCTTGAGGACTTGACGAGCCAAGGGATTCTGAAGGCTTTGCATGAAGCTTCATGTGTTTTCGAAGGGAGCTCGGATGAGTATAACTCTTGTTACATCCCTCAACTTTGCAGATGTACGGTTTATCGGACGTGTGGACGTGTGAGTGCTTCTTTCTATCGCTCGAGTTTGCGAAGCGACGGTCGCAACCTGGATACTCGCACATAAATGGCTTCTCACCTGTGTGCGTTCGCTTGTGAATCTTTAGGTTTTCCGACCTCGCAAAGAGCTTTCCACAACCAGGGAACGGACATGAGAAAGGCTTTTCTCCCGTGTGTACACGAATGTGATTGATAAGCTTGTACTTGGCCTTAAAAGGCAGTCCATTGCGAGGGCAGTCTTTCCAAAAGCACACGTGAGAACTGCTTTCCGGTCCTCCAACATGATCTTCAGAGAGATGAGCTACAACGTCGTGCATTCGAAAGAATTGTCTCCCACAAGGCTTTCCTTTGCTGCCCGGTTCGATCCATTCACAGACCACCACATGACTCAGAGGTTGGCGCAGGTAACTTGCAGGCATGGCTAGTCCCGGGTGCTGCATGAACTCGTAGCGAGGTGCAGCGAAAGGGTTCGCAAACTGTGAATGGTGAGCCTCGAATTTGTCGTCTCGAGGATAATATTCCACTGCTTTAGAAAACCTGTAAGGCCCGGCCAATGGTCCACCAGTTTGTTGAAAGTGAGAGCCGGGCGGGTCATGAGCGTGAGCAACGGAATAAAACCCGTGAGGTGAACCATTGGTAGCGTCTCGATGTGGCTCTTGCAGACTATTGTAGTGACTGGGATGAAGTTGGTGTAACACGGAGCCGGCGAACATGTTGTGTTGTCGCTGGTTGCTCCCTGCTCTAGCGCCAGTTGTGTCAGACGCTAGATTTATACCGCTGTTATGTGGGCGAACAGCTGCGACGCTAGAACTTGTGAAAGTGTCGGGCCCGGCGAATAGGAACTCGTGGGTCGACGGACGAGCGGTGGACCGCACGCCTTGAGCTGGCGTAAAAGGATAGTGCGAGCCATTTGGAACGTTGAAAGTGTCTTGCACTGTACTCATTCTTTTGTCTTTGACGGCTTTGAAGGGTCACTTACTCCACAATACTATCGCGTGAGAAACCGGACAGAAAACTTAAATGAATCAATCGGGTTGGCTCTTTGTTTAATTCACAGTTTTGTCATCCTCCCATGGAACTAAATAAGCATCTGTGTCGTGCTGGGCAAGTCGAACTCTTCGACTGAGAAGTGCACGAACATTCCGCAAAGCCTCTCACACAGCGTAGCGCGGTTAAATTGTAAAAAATGCGCGGGATTTGAACGCTGCTGTCGTAATGGTATCCTTTGAAGTCGACTCGCCGTTCATCCAAGCATCTGTACTTGCCTGTGTTCGGAGCTCAGCGTGAGACCTCGGTCTATTGTAACTGAACTACACCGGTCTTTGATTGGCATTAGCAAGTTGTTGATATTTCGTTATCCAATCATCGCGTTAACGCCCCCGGGGTGTTTTGGTTGATAAATATTTTACGATGTGTTCGTCCTATCGAATCCAATCAATTGTTATTGTTTCAATAGCAGTCGTCTTATTTGAACAATCTCATTTGCAATCTAGAGAAACAAATGGAAAAATTCTCGGGTCAAACTTCGATAATAGAACCAGAAAGGAACGGTCAACCCACACACTTTGAGATTCTGTTTGCCACCTTCTTGAATCAAATGGGATTAATTTGCATTGTCAATATTTGTCCCGAGGTGCCGACATGTAATTTTCAAATATTTACCATTCGGATAAGGACGGTTTGATTAAGGGGAGGGAAGCACATGCCACCTCGAACTAAAGAATTTTAATTGCCTATTTTGACGGTTAAACGAACCAAATTCCCCCCTACAGAGCATTCATCGATCTGAAGCCTTATTGGACGTTATGGCAACCTAAGCCATTATTAATAAAATAAATGGTAGTGTTATAGGCTTCTCTTTACATGTCACAAACAAGTGAAACAGAATATCAACTTCTGTCAGATCCGTTTATTTCTCCTGTCAACAGGTCATGCGCGATAACGCACGCGAGTGGCCACAAGAAGTTGTCGAGAGTCGTGGGAATTATCGTTCCTTTCATCTTAATTGGATGATCATACTGTAAACGCTGCTCTTGAATGAAATGCGTCCCAGAAACCTCGACTTCTCGTTTGAGATTATAATTGAAAAGCCCCTCCTTCAACGCGATGTTATCGCCTCGGAGCGCGGAAGATGCGGAGATGTTCCATCTCCTTGGGTTAACCGCACACTTGAGCTAAATTGATAAAAGGCACTAGGTTAAGTTTGTTTGCGAATTTTCCGCGATTTGTGACATTTATTAGCACAAATCTTAGCTACAATGGCGCTATTCTTAGAGTCGACGTTCTTAGACTCGACTCAGTTGACATGCCCTTTGTTGACAATTTCAAGACAAACAGATTTCAACAGGACCGATCATTTGCTTGATTCGGCTCAGTAACGTGGAAGTGATACCATTGTATTTGGTTTCTTTGTTGACGCCGACCCTGGCGGCGACACCTAAGTACCGTTGACACTCGCTCGCTTGACGTTTCACACATAACTATTTGTTATCCTAAGAGAAGTGTTAAGCCGTGATAGTGATAGATTCGAGAGCACTTAATTAATATGATATCATTCAAGTATTTCCCTTACACTCTACCGCACAGTGAGGTTTTTAGGTATTTTTAGCTTATCAATCAGCGGAGAAAAAAAATTATGTGACCAGTCGCTGCCGAAAAATATGCCTCTATTCATCACCTGGTCTACGTTTGAATTTGTCAATACCTGGAGTAATCAATAATTGTCGCAAGTATTCTCTATCGTCAGCTGTACAGTGTTTGGCTCGACCATTCACACTTGCCTTCCATGTACCAACAATCGATATTACCTATTTACCTTTTCGATGCTTCAAAACAACTGTCGATGCGAACCGTGATAGGCCTTTCTGGGAAAACAAAAACTAAGCCAAAAAAAACTTCGAGTAATAAAATTAAAATAAACCATTTCGGCAGGACGAGGACACACAAGAAACAAAGAAGCTTCTTCAATTCTTTGACTAGAACAATGGGGTCAACCGTTGAAAAAATGATGACGATTTGAAGACCAAGCGTTCGACGACCCCCTGCAATTGATATTTGTTCAACTTGTGAAAACTAGCTGTTTTGATGATAGGAGGGAGGGAAAGTGGAAGGAGCACATCAACATTAGCATTTTAAGTGTCAAGACGACTCTCGAGAGAGGTCATTTTACCACTTAAGTAAATCCCTTAAATCTTCTGTCGAAGTGTCCAAATCAATTAGTTCCCTACGCCCCTTAAGACGATTGTGAAGCAATCTTCTCGAGACAATAACAATAAGAGCTTTCTTAGGCATTGAAAGCTGTGCTACAGGTACTAGTTAATTCATTTTGTCCTCTTAACCTTCTGCACTCGACAATTGAAGTGTTTTCAAGAGTTGCCGGTACTGATAGCGTCTGCTCCACTTTGCGTGACAAGCAAAGAAAAACATTGAGCTCGCCATGAACGCAAGCCAAGGCAAACTTCAACAACAGCTAATCAATCTTTTATTTGATGCCCGCGCTAATTTCCATAAGCGAGAAATATACATATCGAGTCAATCTTCGTGAGAGTAAACTGCTGTCAAATTAATTCGCGTTCAACCAGTTTTTCCAAAATCGAAGTTCGATCAAACGTAACCGCGCTATGGGGTCTTCTGGTAGAACGCTTCAAGCTGTGAACGCTCAGATTCAATAAGTCGCGATGCAAATTTCCAAGATATTTTAATTATGCCTTACAAAAGAAACGTGGCCAACGCGGAGTTTCCTGTTAATATAAACAGAACAAGGTCAAGGATGGAATCTTGTACATTCTTAATTTTTTTCCAAGTTAAAACGAAAGATATGAAAAATCTAGTGCGTTTTTTTTAAGCACGATGCAAGACTTTATCTCGTAAAAAGAATAAGGAGGAAAACGAAAAAAAAAATTAAATCTCATGGATCCCGTTTTTTTGTTGTCGCTTTCCGCCTTCACTTGTTTTTGTTAGCGTTACCAAAATAGCCGGAATTTGGCATTATTGCGCTCTTTTTATTGGCTCTCTCATTTTGCTTTGATTTGCGCAGAAACAAAAAAGTTGGAAACTCTAGTTTGATTTCTTTTCTGTAGGAGCTGATTTGCAATTTTTGGCGTGGAAATGAAGGGAAATGAAGAATGGATAGATTAGATTAAATTTCAGTCTCTAATAAAGGAAGGAATATCAGGAAATCATATTCGCAAAAACGTCGAGAGTGTAAATATAAATTCTTTATTTTTCCTTTGTCTCGTGCTGTTTGCGCCAAACATGTAAGACTGTATTTTGATTTCAAATCAATTGTTCCAAACTTTGTTTACACTTAGAAGCTCATATCAGAAAGCTTGTTGAAAGATAGATCGAAAACCACAATCACGAAAATTGGCCTGAATTCTACGACTAAGAATCGATAGAGAGGGAAAGACGTCCTTCTTGACTGCTACTAACTTGTCACAAAGGCTTACAGTGATTTCCTTGGAGACTATATAATTATTTCAACTTCAGAGTCTCTCAGATATCGCGTGATTAACTAATTGCTTTTTACATGGTTTGTTCTAAATTTAATTCATGCTTTTCAAGCATTTTGATAACCGTAGTAACGTTTACAACACCAGCTCGTGGATATGCAATGCCGGCGGCTAAACACCCTGGCTGTTTTAAAAAAATAGAATTTGAGAAACTATCCCTGAGGTCATATGTGCTTGAGCATGCAAAAATGAACCGGAATTAACTAATAGTCGTAGAAACTACGTATATTTTATAAGCGACGAATATTCACCTCAAGAACTGTGTCATTTTATACACCACACACATATATTAACCATTACGTAACTGAGCTTTTTAGAGCTCGACACAAAAGTAACAGTTATTCCTTTTAAATTTTGCCGTCAGTGTGAAGCTCAATGAATATGCCTATTGAAAGCTTTAATTTGTTGACATTCAACACAGGAGGGGCAGTTATACGCAATGGTCTCTTATCTGGGATAATCCCATTACTTATTGCATGGGAGGGCCGCCGGAAAACGTCTAATTATGACAGTTATATCTATTCACTCTGGTTGTCTCAGTTCTCTTTTCCATCCATTTTAAACAAATTAATTACTTTATAATTATAACCTCCAACTGCTTAATGTCTTCCTTCTATTAGGTGAGTACGCCATAAATGGAACATTTAATGTGAGTGGGATCTGTATTTGCTTTAGCGGGTTATTTAGTAGCTATTTCAAGCTAATACAGAGTACTTTTTTGCCTTTGCAGGCTGCTTGACGTAAGCGATTAAACGATGACTTCACAAAAATGGATCCCTCAAACTTTACTCTTGCAGTAAACAGGCGGAGCTACTCAAGCCAAATATTATGGTTTACGTCTCATTTGAATGCCGCCAGTAAATATTTATGTGAACGGCTGTTAAATAAAAACTATTTGCAATACAACTTGATGCGCTGTTTACTTAAATGGTCGAAAAGCAAAACATGTCATACCCCGGTCTTCTAAAGGTGTGTCAGAAAATGTAAGACCATTATCAATCCTTGAGAATATTTTCATAAACGTTTCAATTTTCGTTCGTCTCCAAACACTAATTATCGACTTCCAAAATTAAAATAAAAAATAATATGGATTGAATGTTGGTTTAACCACACGCAGAGATGACCATAACAAGTTCACACTTCACAATTGACGAATAAAATCAACAGTTACAACATGTTAATTACCACGACGACTGCGATGAAAAGCCTATTATTTTTTCTTATCTGCACCTCGTGTGCAGACGCATCTAGAGGCTAGAAAATCACGAAAAATTGTTGCGAAATTAACTATTTCCCGTCACTTATCTGTGTGATTATTGGAGTACCCTGAACCTTCTGTCTTTGCAATATGACAGGAAGGAAGAGGAAAATAACATTGCCCGTTCTAATGAATATCATTATCGTGTTGTCGAGTCGTTTTTGAATGAAATAAAAACTGTAATGTCACAAATTAGAGCTCACTCTCACCTGAGATGCAAACCAATTTAAAAATTAATAGGGGTTGACATAGGTGTTTAAATATCTGAAGAAATTAACTGATGCCTTTTGAAGAAAAACTGAGCTGAGGGCAAAATATATCAGATAAACCAACTTTATAGTGAAGAATTCTCAGTACACGTGGAGAGAGTAATACATTGCAACCGAGAGATCATCGTCTTTTGATTGCGATAGACCAATTTCGATATATTAAAATTCAGCCTAACACAATAGACCTCAGCACGAGGCTCTGGGGAATAAACCCCAAACTCTTTAGTTATTCCCCAGAGCCTCGTACTGGGGTCTGTTGTTTTAGGCTGAATTTTAATATATCGAAATTGGTCTATTGATGCCTGAAAATGGAATGAACAACTCCCGTGTACGTTTCTAGATGTTTCTTATTATATTTATAAGGATGAATTTACACAAAGCGCCTATTTTAACCTTCTTTTTCTATTTCTGAAACCTGTTATGTGCCAGTTCCTGTGCTCTTGTTTGACAAGGTCATGTGACCTCCAGCTGCATCGACAGGAAGTGGTGAACGCGTACGGTGGTCCTGGGATGAGGTGAGCAGAATGGACACGCCTGCAGCCGTGACTGTTAACACATCGTCTGGTCGAGAGGAAATAATTTCAATCAGTTGTTTTGTTTTTCATTTATCTATTAGATGGAGGAACACGACAAAGCATAAAACTGGCACAGTTACATTCACATGCAAAAGACTTTCGTCCCTGGCTTATCTTAAAAATAAAAGAAATAAGCTTATTTATCTTCCTCTCGTTTGTTCAGCGTAATCTTGTTCCAGCCTTGTTCCGTTTTAATTTGTTATTATTATCTCTGAAATATTTCCACCCGAACGTGTTATTATCCTTTGAAGTTTGGAGGTAACTTTGTACATTATAAACAGGCTAAACGTAAGAAAACCGAGGGAAAATTACGTTTTCGAAAAAAAAAATTCTTTTAAGAGAGTTAAATATATATTTATCCTCGCAAAATCATTGCATTATTAATCAGACGGGTGCGAAGAGAAAATAACACCATCGACCTGCCGCGGTGACTAGAACATTCTGAGAACTAACATAACAAGAAACCTATGGCACTAATTAGAGAAAGTTTATATCTCAAGTTTGCCAACGGGTTAAGATCAAATCGAAGTATATTACAATACGGTTCTTATTAAATGACGACCTTTGAGGAGACAACAACTTTCCATTCAGATCGATATTTTCAGTTGTTTGAGAGATTTTCAGTTGTGTACTAGTAAATTTGCAATCCCTTGTTTAAAAAGTTTCTGTGTTTTTTTTTGGTTTTTAAAAATAGTTGAAAATTTTAAATGCTCACTCTTAAGAGCGACGTCATTGCAAGCAGTAGACTAACAATGACAACAATACGTCGAGCTGTGAAGATTATTCTACTGATTGTCAAACCCAGCACGCGGTATTTATACAATGGTTTCTGCCTCGATTTTCACAAAAATTCAAATTCTGTTCTTATAATGTTAAGGTTTCCAATGGGTTGTGATTCAGAAACGCTTTCTATAGAACTACGCACCATACTGTTTTCCGATTGATTCGGAAATATTCCGTGTCTCTGAATATACTATTACGGAAGATTTCTGTCGCTCCTTTAACCTGTTCAAATCCAATCTTGAAAGATAAATTCTCATTAAGGCAGGATCAAGCGAGAACTGTCGATGCTGAAAAGTTCAGGGTTTAAAGTTTAGAAGGAATCTTTAAATTCTTTCATTCAATATTGATGAGGTGCATGAGAAAAGAATGAGTCTGTTTGCGTTAACTCCTGTTTTCGTTTTGTGTATCCCAGCGTGTTTGAGGGATTGATACACATCCTACATTAGTTTTAACAGGTTCTAAAAGTCTGTTTCTAGCAGTATCACAATGTGTTTGCTATCTCCTGCAATCAGTTTTCTCGTCTCATAATTTGACAGTCCATTGAAATTGCTAAAAGAAATGTTATAACGATCGATTGAAGCGGAGAATCCTTAAAATGCTACAAATTAAACTATTATTTATTTGTTCCGATATAAAATTGACAGAAATATTTCAGTAGCTCAAACATTTCAGTCAGAATAGTCTTTGAAACTCATCCTTAAAATATGCTTAATTTAATCGTCAATGAACTGCGAAACGCCCGAAGGCGAATTGAGGCAAAAATTATGCTGAAATTACGACGAGCAAGCCAGCTTTAAAATGTCTGAATCCTTTATATGACAAAAATTTACAATTTTCCAACCAGTGGGATGAATTCGCGAAGATTGCGGTAGATTTAGTTCTGGCTTGTTTAGGCCATCTGGTGGATAATTTTGCCTCGGGGTAGTAAAATTTAATTTCCTGTTTTTCGACCTCTATCGTAGAATCTCTAGAGCAAACAATGCGCACAATCTGTCATAATCCGTGCATTGTTTTCGCTACAAGATTATGAGAGGGTTAGGGGTCAATTGTTAGATTAATATAAGCCGATACACGCTTAAAGTGATTTAGTTGTGAAAACATTGTTATGAATGGGATCGCGTTAGATAATTGATTGTCTTGATCGTAGCTGACTTTTATAAAGACAATTCTCCAAGAAAAGTTCATTTTTGCTGACCTCGTTAAGCTTTCTCGTTTAACGGGTTCCTTGTGGCGTAAAGTACAGTTCTTCAGGCTTCGAACTACTGCAGGTTCAGTGTCAAAACTATTGATCGATATTGTTAAAATCTTTTCACTAGAAACTAAATAAAGTGAAACATAGACTAGGCAAGTGGTGAAATATATCATCTTTATAGTATCACTAATTTTATTTACTTTAGAGTAAACGTTTAGTTGCATGTCTGCTCAATGAAAATTACTTTTTTTTAGACGCATTGTTAGTATGCGTGACAAATGATGACTTTGAACTTTATCTGTTTTGCGGCGAAAACAAGGAAGGATTGTTTTTAAATGATCTACACAATGTATACTGAAAGTTTGAAAAAAATTCACGTGGATCAAAGCTCTGAGGTTTATTCATCAATGAAGACCACACGGTCGAGTAACATTTGCAAACCGCAAAATTTATACAATGTTCAACGCCAAACAGCTACACCCATTTGTCATCAATTGTTGTGATGTCGGTAAAGTTACAAAAAAATTAAGGTTTTGTTTTTCCGTAGCGACCTGAGGCAATTTTATCATTGAGCAGATGGCGGCAACGCACTGATTAGAAGAATCGACAGACTACGACACAACACGTGTAAAGGTCTGTGTTAGACTCGAACTTGCAGGAAACCTCGATTTGTGGACTTTAATATTTGAAGTACCAGTTGTGTCGATGTAATTTGAAGAGGAATCTTTGACAATCTGGAAAGATACCACAGTGCTCAGTTTTATGACGCGAACGCGGAATATTGGTCACCCATCGTAACAAATACTGTAACCATGTTTTGACTAAGTCGTTTGTGGTTGAGCGTCTAACGAGACAATATCCCTTTGTGGGGCTAACTAAAAGCGCAACTCGTGTAGCTTTTATAAATGCGTTCTTTCTTCCTGATAGGGTAAGCTCGAAAAGGTCAAATCAACAAAGAAACACGCTGAGATTCGACAATGAGGCTGTTAGCTCACAATTCCACAATAATCTGTATTCTCTTTCCAATTGCCCATAATTCGCTCTGTTTGCCCCCCAAATTTTGCATAAACTATTATCGTGAAATACTCTTGGGAGGTCTGCATATGCCAAAGAGCATTTCACAACAATAGTTTATGCAAAATTTGGGGGGCAAACAGAGTGCATTATGGGCAATTGGAGAATAGAGAATTGAAAACAACGCTGAGAAACAAACCTGACTGTTCAAAAGGCGTATAACAGTTTATTTTGTAGAACAACGAAACGTTGATAATCCCTTTGAACTGATGAAAAAATAAAACATAAATCATGCGGACTCGAGGGAAATAAATTAATGATAAATTGCGATGATAGTGGTGATTACTAACATGATTATCTTATTTCACAACATGTCCTCAGAGCTCAAATATTGGATTCTATAATACTTCCGTTTTAATATGATCAGAAAAATAAACAACGAGCTAGTTTGTTTAGAGTCTGTTTTAACTCGCTGATAAAAATTTGAAACGTACTTCAAAATATTTTCAGTCACTGATACGGTGTCGCCTTATAGAAATTGACCTAAATCTCAATTGCCTGGGTTGGGTGAACAAAATTAGATTGTTTTCACCCACTAAATTTTTAAGAGGGAATCCACCAGAAGTTTGAGTAACAAGTGGACAAAAATTTTGAACCAACAATATTTACATTGTATTGGGCCTTTCATGCGACTGTTTTAAATATCGTCTCAAAAGAAATCATTTCTAACAACACCAAATGTCGAAAACAAATGGTAAAGTACTGGCGAAATGACACTGACGCTGAAATGTTGCCTGTGTTTGCACAATTTCCCTGAACTTTAAAATTTATTTCTTCCACTTCCCATGGGAAATTGTTTATGGTATTATTTCTGGCAAATATTTATATATTTAGCTTTTAGAAAATGCAAAAAGGACTATAATATACTTAAAATTATCCTGGTACAAGGTTTTTGTCCACTAAAACTTGAAATTGCTTAGGGTTCCTATCAGATGTTGTGTGAAAATCACCATGAAATTTTAATTTCGAGAGACCGCGATGTTATTTTTCTCTGCGCTTTTTCAATCCCTTGTTATGTAGAGGAGGTAGGCCAGTATGTATCAGAATCATGACGCCACTTAGAATCTTATGAAAGTATTTATAAATGTATCTTTCATTGTATAAGATCACAAATAGCACTAGTCATTACCATCGATTTCACTGCAACGAGACCTTCCAAATCAAAACTCTCAAGGCAATAGACTTCCGTCAATCATACTTACCTAATATGGCTATGGTTCTTGTTGCAAGGCCAGTTGTCGCGGATGAATTCAAAATGGCGGCCTGAGTAGAAATTTAGCTCCAGGACTGTGTTGGAGAGCGTTATATATACTGTACAGGGTTTGTAGCGTGAAATATATAACAAGGAAACTCAGGGGCGTAGCCAGGGGAGGGTTCCAGGGGTTCTGGAACCCCCCTTTTGGGTTATGAAAATGAATATTATTTCAAGAGGAAAAAAGTATCGGAACCCCCCTTTCGAAATTCCGTGAGACGAGATTTTCGTTTATGAAGAACAAAAGAAATCAATTTAAAAAGGCATCACATGCTCTATCGCAGGTTACAATATTATATGGGTGCATAAATTGGCTATCACTTGTCCTACGTTTTGTTGACAGTGATGGATATATTCACGAGGAATGTTTAGGATTCAACCAACCACGCTCCCAGGGTCTTTTCCCTGGCTTGGGGTGGGGTGGGAAAAGGGAAAAGAAAAGCCAGGGAAAAGACCCTGGGAACGAGGTTGGGATTCAACAGTCTGCAGAGAATAACCGGGGAGGCGATCGCTAGCTCGACACTGGATACCCTACCACAATAAAACAAACAAAAAGTGTCGGGGCCGAGGGTACGCTGGAGCGTCTGATATGTCATCCTCTAGGCACGGTACACAAGCACTGATACGAGAAAAAAATCCAAAGGCTGTGTACACACACCGCAGGGCTCACTGTCTAAACCTCACAATCGTTCACTCCTTTGATCAACCCCTTATCAGAAACATGCTTGGAACATTCAATGAAGTTTGCATTTTTTTTAGGTATTCACCAAAGCGTAACAAGTTTTTGCTTGCCGTAATTGAGAAAGAAACCCTCGAGGCCAGCAAAACAACGTTGCTCAGCTTGTGTCGAACACGGTGGGTTGAAAGGCATGAGGCACATGAAGTTTTCTTTGCGCTTTTGCCATCTATACTAAGAGCACTAGAAGCTATGTCAAATGAGCGGCTGTTTGCAAATCAATTCGGGGAAACTGCCTGGAATTGGGACACTGACAGCAAAAGCAAGGCAAACAGTCTGTTACATGCAATATCCAATTTTCAATTTATCATCACCCAGATTACGACGATGAAATGCCTTTCGATACTGAAGCCATCCAGTATCAAGTTGCAAAAGCGAGACATCGATGTCTATGAAGCATACAGCAACATCAGAGATTTAAAGGGTGAGCTACAAGATATCAGAGGAGACATCGAGAAATATTGCTCGGAATGAGGCAGCATGGCTACCACCACAGCGAGGAAGCAAACATCGCCGAGCCATCTATGCCACGCGTTATTGGTCGGCAACAGCACCGAAGCAATGTCGAAGCAGGAACACCGAGGATTACTACAAAAGAGCGCTCACAATTCCTCTGTTGGATCATCTTATTTCTGAGTTAGACACATAATTTGACCCCAATAATGATGCTCTGATGTCTTCCCTCCTGTGCCTACTTCCAGCCTTGCTAGTCTCTCGAGAAGGAGACCTTGTACAGGCCGCTTTGCAGTACTATGCAGATGACCTACCATCACCCCAGGTTTTTCATGTGGAACTTTTCCGTTGGCGGCGCAAGTGGCTAAACGCGGATCAAGACCTACCCAGCAGTGCGGTTCTGGCATTAGAAGAATGCAACCATGAATTCTTTCCAAACGTACATAAGTTGTTGCTCATCTTATGTACGTTGCCAATTACCTCTACAGAATGTGAGTGATCGTTCAGCACATTGCGGCGACTGAAAACCTATCTGAGGGCGACCATGACCAGTGAGTGAGAGTCTGGCCTTGTGCCAGCTAATGAACATCCATTATGGTAGGCAAATTGACATTGGTGCAACAATCGACATTTTCGCACGGAAGCATCCACGGCGCCTCCTTCTTTCTGATATCCTAGCTGAGTGAACGGTAAATCACAAGTCTACAGCATTTGATGAAGTATGTAATGTGTCAAACAATTATGTTATTATCCATTTTTAATTCTGTTAAGGTCCATCTCTTCAGGAAGTGAGATTTGCAATCCCCTCTTAGAAATACTAGCTACGTTTGGCGCTAAAATTATCGGAAATTTGTGCTCAGAATCAAGGAAACGCCATTTCTGAAGTCCCAAATTCCAAACATTTTCCGGGGGGGCATGGCCCCGGACCCCCCTAGTAAAGAGTGCCTCCGGCGTTCGATTGTCAATCGAGCAAGCAATATATATTAGGAACCCCTCTATGCAAAAAGGCTGGCAACGCCCCTGAAACTGTATGTGGGAAGACATACATGAAGAAAATACAGGAAAGGTACAGAAACACCTCCAGGATTGATTACCCAGCACAAAAGAGTACAACAAGGAAAATGGACGGTCTGTGTATCACACTGAACAAAAGAAAAGCATCTTAAAGCACGCTGATCAGTGTTTTACTTTACCTCCGGTACATGACATGCTGTTTGTGAGGAATATTATTCGGCAATATCCAGCAGTACCCGGAAGGTTACAGCAATGGCTAGAGTCTGCGAGGGGGTCAATAGTGACGACTGTGGCTTCCAGCAGTCGATAGATAAAGAGGATTGAGTTGACATGAAGGAACCGTAGGTACTTTTCAATTATAGATTTATTACAGTCTTCTTAGGATTTCTGTTAGACAGAAGAAGAAGAAGAAGAAGAAGAAGAAGAAGAAGAAGAAGAAGAAGAAGAGGAAGAGGAAGAAGAAGAAGAAGAAGAAGAAAAAGAAGAAGAAGAAGAAGAAGAAGAAGAAGAAGAAAAAGAAGAAGAAGAAGAAGAAGAAGAAGAAGAAGAAGAGGAAGAAGAAAATGTAAAGTTTTTCCTCCGCAGCTCACTACTCATGACAGTGGGGTATCGATGCTGTTCGATTGACGGAGGTCTATTGCTTAAAGAGTTTTGATTTTGAAGTTCGCGTGGCAGTGAAACTTGGCAGTGGTCAGGCATATCCGAAGTTTTCGAGTTGTCTACTGTAATATCCTCTATAAACCTCCATTTTAACATATCCATACCCCTTGGTAGCTGTATGGCGTTTTAGCGTTCCACCGGCCCTGACTTAAAAATGCTGTTAATGTCAGGTACCAAATTCTCGCTGTAACCTCGCATATTATAGGGCTGAAATAGTTTAAAGTATCATTCGGACAATCCAAAACATTTTTCGTGTTACCTTCGAATATAAACGCGCCAGAGAGAAAAATAAAAAAAAAATAAAAAAAACGAAAATCATTCATATTGCGACTAAAAATGTAAAACAGCTAGAGCCAGTCAGCGATTCTGTGGCGTTATCATAATTGTAAGACGGCTTTCAGGGCAACCTGTCATACGGATCATTTCTAAATAATTATCATATCTTACTGGCTATAGTTTCTCGGATCTATTCTTTTCTCGTGTCTTTTCTGACATGTCAAGACTGGCAGCTGGTTAGTTCTTTCAAACCGATGACCTTGAAACGCTGCGGGAAAGAATGGCGATCATTCAAAAATAGGGCGCACTAAGAATGTGTTAAGTTATTTCCATGAAAGCCCTGGTTTGCAAGGAATCGAGTCCTTCCAAGTCGAGTTACATGATCTCTCTGAGAATACGTGTGAAAGCTTACCCAGCTTTTTGGAACAGTTTTCCTGGTTTTCCAAGGTGACTTACATCCACTTCTATCCGGGTGCGTACGCGCTTGGCCATATTCTTCGCGCGTGGGAAGATTTCTATCTTAGAGACCCAAACTGTGGAAAAACACCGGCTGTTGGTCTAGAAACCTAGGGCCCGTTTCGAGAAGGTCCCGAAAAGTTTTTTGTCTTATCCCACCCGGAAATCCATAGCAAAATCTCAAACCTTATGATTGCAGAGATGTTTTATTCCCATATTCTTGATATGAACAGAAGTTTCCTTCATACAAAACGTTTCAGGTGTATACACCTCTCTGTTTTCAAATACAGATTAACCTAAAATGGCTTTGCGGACCCGAAAAGTTTCCGGAGTTTTCGAGAAACGGGCCACTGGTTTCGAGTTTGGCCCAGTCCACCGCGATCATTAAACTGACTCCCATAGTAACTCTCTCCATCGCAGAAATGGCGATAAAAATTATCAGGGAAACTAGGCAAAAAAAATGACGTGGTTAATAATCTGCAATAGCATCTTGTTAACGAAGAATTACGGAACATAATGCGAAATACGGCTCTTGTGTAACAGGGCCTGGCCGAAAAAGGGGTATCGAATGGTCTTTGCGAGCGTTTGCGAACATGCGAGCAGTGCGTTTATTTTTGCGAGCACGAGCAGTGATCAAATTTGTCTTGCGAGCAGCGAGCACTTTAGAAAATACAGATGGCGAGAAGCGAGCTCTTCGTAAATTTTCTGTTAGCCGGAATCTGTCTTTTATTGAAAGGAAACGTTTTGCGCCAGGTGATCTAGCTGACACCGTTCAACCAATCCCATATAATAAAATCTTTGTCATAATTGAAAGAGCTATATTATCATTCAATACAGTTTACCAGAATTGTGACATCAAAATTGCATCTGACAGAGCGTAAATTGCATTACAGTATCGGAACTTAACGCTTGCTAAGGGCTATTAGCTAAGGTTAATTAAGGGAGGGTTTGACTTAGTGAGCGAATCGCTCAACTTCTTTAATTTCTTCCTACAAAACCATCTTTCTGAGTGCAGCAATCTCAATTTTAAGGTGTGCGTTTTTTGATGTATTTAAATTTTCTTTATTTTTCCACATTGTACTGTTCTGACCTCTTAAATAATATTTAGAACTGGAATTGTGTTTTTAATATTGGGTATTTTAATCTTGGACATTGTAACAAATGACTTGACTTAACTGATGGCATAACCCGTCCACCCATGTGACAAATAATCAACTGGTTTTTGCTTCTTTTCGTCGAGCCGGCTTAACTGCTGGTTGATTTTGTTTTGTTTCAGTTTTTGGAGATCGCGCAATCTCACATTTGGAGTAATCTTTGTTTGATCCAAGTCATAAATTCCAAGGTGACGTTATAAATTTCTACAACTGTAGGCAAGATGTTTGTTTTCACATAGTAAAAATTTGGATTCCGAGTCTTCGCTCTTCAATCATGATGTGGTAAACTTAGGTAATTAGGTCGCTTGCCTGTCCTCAGCTATGGTTCAAGGCGCAAAGCTCTCCAGGATTCACGATTTAACGCTCCCAAAAATATGATGCGATTTTCAGTTGCCTATTTTTGTAACTACAGTAAGATAATTCTGTTGTCTGTCATAAGAATCTCTTCAAAAATTGAGTTGTTTAAAGCGCTCTGTTTCCTGTGATATATAAATGTGTCATTCTTTTTAACTTGAATGTTTTTGTAAATTGAAGTTTCGTTCGTGTATTGGTCATCATAAAATGTCAAATTCGCAACTTCCGAAAAAAAAAAATCGCAAATTTTTTCAATGTTGCACCGAAAGCTTTGTTGTTCAATGATAATTTTGTTTTATTCGCTTCTTTGTTTTAAAATGAGACGCGACAGGTTGTAAAGTTCATATATTTACTGCTGTCGCCAAAAAGGTGGTTTCCTGGTACGTTAAAATGGAAGAAAACCGCGAGAAGATTTAGTTTCTCAGGTCCAAATGGATATTAAGCGCCAATCTGGGACCTAAGACAAGTTCCTATACGGAAAAAGGAATCATGAACCACTTAAAACGTGCAAAACAAGATCAACGGAAATAGTGCTTGAGGCTAACCACAACGCCTCTTTTTTTGAGTGCGAGAAACAAGCAAAGCCGTTCCTCGAACTGACCAAGTAAATAATTACGGTTAAAGTAATAAAACCCTTGACTCGGAGGTCATTTGGAACATTCGTAAACTAACAAGAAAAAAGGGACACGCCGCTGTATTGGGGCGAGACATAATAGGTTACCAGTCACAGTAGAAATACACCAATCACATTGCAGGGAACTTGCTGAATCAATTGTCTACGACAAAGGATTACCAGGACTTGTGCCACGCATCTCCCATTGATGTCCGTGGAACAATTGAATTCCACGTGCCTTGAATAGAAACCTCAGGAATTTAGCAGGATTACTGAAACTGGTTCAAAGATTACGGCAACCTTGAAAGGCAGCCTTGACAGCAAGCTCTGTGGGTTAGAATTTTTTATGTACCACTCTAAAATGGAGGCCACCATTTATGAGGATCAAAGCTTCTTATTAGCAAATAGAAATTCCTACGCACAAGACAATGGAAAATTATGGTTAAACTTGGCGAATGAGTACAAATCGACGGGAAGGAGAGACGAATTCGATATTTCAGATTTGCTGAGATCTCCAGATATTGGAATTTCGTCGCCAGATCTCGAGACGATCGTGTGGAGAAACTTCCCCGATAATTGTACGGTGAAACCACAGTCAGTGTCTTCGCCTCCGCCACTTTTTGTCCCGCAAGAAGATTATACGACACAGCAAGTCACAGCAGAACAAGAGGTGTTTGCTAGGGGGTTTACTGACGCACTGCAACGACTGCGAGAAGAAAGGGAAGTTTGTCAACTACGCACAATAGAGACGCCGACGGCGGACGAATCAAACAAATTGGTTGACGACTCAAAATGCACTTTTATTTCTTACAGATTTGATTCATCGTATCGCTTACCCTCTTTTCAAGAAACGTTTTCACCTGCTAAATTTACTGGTATGATTAAAACCAAAACAACCCAAGACATAGATAGGACTTCTTACGAGCGGGAATGTGGACAGCAACTCGAAGGATCGGAGATCTCAGAGTGGTTTAAAGTGGAAACGTTGGAAGAAGGATTCTCTGGGCAGCAGCAGTGTTCCTACAAAGACTGCTTGTTAAATTCACCCGGAGAAGATTCCGATGATTATTCTACCAATTCTCCATCACTTCTAAGCCCTTCTTCTGATTTTACGACTCAAGATTATCACTACGGAGATTTCGAAAGTGATAACAGGGTTCCAGAAGACATGGAGTTTCAGGACGGAGTGCATGGGGATGACGATTTTGAAATGGACGGTGAGTGGAACCATGACCGTCACCACACAATTCAAGACACCCCAACACCAAAGCACTGGCTAACCGTTCACACAAAGCTTTATAACATGTCTGTCTTAAAGCAAGAAGTAGACACATTGGAGGAACAGGCACAGTCAGCCATTATGCCCGAAAGCATCGACGTGCAAGGGTTCATCAAAACGGAAAGAAAACGGCGAAAGAATCGCTTGGCAGCGTGGAAATGTCGTCAAAAGAAGCTTATACGTGAATCAAGGTTGGAGACGACAGTCGAAGAGCTGTGTATGGAAAATTCTAGGCTAATGGAGGAACTGGAGAAATTAAAACGAAAAAGGCAACAGTTGGAACAGACGTTTATTAAACATGTGACAAGCGGATGTGAAGAGGCTCATGTTCAATACACGGAAACATTTAATGGGGACAGTTAAGACTGAAGGTTCACTTATGTCCCTTATTTTGGTGAGTATGAACCCGTCAAATCCACCACCAAACACATGTCAGTCGTTGTTGTTCAAAACGGAGAAAATGTTTCTTCACTTGAAATTGTTGACGGTTGTCTCGCTGTGTTTGTCTTATAAATAACGCGAGTTTAAAGGCGTCCCATCATGAGGCTTATGGTTCACTTATCCTCTCTCCAGCATGATTTTACTTTTCGTGTATTTCCTTTGCCAAATGCTGGCTAAAACGTTGGTAATGTACTGATTTAGAGAAGACGTTACGTCAACCAAAACAAGTTTTAACTTGCGCAATAGTATATTAGATTTGTAAGCATGGTAATTTGGTTTGGCCAAGAAACACTGTGTTCAGTTTGCATATTAGAATGATTCCTCAGTGGGACAGCATGCAGTATTATGTGCATTTTGATCTGAGTTATCGTTTTACAGACTTCATTAAACCTTGGCAATTGTCTTTTTTTTTTTTTTGAGTTTGCAAACGATCTCTTCCTTTGGAGATTAGGCTAACTCGATTTGTGCTGTCACCATGAGTGATTCAACTTTTTCTGACTAAAAATGTCTCAAAAGGTAGTAGTGTGAAATGATTCGCGTCTTGAAAACTTCAGCCTAAAAATTTCAAGGTCGATGTTTGCAATCTATTTCAATCTCTCTCAAACTTTATTTTCCTTGTCACTTATTTGGTTTGCTTTCAGCATATTTCATGACGACTTTGGTTTGAGACATAATAGGCTAGTTGTCGATTTTGTGATTGATTATGAGCAACAATTTGTGCACGTGAGTCCCAAATCCAAGTTCTAAATTATCTTTGACCCCGGATACACGAGTAGCACAGCTCGACAGCTTTAATTTCCATCTCAGTAATGAGACACCGGAGACTCTGAAACACGATAATTAGCTTGCGTTTTGAATTCAAGAAGTAGAGGGGTGCAACAGCGCTTTTTCAGAAGCGAGTTTAGGTGTTCGTTTTGTAACGCTGAGAGTTCAATCGCTTTTTATTCCTATATAATTCAACTGCTTTTTACTGAACTTTATGGTAAACGCAAAGCCCAGCTGAGGGAGCATGCCGTCACAGCAAGGAGATACCGAAAATTATATCTTAATTAAGTTCTCTAGGTACAACAACCTTGCATACGGCGGCTGCGCCCGGAGTACTAATGGCAGTCAAAACTGAGCTGTCCTACCGAAACGACACGATAATAGCCTTTTTCTTCGCAGCTAACAAAAATAAAGTCAGTTGTAAAGTTGCTTTGGCCTCTTCTAATAGTTAATTTGAGAATTCCGGGTTTAATTTGACGGGCAACAGCATAATTTGTTCAAAATAAGACAACTATTATCCTACCTGGCGACACCGACGAACTATGAGCGATTTGCCATGCCGCAGGCCGACCACCCATTTTTGGCGCCAAATTAGAAGCTTGAACACATCAAATGTTTCATACTTTTCACTTTTTACAATCTGATATGGTTTTGGGAATTTTAAATCCCTTTTCGTAAATATTTAATGCCATCTCCAGTGAGAAAAGTTGCCCGATTTCAAAGCCTTTCCTGTTAACTTACATTGACGTCAGGACAGTGAAGTTTTTTCCGCCCGCTGAATCATGATTGGTCAACTCAAATTACAGGCCCGCCAGCCGTAGTAAGGAAGGCCATCTACATCATTACTGATTGTTATACATTTCTTTCACGCCCCACCTAGGCTGATGATTTTCTTTATTCTGATTACTTTTCTGTTGGACAAAATAGTGATATTGTATGAAGAATTAGTAGTTGATCCTTTCTGAGCGGACATGTTAGGAATACAAAAATTGTAATTGTGAGGAAGCCGCAACTTTGAAGTCAATACTGTTAGACTGAAGCACACAATCCAGTTTCAGTAATGTTTTTAAATTTACTCAGTGCACTTGCCAGGAAATATCTCTTCAAGAGTGCTATGACCAAACGATCAAAATTAATCAATTCAATTAATAATCAGAGATATGATAGGAGGAAGAGCTTAGCCCTTTTAACTATAACAGCATTCAACATTAATTCTTTAACGAAATATTTTATTAACCCTAAGAACAAATTCTTGATTTCAACGTAACTTTTCAAAGTTAGGACTACAAAGTTTTGATACCAAGGTATCTTTCTTTCTGGCTTAAATTATATAATCGATAGGAAATGTATTTTTCTATATTTGGTATTTCCATATTATACGTTGAGATTTGTGATAAAGGTCGAGAGTATCTGATGGAAAGTTGAGGTTTTGTTACGCTTCAGTAATAGTCCCATGACACGCTACAGCTATTTATCAACACCCGTAGACGTCAGTGTTGCAGTAACCGGATTAAATGTCGACACATTGGGACTCCTCAGGCCGTGTATATAACGGCTCGCCAGCGTTTTATAGAGACGGCGCGCGTGGCCAAGTGGTTAGGGCGCTAGATTTGTAATTCGGAGGTTCCGGGTTTAAACCCTCCTTTTTGCCCCTCTGTTTACAGTATTTGTTTCTCGATGTGCAGCTAGTGTCCCCAGTAAGAACAGCAGTGCTAAATACCATGACACTCGAATAAACTGATTGCTTGATTTATTATTTATCTATTTATTTACGTATCAAATTAAAGTATTTATTTTATTTCTAGGTCTTTTCCCACGGATCGCAAAATGAGGTCACTTCAAGTCCGCCTCGGTCTTAAATACTCTTACCTAGTTCGCAGGCTGTCAAGCCCCCTTAACGACGAAAATCAAAAGTTCTTGAGTGTCTTTCCCTTGATGTGTTCCTTCTTTCATTTGCTTATCAGTATTCCCGTTGACAAACTAAAGTTTACTATGAAATGTGGGCGAGAGAAAGAGAGAGGAAAGGTCGGACGAGAACATGGAGGAAGTAAATTAAAAAAAGAAGACAAAAAAACGACTTTTGTCTTTCCGATGTGATAACAACAACAACAACAACAACAACAACCACTGACCACTTGTGAAACAATTTATGTTTACCTAATTGTATCCTATCATATTTGTCATCACATCGCCAATATAATTAATGAAATAATTACGATATGCTATATTTTAGATATCATATCGTTCGCCAGCATTTCTTGGTCTTCAAGAACTGTTTGCACAGAGATAGGAGACACCACCAGGCTTTCAGGTAAAAAAATCCAATATGCTACTGCTGCACTAAGGGCACGTTATTCCAGATGAATTAGCTATTGTAGTACCGGTCACGGAAAGAGTATTTCTCCAACTCCTAATATTTAGAGTTTACTTTTTTATCTTTGTTGTCATGAGCGAAATCGTTGACAGTCTGTCTAGTGCTAGGGAATTCGAAACTTGTGACTGAACATTAGCCAAGATTGCTATCTATGTGTTAAATGTGCTTGTTTGAGTAAAGTGAAGAGAAGGTACGATGTTGCCTCTACAATCTTATATAGCTGGTTGAATTCAAAGATGGTTCTAATTTAAGATCAGCTAAATTATCATTCGAACTGGATCCTGCTCATATCAAATGCCCAGTCGTGGAAAATTTACTCTACTCTTTTTTCCTAAATAGGCAACGAAGTGCAGTTGATAACGATTGATTGTTCATCGACGATCGTTGAACGGTTGGTTGGTTTCCATGCCAACCCAACTGACCACCAATAAAACACCCCGGGCTCAGTAGCTCGGAAGCAAGAGAAAATATAAACGACGAAGGATTAGTAGTTTTAATTCAATAATGCATTTATTTCGAACGAAAACCTTTTTACAAACTATATTTTTTGATAATAAATTTTATTCCTATTTGCCTTCACCAGAACTGAAAACAAAATTATTCCTTGGCAATTGGTAGGAAAAATACCATTATTGAGGTTTTTTAAGATGGCCTTGTCGATTTTATAGTCTTAATATTTTGATAGAGATGAATTTATCAACAGCTTAATGAGAATATTAAGCAATTGTCGTACAACTTAAATATTTTGAAATAAAATAATTTTTTGAAAAAATAAAGATGTTAATGTCATTAGTTGTTGTCTTCTGTTATCTAATTTGTCAACTTGAATTACAAAATTAAGCAAGTGATCATCGTTATAGTCAATCCAGCAGAGATGAGCTATATCAGCTGACCTATGACCTATGACCGATTGACTTTGTAGCCAATCGGATGCAAGATGCCTTTTTAATAAAGTAAGAGAGAGTGTGTCACGTGACCTTGTCAAACACAAAAAAAAATGGCCCTGGTACGAAACAGATACCAGAAATGGAAAGAGCGTGATGAAATTTAATAGTAAAAGTTAACAATTTTGAGGCCACTGACATTTTAGTGCGAGATTTCAGAACTGGTTGATAGTTTGAAGATTTTAAACAATTTTTCACCAGGTCATTTCTTTGCACCCGAACAACTCCGTTGAACATTGGACGAGTTTACCCGGAGAAGCATTTTCCACAGTGATTCCATGTCTCGGTTACCTACAGCCCTACGTGTTGTTCAGCCATAGTCTAGAGAAATACCGAAGATGCCGCTTGTTCTTTAGTGTTGTTGCTATGCACTCGTTGACAACTAAGTACCTAAGACTTAGATGTATTTCTTGTAAGATTAAGGTCCTTTGAATTAAAAGAAATGACCAATGAAATAGGAAACTATAAAACACACTCTTCAGTTGCAAAGGCCTCACTATTTTACTGCTAAACAATCTCATTTGCGATATGCATGACGATTTTACTGCGAAAGAAAATGATAGCTTTTGCTTGAAGTAACATACTTTGTCATCAGGTGCGAAGCCAAGTTTTTTAAAGTGCGATTTGAGATTTTGAAGTTCACGCGAGTCAAGTCTTGAAACTAACTTAGCTTCGAGTGTAAAGCCAACAAATGTGAAAGCGATGAAGTGTAGTTGACACTTTTTAAAAGCAAGATATTATCAAAGTAATGGTTGAATCCTTCATATAGGCCTTATACCCAATGTAATCCCGCGGATGTAAGTTCCGCGGATGTTTCTCGAACGTTGCGTGGATGTTTTCATGGAGGATTTGCTTATGCTATATTTCGTTTCAAAGCGAGGGAAAACCTCCGATGCTGTGGAATTTTATTTTATGCCAGGTAAAAATGCTGAAATCGAATGAAGTGACCTGGATAAAAAATAAAGGCGCTGATCTTAAGTGGAAATCCAATATGGCGGCGACTTACGTCGAATGTGTGTTTTATAATGCTTTCTTTCCTTAGGAAGCTACACATACAAGAAAACTTTTTTGTTTTTCAAAATTTGCGTTATTTTGACAATTTCCATTTCATTGACAGAGTCCTCCTATTCTCTCCAACTTATTCCAATCTAAATCGGTTTACGTCCGAACGGCGAACAGCAAACGTCTAACCTCAAACCGCAATTTGACGCTTACGGTTAACGTGGATCTCCCTAAAACCGAATGAACGGCAAAAGAATGAACACCCAAACGAGCACAAAGCAAGCGAAAGTCCAGCCGAACATAAAGACGGCTGAGAGTGTAGAAAAGCATCTATGCTATCAAACGTGTTTTGAAAATCAAAACATATAAAATGACTTTTCGCACTTCCCCCGCCATTTCGTCTCATGCAGGTAGTTGCGAGAAAGTCGCTTGGACCGTCCACGCCTCGCGCAAGTAATATCCTCGAAAGAACTGGGTACAATGTCTAAAAATAAATTAAGAAACATTACCTTGGGTATAAGGCCTATAGATGGACTCACTCTCTTACTTTGATCTAAGAGAGATTAACCTCAAGACGTTTCGATCACTTCAATGACCTAAGCACAAAAACCGGCACTATATTACCTTTTCAGATGAAGGAGAATCAGATATTAAGCTAAAGGCAACTTTCAGCAAACTTGTTGTCACTGTGCAAGATGCCGGCTAAGAAATTGAAATTCTCAATGCTTGTACATGTAATTTTGAAGCAGTTATGACACGGAAAGAGACCAGGGTAAGTTTCATCGTGTTATTATAATCGAACCTACGTTTCGTTCTGAACACCCTAAGTGATACCAAAATCCTTGATTACACCCCGAAGCGAGACGATGAGCAAATCCGACCTACTCACGTGAGATTAACGCCCCCCCCCCCGGTTGCTTTTGCTTACGTTTATCCTTATACTGGCTTCATGCACGCAGTGAGGCCTCAGTATTTAAAATGCACGCGTGCACCAGGTGGTGATTACTTTTCATGCTAAATATTTTGCGAACGACACACTTGGATATTTGTCCACGGCCATTATCTGTTCCGAGCAGGGAACAGTTTTCCAAGAGCGTAGCTCGAGGAAAATTGTGAGGAGATGATGTCCAAGGACAAATATCCGAACTAATCATAAAAGTTACAATTTCCTCGATTGTGATTGGTTTGAAAAAACTCTTATTTTCCACTACAGTAATTCACTTGCCAAGTTGTTATCGGACAGTTTGTTATCGGACAGTTTGTTATTGGACAGTTTGTTATCGGACAGTTTGTTATCGGACAGTTCAATAAGCCAATCACATTCAAAGTTGTAGTTTAAATCAACCAATCTCATTCAGTTGTAGTTACGTGCGTGCGTGCGTGTGTGCGCGCGCTTGCTTTTGTGTTTTCTGCGCCTTATTGGCGTTAGGAGGTGCGGTGGTCTTAGAATGTTTACATCTCCTTTGTAGGTATTTTAATGCAAATTTTCCCTTTCTTTCATAACTTGGCTATTCTTCTTTTCTCGGAAATTGTAATTTTTATGATTAATTGGTAATAAGACTTCGTGTCGTCAATTCGGTCTGTAATCATACTCGTGATAAACAAATCGGACTTCCGCTGCGCGGTGGTCCGACTTTGTTATCACTCTTATGATAACAGACCGAATTGGACTCCACTCAGTCCTATTACCATTACTTACTGTTTCACTGGAAAATACACCACTCGTAAAATTTATGCGAAACCACATCCGGGACTCGAGTAGCATATTTTCCATATCCTCACTAGTGAAGATATCGATGATTTCACTGATATCAAGTTTGTCTCGTAAATTCGGGTCTTCCTCGAAAATCTTCGGCAATCTTCGGAAATATTCGGAAATATTCGGGAAATGTTCGGCAAAGTTCGTGTGACCTTCGGACAAGTTTTGGAGAATCTTCAGAAATCTTTGGAAAGTGGTCGGAAATCTTCGGAATATCGTCAACAACACCGTCATTAGTATGTCTATATAATAAAAAGAACATTACACGTTAGCTCGAAGATATGAATTTTATGTTCTCGTGGCAAGAACAATATCTCTTATATTGTTCTTGATATTGTTCTTGCTATACAGACATAAAATTCATATCTTCTCGCCACCGTGTAATATCCTCTATACTTTCGCGCCAGATGGAGGCTATTGTCTTTGTTATCCTTGAAATATTCTTCTCAACACGCGCTGTTTTGAAAATTAGGAAATATCCCTCGGATATTCTCCAGTTTTAGCTGGGGAATATTCAGTCACGTAACGTGTTTAGACCAATCGCGCGCGAGTAAAAATATTTGATGGATTATAATATGCTTTAATTTCCTGGGTGGTAGCCGCGGTGACCTCGAGGTCCTTAAAGTTAACGCGTGGACAGATTGAGTGTTACGGGTTGAAGCCGGTATCATTGTGCTGTTTTGTTCGGGAATGCACTTCACTGAGCAGTGCACTCCTCCACCCGGGTGTTTAAGTGAACACCGGGGAATTAAATCCTAAGGAATACCCTGCGATGAAGAAACACTCGATCTAGGCAGGAGAAGGAATACTCCTGGTCGCTTACTGGCACAAAAACCGGAGATATAGCCGCCAGCCTAATAATTGATAGACATTCATTACTCAACCAGAACAAGCACTTGCTCCTTCGAAAGGTTTAGTGAAAGTCGTGCACTTTACGCAGTCTCTATCAGTTCAATAAACAATATCCTGAAGATGAAATTAACACAAATCAAGACATGATTTTTACAAGGATCGGGAGTTTTTTTTTAACACAACGGGCAATTTACAACGTTTCAGAAAAAGTTTGCCTACCCTACCATACAATCACCACACGTACAACACACAACCTGCTTTCTGAAGGCTACTTAGCATACATTATAAAGATATATTACAGAATATTAATTACTGCTAACACTGATGATCTATAGCCATAACGAAGATTCTTAAGTATAACCATTTGATAGAGCCACTCGGAATCACTGATGTCTTACGCATATGGAGTGTGTGAAACAGTACATTAAAGACTGAAAAAGCCGTTGTCTCCGCCGATGGTTCACTCCATTCCTCGTTTCGCACCAACAGCGCGTCCCTCACGGATCATTGACTGGTGAGAGCGAGTCTGAATGCCTCGCATTTCAAGAATATCAGATGTCGCACACCCTGTGTAGAAAGTGTCTTCGAAGTTTTCTTCTATTCGACACTTTAGTGCGTAGAACAAGTCTGATCACTCGAGGGTCAAGTGAAGTCATACCACTCCGCTGAGATCATTTGCGCGCAACTCGAATCGCAACGTTGCCCATGCGTACGGCATACGGTGCGAAGGTTTCTCTTGTTAAGACTGACCACCCATGAGTAGGTTTACGAGTTTTTTTTTAAGTAATTGTTCCGCTCGGAATTGTGACCCTTGATTCTGGCCCGGGACTGAGAAAGGAAAGGCAATAACCATAGGGCCTTAAAGGTAAGTATAACACAACAATATCTCTTAAAGTGTTTACTAAAGAATAGATAGCTCTCTAATTAACAAACCCGCCTTACTATAGGCCGGTACTTTACACGTGCTTACAAGACAAGCTCGTCGAATTCAATGTCATTCTCTCGGCAAATCTTAATCACTAAGCTGCCCTACTAGCGTAATATATCCTAAACCGTATTTGATTTTGAACAAACTGCTGTTCGTGTGAACAAATAAACCAGTGTGAGGTATTTGAAGGCGATTCTTTCGCCGATTCTAGTTTAGTCTACACCTCGACAGGTTTTTCCACTTTGTTCATACGCTAGGTTGGGATAACAATATGGAAGAAAGAGCCACTGGCACAGTTACAACACAAGAAAGTAATGTTTTAAAAACAATTTATCTCTAGAGGGAAATATCTATTGTCTGTGGATCACGTCACATGTCAACATAGTGGCCCCTAGAACGGGTACCAAAGATCTAACTAACAACAGCTGCAAGGTCAAAGGGGTAAAATTATCTTTTAGATATTGTCTCTGCCCTTTGAACTTGGTAAAGGGAGCCTAAATTTATGACTTCCTATTGCATGGTCTCCAAATAAATCAAACGTTTTCATCCGAATAAACGAAATATAAAAATTCAAGAATTGTTTACACCGTTGCAAGGGAGGCCTGTACCGGAAGCGATTTCGGCTATTAGATTCGCGGGGTTTTTTTTCCTTGCCAATTCCAACTCAATAACAAGAGCTTATTATGGGAAAATTTACACTTGTGGAGAGTAAAAAAGGATCGCGGGAACATGATTAATTTTGTTCATTTGTGCACACGCACACTTGAGTTTGACAAAGAAAAGTAGTTTGTTGTTCGTGTGTTCACAACTTTATCGCTCAGTTGAATGCTTGAGTAATTTTCATTTACAGCTAAAATGATTGCACTAAAATCCTGATGAGATAAGAGATATATTACAATTGCAGATTTATTTTTAACTCGGATGGTACTGAAGCCATAGATCATGAGATAATTCATTTTAACGGTAACGGTAACGGAAACAGACTAAACCGGGAAAAGGTGAACGGGAGCGAAAGACAAATCGTAAGTCGAGCGAGACAAGAAACGGGAAAAGTGCTTTAATCGCGAGTTTTGTTTTTGTTGCCGCTTCGATTATCATCTTTTGATTTTCTTTCACTAGTAGTTTTAAAATAAGTAATTTTTATGAATGGAATCGTAAAAACACAATGACGATGGAGCATAGATGACAGAAACCGTTTTCCTAGCAAAACGGAGAAATAAAGGCAACGAATGAAAATAAGAACTGAGCTGCAGTGAAAAGTACGACACTTTCCGAAGTCCACAGACAGCGTTACAAGCGAAGAGAAAAATCTAAGCGCTAATTTGTAGCCAGGCCACCTTGCTGAGCAAATTGACAAACGAGAAATGAGGACTAAGAACTAAAACAATATTTGCCTGTGCACCGATTTTTGCTTGTACAATACTTTTATCTTTGTCTTATAGCGCATCCAAAACAGTTTTTTTTTTCTAATATAGAATTCATGGATTCCAGATTTTGAAATCGTCAACGTTTCTGTGTATAAAAGAGCTAAAGTAGTGTTCACCGACGTTTCTCGCGCCTTAAGTCAAAACTCATCGACTCAGAAGTACGAACTGAAAATGCAAACGTTATAACAACTGTTTATTGGCTGAAGTGTAGTTCTAAATGAATCTTAGCTATGCTCGGCTCCATTCGTTAGCAGCTCCCTAGGTCTGCAAGAATAATATCAATCAATAACCGTTTTCGTTGCAAGCTTGTGGGTAAAGCATAGATCACCGGTGGAACCCAACCCTTGAAAAACATTATATGGGAAACTTGGTCCCCTAAACCTCTCGGCAACCAGCAATGATAGCTTGTGGATCTGTTTTGGTTTTTAATTTTTGTTAATATTGTTCAAATTTTGTTTATGGAACAATAACTTTGATACTGTTTTCACTTCTCACGGATTAAATAGTTGAAGGCAAATTATTTACACCTTATTCTCTGAGTCTTTTCTCTTCATAGACCACAAAGCGTTGTTAAAGCTGTAGTACGCTGATAACGTGGTTCCGGTATTTTGTATTCTTAATACACATGACTAGCATTAGGTACTGTATTATTTGACCCCGTAACCCGCTGATCAATGGGTCTGAAGGTACCATTTCCAGATCGCGCTTCCTTATTAGATCACGTACATGTACAATAAAGGCCTTTTTTTCGTTTCACACCTGGCTTGAATTAGTGAACTACCTATTTTAAGGTTCTCAGCTTGTCAACGCCTGAACAAATAAAGCGAAAAACTTCTTGTCAAACACAGAAGCACCCACCATTCAAACGAACCACGAATAAACGGATAAATGGGAATCCCACGGTAAACACATTGCGTTGTCTTTTGTAGCAGATTCAGATTGAAGTATTGAAGATTACTCTTTAAAATAGCTCCGTGGTCAAGTGGTGTAATAGGACGCTTTTAAATTTCGCCGGTAATTTTGGCAGGCTCTTCTTGAATGACTGTGCTAAGATGGTGTGTCCATTCAAGAATTTTTTCCCTTTGTGCAGAATGCTGTGTGCAGGATTCTTAAGTTTAAGTTCCGTTCTAGATATACCCTGCACAAGTGCTCGTTGACAATTTTGCCTAAAGACAACGTATTGTATCTAAAAACGCATAGCTTTTAATCTTTTTTTCTTTCCGAAGCCAATATGAATCAGATCCTGAAGAAGATGCCAAACATATTTCTCCACAACAGTAAGCCGTGACCAGCACAGGATCCTTGTCGATGTCTGTTCAAAGGACTTGAAGCGAACACGACGTTTGTTGTCAACCAAAAAACAATCGTATACCATTCGAACCGATCACAAACAAAAGATAAAAAGAAACCTGCTTAATGAAGACAAAACATTAACGTTTGCTTGTTCTTTTGTGGCCTTTGTTTGCAGAGTGACATTAACGAATCAAACATTTAATTTTTACAGCCCCGAGGTCAAAAGCTGTTCTGGAGATCCTTTCCAGATATTTCCAAAATTCAACAATTTCCTGGAAAATTGAATTGGTGAGGACATCGTAGGACCAATGACTCAATTTAACGTTTATCTGATTATATGTAGCATCAGAAGTTTTATCACTCGTCAAAACTAAGTCTACTTGTATCTCACAAAAGAGCTCGATGTTAAGTTACTTGTAATGAAGGTTTCGAACCCTAGTTCCATAGAAACAGGTGTAAACAAGAAAAACAGTAGATCAATTTCTTGTAATTTAGAATTCTGTAGCGGGAACGTCGTTGTCTCGTCACTTTGTTAATCAACAAAGGATCGCCCACGATTTATAAGAGTCACGAACAGATAAAAGAAAACCACAAGCGAACACTGAGCGACGGGTTTCATTGCAGGTTCCTTTGTTTGCAAAATTAGAATCAAGAAGCATAGATGATCGAATGAATAAAAAATATAAATACAATGCTAGGCAACAGTTAACGGCATAAATCAAGAACGATGGTCGTCTTGTTCAGATCTCAAGTGCGTGCTTAAGGTACTACAGTGAGAACCTTAGGGGGTTATATACTGAATTGGATTCAAACGCCAGGTAGCTAATCGTTTCGATAGTTAAGTTGTTTTCCAGGATTTTTCGTCTCCGAGTGAAGCCCGGTAGAGATTGAAATTGTTCGCACGTTTCGAACAAATCGTAAGTGAAACATTTTGTTGCCATTCAAAGTTTAAAATGCGATTCTTCGTTGACAGCTACAAACAACACCGATCAGTCAGTGTATTCGGCACGAGAAAATGGTAGAAAATTGTTTTGATTTTTCACTGTTGACTCGGTTTTGACGGGAATCCTTTGTGTTTCTAAATAATGAGGAGCTCTGAACATTAGCTCTTACACTAGTCAATGGTGTATATTGGATATCGATATTGCTTCACAAAACAGCTCATAACCTAAAAGGCACTGACGTCGCAGTGGAGGAAAAAATAGAAAGACTTTCAATAGTTTGAAGAGTTTTCCACTTTTGTTTATGTTTGTTTGCGTTTGGCTAAAAAACGCGGTAGACAACGTACTTGGCGTACTTTTGACTACAAATTTAATCGTTCACGTTATTTTCTACGGCTGAAATATCTTCATTAATATTTTTGGTTTATTTGTTCTTTTTTGTCAGTAGGCACGATGGAGAAAATTCAGCTAATGTTAAAACGCTCTAAATGGAAAAATTCAGCGAAATCAAATGAAAATGGTTTTCGTTTAAAAATTTCAGTACGATCAGGTAAGAGTGTACTGATCTTCCATTCATAATGTTCAAATTCGTACTTCTAGCCATTCTTTACCTAAAATTCTAACCTCCGTTATGTTTAAAACGCGACTGAACCATAATTCTTCCTTTATTTCAAAAAACATAAAACGCGCTTTCTCTTACTCAGGGCAAATGACCTGAATCTAGGTCATCACTCGTGGCGACGATTAGGTTGGTTTGAACTTAACACATGGGTGAATTTTTCTTTCCACTACACGGAGACGTAACCAACTAGAAAACAAGTGGAATGTTTAAGACAAACATTTTCTACTTGTAAAGTTATTCACGACGCGATTGCATTTCATCAGATCGAGCAGCGAGTCCTTAGAACAAAGAAGAACCAATTTCTTGATGCCTGAAAATCAAACGGTCGGCATCTTGACGCCGGGAGAAGAGACAATTTTTAGAGCTTAACCAACGAGGCCTAGACGAACGATTTGACGATTGATTCCTTGTGTCTACCAAAACATCACAGGTAAATAAATAGCCAGGAGCTTTGTTCCAATCAACTGGATTTGAACAGTTTTAAAATTGGTTTACAAGTACAGACACTTAACTTCGATTTCTGCGGTGTGAAGCCACCAAAAAAAATGCCATTTGAGGCCCTTCCGGTTCCCTAGATGGGATGCTTTAAAGCCCATGACAGAAAATTCTCAGTACTCTGACAGTTGTCGTAAGTAAAACAGATTACCAGTACACATTCAAACTCCTGAGAGAAGAGGGTCTGAATGGCATTGACCGTTAGCCGTAAAAACGGGCCAAAATATTTATAAATTTTAATCGCTAGCGTAAAAAATACTAACCGTAAAATAACCACGAAAGTGAAAATCTCGACATCTTTTGTCAAAAGTTTTTTTGTTAAGTTTCGTCTTGTAGCTTGTGAGCTTATTAGTCCACAATTCTTATAATAAAAACTTTTTCTATCCCGGAATGATCTAAAGACCTTAAATATGTTTTACCGAAATAAAAATAAATTTTAACTTTTTAAAGGAAGAAAGTTGCTTTTAAACTTTAAAGTGCCACTGAAACGAAATTTTCGTACTCTCTTTTATTTGCCCAGTTTATAGTTTCAAACGTGCTTAAAATAATGGTGAACTTTATTTCTGTCAAATCCTAACGGAAAGTGTTTTTTTTAGCTACTGAAATCGACTTTTTGGAGCAAAACTGTGTCCGGGCTCTGGAACCGAGTTTAAGGACCTTGTGACGTCACTGGTTGTATTCACGCGAGAAGCGCTATAGATTCTCTCTTGTTTTCACTTGATTTATGCAAGTTTATTCTTCATATTGTCATACCTGCTAGTTTTCTACCTTGTAATTTCTGTCCAGCCTTGACAGGAAATACACATCATAAACGTTGGAGGGCGCCAAAGAGTGTAGATTCACCAAAATAAATGCTACAGATTAGAACAGCTCAGTATACTTTTCGAACATCTTGAGTACTCGATTGGATATTTCGAAGACGGGTGTGGCAACTTTTATATCACGTCCTGAAGCCTAAACACGATATTTCGTCGTCTGTTTCCAGCCTGGTTCTGAAATTTGGATTCTCACGTTGATCTAAGGTCTATTAACAAGGTTCGAATATATCCTCGGCAACTTTACTGCATTACAAGCCGCAAGCGCATCAGCCATCCGCACAATCACGAAGTTATTAACGGTCCACAAGCTTTGAGTCGAGTGCTTCTTTGCACACAGAGGGCATCTTTTTATGATACTAATAAGTGAGAGTTCTTGTGGGAGACAAAATGTATCTTTGAAAATTGTGATCCGCAGCGGGGTTTGCCATATCGCCACATACGTATCAGTGTAAACAAAGCGGGAATTTCGCTTCTCTTTGGCACGTATCTCCCAATTGCAATATTTCACGGCCGATGGATTACTTTGAGTTCTTTAGGACATACTTATGTCTATGATCTTCATTTAATAGTATCCAAGTTCAAAGCAATTCGTTAAAACGTCACTAGTTTACACTCCTTTCGAAGGTTTATTAAACAGAATTTGAACCAATTTGCATATATGACGTTTCGGGGCCGACATTGTCACGCTTTCTCTCGTTTCCTAAAAACAAACCTGTAGGGTTATGGCAGCTTAGTTTACCTTTATAGTTTAAATTCGCTCCCTCATATAAAAGAACAGGGTTTCCTAAATTGTTGTTGTTGTGATAACTTGTAGGATGTAGCAGATACAACTGGACTAAAGGTCACTGTGACACAATCTCGTCCGCGGTGAAACTCACAACGCGTCCGGTTTCCTCGAAGCGAAGCGACTCGAAAACTCGAAGCGTTGTTGCTGCGATTCGTGCAGCAGAACTCCGGATAATATTTTCAAAAGCCGCTTTCTCTTGTTTTCATGTCTTTTTTACTTTATGAGTGTAGATATTGTTTAATTGAGTGCTGGCCATTTCGCCAAGAGTCCCGATCATTTTGCGATCTAACAACTCCCACTCGTTTGCTTGCTTACATAAAATATCCTGCAAATATCCAATTAAATGGACTGAAAAGCCCCAGGATCGACTCTTGACCTCTTCATGTCTAAGGCTACTGTTATTATCTGCTTTACAGCTCTGAGATGTCATTAAGATGTTTTTTGGGGGGGCTTCGAACAGTATTCTCTTCTCCCATAATCACTCTAAATTTTCAGCGCGGCATGAGAGTAATACAACCACTGACGTCACTAGGCTGTTTTGGCCGCGTCAAGATGGCCGCCAATTTTGGGCTTAACCAGCCAACTTCGAACGGCTGAAAAAGCAGTTTTCGCTTACCGTATGCGAAAAAAAAGTCTGCAGTGTTTCCAAGTAAGGTTGAAACTTTATTACTAAGCAAAAATCTCACCTACGAAAATTTCGTTTCAGTGGCACTTTAAGATAATAATCAAAGCTAATTAATTTCTAAGATTTCTGTTAACCGTAAGGAAAATAGGCCAACCGTTAGCCGTAAAAACCACCACCACATTGCTTGAAACCTTCGGAGGAGGGAAGCACTGTAAGATTGAAATGCTTTGCTTAAGAATACAAAGTAACAATCCTTGCTTGTTGTCGAACCTGATCAATACGACTTTTCTCGCTGTCAATATACATATAAACCGAGGGAAACACTTTTTCACGCGGATCACTCATTTCTACTACTAGGTCCAGAGCATTTCCAGCATTTCCCCACCTGAAAAGCTATTCATGTAATCACTGTTCCGGGGGGAGTTCCATCAACAGCGCAAGAGGGTATGAGCCTCTACGTCATCCTGCTGCTTCTTGCCATACAGGGACTGGTACCCAGCTGTTGTGCAGGTAAGTCGGCAAAAAAAAATCTTCTACAAAAGTTTAGTTGGCTCTCATGACGAATGTAACAGCATTTTTTTTGCAGGTGATTAATTATTATGTTTGCAGCAATGACATGAAGCCTTGCAGGTTGCCCGGCATTGATGTTAGAGAGCTTAAGCAAGCCACGACGGCGAAGGCAACGAGAACGCCACCAAACAAAAGGTTTAATGAATAGAACAATGACTGCGCACTTGCACGTGGGTTATAAATCTGTGTACATTTCGTCGCCGTGCTCTGCACAAAAACAACAACGTAAAATAATGAAGTTCGGAGTGTTTTGAAAAAAGCGAACAATGACGACTAATTTTTCGTATTTTCATTTGAAATTTAGATATTTAGCTTACGCAAGTTCTGGAACCAATAGGTGTAGTGAACAGATCTAGACTATTGCGAAATTCGAAGGTAAAGAAATAAATTCATTTTTTGTTTTACTAGGCGTTGTCCGCGGGGTCGCCGTCATCATTGCTTAAGCTCTCCCTATATCATTATATTTGTAACTTCATTTTGTGGCGTTGAGGATAAATGCATCTTCTGGATCTTGCTAATTTTTCAGGACACAACAGTGAAGAAGTCAGCGGCGAAGGGCCTTGGAAAGAGGAGGACTGGAGCGGAAGCAGTGGTAAGGATCAAATTGTGACTCACTTTCAGGTTTTAATGTTCAAGCATCGATGCTAATAATCAAAGTTCGCCCTTGGTCATTCTGGTTGCCTTTTTCCTTTGTCTCAAAGCAAGAAGACCTAATGTCTAAACTTTTAGAGAAACTGTTTATTTTGACGCTGGCGTAATTTTTTTTTCTTTCGTGCGAAAAGAACTGAGCTAGGCCATATAGTCTGGAGGAAAGGCAAAAGTAGATCGTGTGATGGCCTTATGGATGCAGCATATGATATTTTTTGTTTTTCCATTAGGTTCAAGTACAGGTGAAGACGATAACTTCACTGGTTTTGATTCTGGTTGGAGCTCAGCCGACCGCGGACGCAATGACGAGGACCCACGGACGAATCCGAGAAACTCACGAACTTATTCAAACAAAAGATTCGTTACGTCGGGTGTTGGCGAAGATAAAGGAGGGCCCCAAGATGATGAAGGGTCACAATCCAAGTCGAATGGGAGTCAAGACCAAGAAAGTGGTTACGAAAATTTCGAATCTAACATGAATCTGGCAAATGGTGAGTGTAAAGAATTAGAACTGAAACATTATTTTTAGTTGATCCATTTGCTCTAGGGCATCATTTAACAAAATAAAATTGAAAGGCCTTTACTTACGCAAGACAATGCGAGTGTCAGCTGTTGTTGTTTTTGTTGCTGTTGATTTTTGTTTTTGTTTTTCTTTGTTTGCTTTGCTAACCGTGCGTGCTCGAGATCCTTTGGAAAACGCGATCTCAGGCCTTGTCAGCACTAGGTCCCAAACAAAGTCTTTTAAATCATCTAGTGGATACAACTGATCGAACGCAAGACTGACCATTGAATGGATCACAAAGATCCATGTCCTCTCTTTAGAATACTGAAAAACGATGGTAATGGGAAACGCTCTTTAACCAAAAAAGAACAAATAATTATCTCAACTCTACTTGAGCCAAAGATATTTTTATTCAAGATTCTATTCAGTCAATTAGCAGCCAGTCTCGTAATCATTATAACCTCACAATTTGTTTTGTTTTATCTGCAATAATTTTGCAATACAAATTTTGAGTGACCATAGACTCGGCTTTTATAAGGTCTATCGGGAATATGTTAAGAATGCAAATGAACCCAATCTCAGAATGGCAGGATTCCTTTATCCATAAACTGATTGAACGGTTAATTTGCTATTTTGCCATTTTCTTATTTCAGTTGGCGATGCAATTGATGTGATGAAGAAGTTAAAGAAAGGTATTTCTACACTAATCAATTGAAAATTGATAATTAATGACTCATAACAATGTTTTTGCTCTTTCTCCTTCTTTTTCAGGGCACTTGATTATTAACAATATTGTCAAGTGGAGAAATAAAAGATACAAATAAATACAATAATGTTTTTTGCTATCTTCACAGCCAAATCAGATCAAGAGTTTGCCAAAAAGCTTAGATCAGGTGAGGTGGATCAATGTTTTTTTAAAAAATTCCTTAATCTACAAACTGAATGTCCGGCTAATTTCCAATCTCGCATTATTGCCTGCATAAGACATGACTGGTAAAGCTAAGCAAGATTGCAACATTGAAATATCTCGACTTGAGTTGATTAACTGTAACACAGTAATTTTTCTCTTTAAACTTAGGCCCTGAAAGTCTAGGCGTTGCTTTCAAAACGTTTGAACAACTAAGTGGTCTTTGGATTTCAGTTATGCATAGAATATGGAGAGTTTGGAAGGCGAAAGGTAGGTAGGCTTTCTTGCGTTCATCCAATAGGAATCGAGGACATTGCTTATTTTACCGGCCGTTCCGTACTCGAGAATTAGCGCGAAACGATCACAACCACACCGAGATCGGTTACAGTGATGTAGAAAGGCAGTAATGGTTAAGACAACTGATAAAAAAAAATACCAAAACTATTAACATCTAATGCCTTGATGGTCAGCCAATTAGTTCATGTCAAACGTAACAACTTTACCAGACTCAGTCATATGCAGACAATAATGCATAAGGCCTATACGGAGGATAAGAGGTACGGCGGCCTCATGGTTAGAGCTCTTGCCTCCGGATCGAGTGGTCCGGGTTCGAGCCCTGGCCGAAGACATTGTGCTGTTCTTTTTGAGAAGATATTTTACTCTCACAGCGCCTCTCTCCGCTATAAATAGGTACTGGCGAACTTACTGCTGGGGGTAACCCTGTGATGGACTAGTATCCTGTTCAGGGGGAAGCAGAAATATTCCTAGTCGCTTCATGCTAACGAAACGGGAAATAAGCGTCGGTCTGATGGGTCACTTGGCTCGTCTGCAGAATTTACCATTTTTTCACAATATATGGGGAATTAACTCTCTTGCCCTTCATTCTCTCTGTCTCTTGTTTAAATGTTCCCTTGTGCTCGAGGGTGTAATCCATAAAGGTGAGACCGATAAGCTTAATTATTTACCTAAGTTACCCAAGGTTTTAATAACTTGAGCTGCGAAAGAACTACAAGAACTTGCTTCATCTTATCTTTCTCACGCAGGCGCTAAAGTGGTGATGCATTCGATGGTTCATGATTTGATTAATAACACTGGCAAAGCGATCAAGCGAAAAGTAGGGAGTATGCTCAGCAAAAACTCAGGTTAGTGCTTTGTGGAATTCATAAATATTACTCTTGTTGATTCAATAGGTGCTAATGCAATTTCAAGAATAAAGTGAGATATACAGACATATCGACTGGTTATATAGCTGTAGAGTGGAACCACCATTTTCCATCTTCTTTCGGTTTGGAGAGTAGTTAAGCCAGTTGTTTAACTATAGCCCAATATTACGACAAATGCTTAATGGTTTTCAGCACTTTCCGGCTCTTAATCCTTCCAGTTTGATGGATCAAGGCTGTCATACTACAGTATTTGATGCCACAAAAAACGAGCATCAAACGAATTCCCAAGCATTGGTCATTTGCCTGACACGGGTTACTATAACAACACTGTAGTATTTAAATCAAATAAGGAAAGAAAACCAAAAATTTTAAGTGCTAATAACTCGAAAACAAACCTGGTAAACCCATTGTTTAATTATTGAATTAAAATCAGCATTTTAAGATAAACACACTAAGGAAAACAAGCGTAGGAGGACTTAGAGCCACCTTAATGTTTTGATAATTAAGACAGTCGGGTGGGAGAAAGTCTTAAAAATATTTTTGAGATTGACGAATTAACGTACCTTCAAGTCAAAGGAAACTCACAATTAATATAACTTTCAAGATTCAACAACAAATGCTTCTTAACTTTAACAACAAAGACAGATTCCCATCCCAATCCTGTGGCTGATCATAATCTTAAGCATGACTGAAATTTTTGGAAAAAGTCTTCAGCCGTGAAGCTACTTGACAAAATCACACGTATGTAACGTTCGTGACACAATATGATGGTTGTCACATACTGCGACAAGTTTTGAGTGGTTAATTACGATTAGAGTAAATCCGGTCAATGGATATTTTTATGTATCTTTTGTCTTTTTATTCTTGTGAATTGTTTTGCACTTTACAGTTGTGGATCTTAGTAGCAGTGGGTGGACAACTTTTAAGGACGAAGGTTCAACAGAACCCGATCACAGCCCAGCCACAATTCATAATCATACAGGTAAATTCTCTAAAGCAACTGGCTGGATCGTAGCCAGTATGTAGTAAATCGAGGCACCTGTCTCAGTCAATTTCTTTTCTTTTTTTTTTTTTTTTTTTCATTTTGTTTGTTTTGTTTTGTTTGTTTGTTTGTTTGTTTGTTTGTTTTTGGAAGGGGAAAGTAAAACATTGCTAGCAAATAAATAACAGAATTGAACCAAGAACCATGCAAATGGACATTGCCTCAGTCATTCTTTTAGAATATACCAAGTTTTCCAAAGCATTGGAATGTTGATTTCGTCGTTGATGACTGCATATGTACAGCGCATGCGTTATCACCGGCCAAAACTCTTCGTCTCACAGAAGAAAAGCTACCACTAGGAGAGCATGGGATCATTTGACACAAATGGGCGAGATACGAGAAATATTTCTTCGGATAAAAGCTGCGAACCTTCCCATGCACACCATCCCCGAGCGTTTATCAGAGTTTAGGTCTACCAATTAGCATTTGTATAAGGTGCCTAAGTGACTATGGTGAATTAGCGCCTCAAGCCCCATACCGCTAAACAGCCTCACTCGACCGTCGGAAGATTGCATTCTGTCCTGAAAGCTTAAGTTACAGCCAGAGTGTAATTAAAGGTTTTAGTATAAGCATACTAGAGGTTTTAGTATGCCTTAAATCGACTTATATAAAGTACAAGTATAATTTATTTCACATTACAAATTTTCAGGTCCGTCAGTCGAGCGACTGAGTATTGATTTTAGAAAAAATACCTCCAAGGAAGCGAAAACTTTGCCATCTACGAAAAGTAAGTTATATAGCATACAGCATGGTTTCAGCTAGCTATACTGTATAGTTCCACAAATAACTCGCGCATTTTATAGGAAGCCACCCTCTTTATAGAATTATATCACTTTCCTTTCTTGCCAATCCAATCGCGAAAAATCTACAAATATGTTCTTTTTGCGTTTTTTATTTTACCGTTCATGAGAGCCTTCAACTGATTTCATTTTTAGGCGTTTTGCAAGTTTTACGCTGTGATTTGAATTATCGTAACGCAGAAATGTAGTAAATTGATAAATTACATATACAAACTGAATAGGCGGTAATACTGACAAGGCTCCCATCCTTCTCCCTTGTTAGAAGACTACTTTAAAACCCCAAATCTAAATAAACGTATAAGCTGAAGGTTTTAAAAGCAGCATTCAGCAGATTGAAGTACGCTGACTAAACACTGCTACACCCATCTTGTAACGTACAGTAGGTTAAAACACATCGTTTTGTACCATTTTCAGGAGAAAGAGCACCCGTTGAGAAGGTCAAGGTGTCGTTTTTCAGCGGAAAAGCGAATGATTCAAAAGTCATACAACAAACTTCAATTCAGAGGAACCCAAAGCGAGTCCCTGGACAAAGTAATAATTCTTCGTTGGCGCAGGAAACATTAGCAGGAAGCGCAAAACAAAACATAACTGACAAAAAGGAGAAGAGTTCTAGAGCTGTTGATACAAGATCGATGGTTGTGTCGAACATCAAAAACAAAAACTCTACAACAAAGAGAAGTGAGCATATTCCAGACACCAATAGTAGCCTGGATTCTAGAGATAACGAGAAAAAGGCTGTCAAAAATTATGTGGGCGATGTTGGAAAGATCAAAGAAACAAATTTATCTCATACTGAACTTGAAGTGACGCAACACGCGGGTGACAATAATAGTAAAAGAAACCAAACGGAAGTAAACACGAACGGTGACCAGATACCAAACTATAATGTGAGTAACAGTGTCACGCAGTCACAGAGTGGAGTCGCGCACGTACTGGAAGAAACGAATAAACAAGTACCTGTGGGACATTCTAAACAAAGTACAGAACAATTTATTGAAAACGATAAGAACTCAAGGACTAACACTGAAAGTCGAAACAACGAAAACAGTTCGACTTCAGTGAACAATGTCACTCAAGAGATGGTCTCTAAAAGGTCAAATGTTGCAGGTAACAAAACCGGTAAAACGAGAATGTTGGAAACGCTAAAAATAAACTTCTTGAGAAAGAACAGGACTTCGCATTGGAATCAAAATACTACTTCCAGTTCTGAAGAGAACGCTTTGGAAACGCAACGTAATGTAAAATTGGATAATGAAACAAATTCTAAAGCTGATTCAGATAAAGTTATGGCTTCGTCTAAATCAAGTTCAGCTGGTGGAAACGACAAGAAAAGAGCAAGTGTATTGGATAAAAAGAATTCAAACCTTCATAAACTTGACGTTGTAAGTAATGGTGCAAACAGTCAAGAAACCATTAAAGGGGACAAAGAAATGTCAAATGCCAAAGGAACTGATCATGGTACAAGTACTAGCGTTCGAACAACCACCTCAACAAAGGCTGAGAAGATTATTGTAAACTTGACTGGAAAAGAGGAGAAATCGAAACAGAACAAAACGAGTATTACAACAACAAGCGAGAATCACAAGGAAGTGAATAAAGACACACCTCAACAAAATCTAAATGGCAAAACTCTTAAGAGTACGTTTCCAAAGAACACGCAGATAGCAAAAAAAGATTTAGATGCCAGTTCTGTCCTGAAAAAGATTGAAAGTTCGATTGTTTATAGCAAGGAACAGAAAATGAATACTTCCTCCAGTAACATCTTTCATAAAAGAGCTGGACCAACGACTAGTTCAGTGACTGCTACCAACGTTCAAGAAGAACGGAAACATCTGAAACAGTTACAAAATGATCCTGGTGAGACATTGAAGAACGCAGGTGCTCTCGATTCTTCCAAAGCAAACAAAACAATTCCAAAGGAAAATACTCAAGTCACAAAGAAAGATATAATTCCGTCTGACATAGACTCTGAAAGTTCACAAAATCACAATGCTGGCTCCGAAGGCAATGAACGTTCGCATATTGAGAGTGAACGGATGCGGAATGCTCTGGATGAAATTTCAAAGCAACCAGTGGACAAAATGATGGATAAAGTAAACACAAAACAACCTGTCAAAGGTTTGAGTAATTCAAGAAATGATCTTCCAAACAAGAAAAGACTAGAAAACGTGAAGATTTTACCAACAAATACGTTGGAACGTTTGAATCATTCTCAAGGAGCTACAATTAATGGCGAAGGGTTTAAAAAAGGCAAAGAAGATGCTGAATTTCACAATTTAAAGAAACACCCAGTCGATAATCACGACAACTTAAAGAACGGTATGTCTGACCCATATTGCTACAGAGAGTTGTTTATCAGGAAGATAATAGAAATATGCCAATTCTAAAGCGCGCCTTTTTTTCTGTCGATAGTAAACTGTTTGGGGGACAAAAAACATCTGTTTTAAAACCTGTCAACAACGAAGCTCTTGAAACGGAGGGCAAGTTAGTGTAGTAGTAGTGGTGGACAGTTTTGGTTTAATTCTTCTTTATTGCAACCGTAGCTAGAAGCTTCCATAATTTATTTTTGAACCAGATTTTGAAAGACTATTTTAACGGGTTCATTTTTTGTAAAATGGACTTTTTTACAATTTGTACCACTGTATAGTAGTGAATATGGTAATTTATAACCAGTTTTATGTTAAACTATCGCAACTGCAAAAAAATCTTATTTAAGCCTTTTATTTTGATTTAATTGCAGATCAGTCCATTGCAGAAATTCGGACTTTGCAGGGCAGGAGCAATACTGAGATCAACACAAAAATAAAGAGTATCAAGCAGAAAGTCAATGCAGACACTTCTTCTTCAGTGATTCAAAATTCAACGTCCATCAAACTTGCGCAATCGGCTGAAAAAGACTCCGAAAATCCTCAAAAAGACATACACCATCCACACGAAAAATCCCTAAAGGTCAGTAGAAAGGATCACAGAATTTCTCCTGCAGAATCAATTAGTAGTCACAACGATATGCCTGGAAATCCCAGGATTGAGAAAGAGACCAGTAAAAATGATCGAGAAAATGGTACGATGCATGCTGAGGGAGCCACGAGACATGGATCAGAAAGAAGATTGAGACATGATCCAGGAAGTGGCGTGACACATGATCCAGGGAGTGCTGTGGCACAGGCTCCAGGAATTGCTGTGACGGATGCTCCAGGAAGTGGTCTGACACATGATCCAGGAAGTGTCGTGACACATGATTTAGGAAGTGGCGTGACACATTATCCTGGAAGTGGGGTGCAACATGATCCAGGAAATGGTGTGACTCGTGATCCAGATAGTGATGTGGCACATGAAACAAAAGCTGGCAGAACATCAGGAACAGGAAGAAATGCAACACCTGTCCCAAAGAGTGAGTCAGCCGAACCTGTTTTCAATCAAGTTCCAAATTCTCCCAAACGTGTGCCTCTTAGTTCACATAATCAATCCAGTCAGCTGTTAATAACATCTGAAAGATCAACAACGAAACTAAACAAGGTTAATAACTTGAAATTTCATTCGAAAAGCTCAGGTACTCTACACAAGAGCGACGTCAAAACCGATAATTTCTCCTGCTTTTCCATTTTTCCGTGAAGTATGTTCTTAAGGTTTATTGAAAGTAGAGGACGTTATCAACATATAACAGGAAGTAAAAATGCAATTATGTTCCTCGTTTTTATTCGACTGTGCGTCAAACATGGTGGGGTACCCGTGTACCAAGATATCGCCAAACTTTCTCCCCAATTTAGATAAAACTACAGACTCCTAAACCCTTCTTTCGGGTTTTGAAGCATGCAGATCTGAATTCCAAAATGATATGTTCGTTTTCCTCGGTTTTTTTATTTATTTATTTTTTTTCACTGTGTTATCTGATATGTTCTGTTTTCTGTTTAGCACATTTCAAAAAAGTGAAGACGCAACCAAACTCCAAACATGTTACCCAGGCCTCAAGGAGAACCAAGGAAGAAGAGCGGCAATCGAAAGGTCATCATATGACAACACAAGGTACACGGTTCCTATAAAATTGTTATGAGATGACGTAGGTTTTACATTAAGGTTAGTTTCTCAATCACTACCAAGGTTCTTCCCAAAACCTTTTTTAACTTGTATCTATAGATCTGCGTCAAAAAAAATGGCTGGAACATGTTCGGATGGGTTTTTCTTGGAAAGGACTCTTGTCGGTGACTGACGTTTCGACAACCTGAGCAACCTCTAGTCAAAAGACATTTTGTGTTAACATTTATCAGCACTGTTGATATCCGTGCAAGATTTATTTCTACACCTGCTGTTTGGCTTTCCAAGTATAGACATTCGAAGGCAAGACAAAGCATATTTGAAGAAAAAAAATTCCTTCGCAAGTAATAGGTATTCAATTCTAAAACATATCAAGGCTTTCAAAAAACCTAAGTTAAACGTTACAACTATCAGTGATGATTTAACTCTACTATTTAAAACAAAAAGTTAGTTCTCCCAAGACGAGAGTTTAAGAGACTCACCTTACTCCAAGGATTAGAGGCTTATTATATTAAAGCAATCCTTATTTTAAACTTATTTCTACTCGCCAATTAATTAAACAATAGGGTAAGCGCCGTGGCCTAATGGCAACCACACATGACTCTAGTGAGTTATTGTGTTGTATTCTTGGCCGAGACATCTCACTATCACAGTGCCTCGTGCCATCTACATCTATAAAAAGGCTCCAGCGAAGTTAATACTGAAAGTATTCCTGCGATTTGACTAGCACCCCACCAACCGGAGCGAGAGGGGGAGGGGAGGGTAAGAAATACTGCTGGTTGCTCATGCTACGGAAACCAGAGATGAGCGTTCGCTTGATAGTCATACGCAGTTATCTTTTAAAAACATTTTGTCTTAGTTTAAAAGAGCTACGTCACGGTTTGCGCATCTTGAAATGTTTAGACTAAATTTTTCAAGTTCGTGGTTTGTTATCCGTGTCAATCTTCACCATCCTTAACCATCCATGTTCCTTTGTGGTTTATTATTATCTCTTTGGTGTTTATCTATCTTAGAAAACTATTACTTTCAACTTTCCTTTGATTAAAGGTAACTTTGTGCATGTCCAGAATCACTCAAAATATCGTGACAGAGCTCCTTTAAAATCAAACTGTCTTGTTATTGTATTAATACAACGCGGGTGCCCCTCATGATCAGTTCATGTAGACAGCGTTTAGATATGGTGTAGCAAGTATGACTGAACTTTGTTGAAATGGCCGATGCTTGTGAGTTGAACAGTGTCAGTATCCGCAAATTTTCAAATCATCATTATCTTTTTAAGATGCCCTTGCGAGGAGTAAACAAACATCTGTGTGCAGTCTTTGATTCCCTCAGGTGTTTTGAAATCGTTCCTCAAATATTTTATACGTTTTCAAAATCTCACAACCTCCAAAATGACAATACGAATTCGGGAATAAATTTCTAATGCGCGTTTTATCAGTAACGAATTGAGAAATAGCACAGAGGTCTTACTTGTCGCAGACTAGCCTATAGCGACCCTATAACCCTATTGTAATAAACATGGTAATATTTTTGAACCGCAGAAAATTCCAAAAACGATGACAAAAAAGATCCGACTAAAATACAAAATATTTCGTCAGGGACTGACCCAAAGCCAACAGACGCGACGGACGAGGACATAAGGCCTTCAAAACCTCAACAAGGTAAGGTTTATTCAGGCAACTGAAAATGATCAAAGGGAAGTTGCTGATCAATTAACCAGAACATTTTATTAGACAAAGGACACTTTTGATGATCGAATTCTATGGTCTTCTTTGTCTGTATCTCATTTCCTATTGCTATTCGTGTTAACCTTTTTTTCTTCATTTTGTATCATTGTATTTTGTATCATTTCTTGTTACTTAATTTTCGTTTGTCTGCTGTCTTCTTTTTCGATGCGCAAAACCTGTGCATTGGTCTGTTGGATTCTCACTTTGCGCAAACTTTGATTTGTCACTTAACACAAAACTTGTGGAGTTCTATTTGTTTATTTTTCACTATGTGCTTGTCTATAGTATTTCTTTGTTCGCATGAAACTTGTGTAGTCTTTTTGTTAATTTTTTACGTTGCACTCAACTTGTAAATTTCTTTTGCATTTTTTTGGTTGCATGTAACTTGTGCATATCTTTTTGTTGATTTTGCACTTTGCACAAAACTTGTGAATTTCTTTTGCATTTTTTGTTTGCATGTAACTTGTGCATATCTTTTCGTTGATTTTGTGCTTTGCACACAACTTGTAAATTCCATTTGTATTTTTTGTTTGCATGTGACTTGTGCATATCTTTTTGCTGATTTTTCACATTGCCCCTAACTTGTAAATTTCTTTTGTATTTTTTGTTTGCATGTAACGTGTGCATGTCTCTTTGTTGATTTTGCACTTTGCACACAACTTGTGAATTTTTTTTTGCATGTTTTTGTTTGTATGTGAATTGTGCAGATCTTTTTATTGATTTTTCACTTTGCACAAAACTTGCGAATTTCTTTGATATTTTTTGCTTGCATGTAAAACTAAATTAAAAGGGGTTCAGAGTTATGGTATCACACATTTTTTGCTACTTTACATGACTGACATACGAATGATATTTTTGACGTAAACTGACACCCATCAATCATTTTTATACTGATAGTTGATGTATTGACGTCTCGAACTCCTCCCACTTCACTTCTAACGACGTCCAATGACGATAACACATACAGCATTAAACAGATCGTGCAAGGTACTCACTCCGTACATCTGCGTGTAACTTGTTGGGTCCGAATTGTTGCTGGGGGAACGAAAACAGTAAATGTTCGGTCGAAACCCGTCTCTAAGTCCTGGTTCACATTAGCGATACACCGACATAACGACATAATGACTTAACGACGTAATAGGCCGCGTTCAATATATCAATATTCTAACATCGCTCCGAGGGTTTCGGCTCAAAATTGCAACGTTTTTGAGTTTCTTTTGTCTCTCAATTCCCAAAAGAGACTTGGATACAAAGAAAACAACACCAAATATAGACGTTTGTCCTGAAAGCCTCGGAGTCATGTTAGAATATTGATATATCGATTGTGGCCTATTGCTTATGTCGGTAATGTGAACATTGACATAAATCATGAGGAAAATAATAATAATAATAATAATAATAATAATAGTAATAATAATTATAATAACAATAACAATAACGAATATTTATACAAAATTTATACAAATATACAAAAGATGATTTGTTTCTCCTTATGTCGTTATTTTATTTTTGTTTTTTTCTTTCTCTCTGTTTTTTTTCTCTCTGTCGTTATGTTCATGCTGTTATCTTGCTATTGTATCAGTATTTCAGGATGTTCACACTGCAAACATGACGACATAACGTCCTTCTGATGTCTTTATGTCGCTAGTGTTAACTTGGCTTATGTTGCTATTACGTTATGTTATTATGTAAGGATGTTCACACTGCAAACATGACGACATAACATCCTTCTAATGTCTTTATGTCGCTAGTGTGAACTTGGCTTATGTTGCTATTATGTTATGTTATTATGTAAGGATGTTCACACTGCAAACATGACGACATAACATCCTTCTAATGTCTGTATGTCGCTAGTGTGAACTTGGCTTATGTTGCTATTATGTTATGTTATTATGTAAGGATGTTCACACTGCAAACATGACGACATAACATCCTAATGTCTTTATGTCGCTAGTGTGAACTTGGCTTATGTTGCTATCATGTTATGTTATTATGTAAGGATGTTCACACTGCAAACATGACGACATAACATCCTTCTAATGTCTTTATGTCACTAGTGTGAACTTGGCTTATGTTGCTATTATGTTATGTTATTATGTAAGGATGTTCACACTGCAAACATGACGACATAACGTCCTTCCTATGCCGTTATGTTTATGTCGTTACGTCGTTATGTCACAGAGTGAACTAGGCTTCAAGAGGGACGATGTATCGTGACGTATTTTGATGCTTACGTGACACGTTCCGGGGAGATCGTTTTGCTTCAGATTGGACAACAAATTATTGGAAAACGTCAGAAGTTGTAAAGAGAATTCATTCAAAACGGTTTCAATTCCCCAAACAGTTTTAATGGCTGTTGCTGGGGTGTGTCCCAGGTGGGAGGGAGAATGTTTGTAGGGCATATTGTAGCAGGGGTGTCCCATTGGGGACTTTCAAAATCTTCCAGATTAAGACACAAATCTTTAAGTCAGCTTTCCCGTGTAAGACAAGGGCCGTTGTTGTAAGGCCCTGTTTGAGGCGTATAACATATTTTTGTACGCATTGCTGGTATGGGGTTGGGGTTGTTGCGGTGATATAGCACTTCATATCCAGGACCACAGTTGTATAGCATTCAAGTGAGCAGTTAGGAAACATTCCCTCAATAGTTGGGAAGATTTGATAACTTTTGATATTATGTCGACATAATGATCTCACCTATTTTCGCACGTATTCAGCAGTTAAATTTTCTGACAGGACATGACAACCACATTTTTTGCAAGAGCGCGTCTTTTAAACTGGTGTGATTCAGTCCGCGACACACTTGCGAAAGAGAACATTTTTTTTTTGAGAAACTTACATCTGTCGCTAAGAAAAATCAAATTTAAAATCAAAGTTTTCACTACCAACTGATTACTGGACCGCGACATATAAAGCAGTTAAGAAAGTTAAAGACCGGATCAAACGTGCGCTCATTTCGATGCAGCATCTTTGAATATGGTTTAGTGAGATGTTGTGAAGGGGCATCTGATGCACATTTAGCAATTGATTCGTGCTTTCGCGTTTATCATCGGGTTATGATGCATGCGGGAAGTTTGGAAAGCGCTCAAGAAGTGTAAAAGTTGCTCGAAGAGCAGCTTAGAGCAATTCTAGCTTCTTCTAAACTATTACTATGTTTATATTGATCCTGCCATGAATTATTATTTTATATATATTTATAATAAGTGAATAAATTAAGCTAAACGCATGACGTACTGCCTACAGAAAGAGAATTCAATCTCAGAGCAAAGTGAACTTTGCTCTCGCCATAAGCGTACATCATTGGATTATGATGCACGCTTACGTATACTGACTGGATTGTGGGAAAGAGTGGCTTTGCTAGCTTTTTAATAACAACAGGGTGGCGAAGCGTGTTTAACATGTTGTGCGCAACACTGTTGTAATATGCTGCGTCAAAATGTTGCATGCGCTTGGTCAGGCCTTAACAAAGTTGAACATTCGGTAGTTTTCAGTGTAGTCATTGCGTAGCTCCTTGCTATGTACACGTACCTTTTCTTTAAGGTACGAGTAATCTTCTTCGTGTTTCATCGCTTTTCCGCCGTTGATCTTCAGAACGGACAGCGGTATGATCGAATCTTTGCTTTCTTTGCCTCTAGTTAGCACAGATGACCATTAGAAATCGCTTATACTCCGTCTATAACCTCTTCAGAGCTTCCTTCGCGACTTGAAACTGACGTTAACATCAATCATTCCGCTCGGTGTGCACACATCGTTGTGCCTTCAGAGTTCACAATATTCAAATTAGAGTTTGTGAATATAAATTCCAGGGAGCACGAACACAATATGCAAATGAAGAGTACAAAAGCACTGGCCAAGCACAGTAACCAATTGTATTTTATTTTAACACAGTTGGACTGAACTAGCTCCCCCAAGCCAGATGCTACTCATTTCTTGAAATTGGGTGCTACTTCCCACAAACGCAATCAATACTTTTTGCCGCCTTTTTGCAGTCATCTTCAGTCGTCTTTAATAGGAAAAATGTTAAATGCGATAAGGGGAGACTGGGGAGGTGCCAGAGCTAAGCCATAGAGGGCCGGAAATAAGCTGGTTGAGCGTTGCGAGTGGCCTGGGAACTGAGTGTTGGAATTATCCAACTGATATTGGGATGTCTTTGCATACCAGGGCCGAAAGGATCAAGTTTTGTTTACGCAAATCAAGACGATGAAAAAGTTCGCAAGTTGGAGAAAAAAGTTTTCAAACTGGAAAGCGAGGTTACCGTTCTGGAAACAGCGTTGGCAGACTTAACGAAAAGACTTCTGGTTGTGGAGCAGAAACCAGGTTTGAAAAACATCATCAAATCTCGGAAGTTAGTCTAATGATTGTACCAAACTCTCCTTGTCGTGACCATTTAGGTATATGTTTTTCTCCTGTTTCAGAATTACTGCCACCAAAAGCGTCAGCCATTTTTCCGAACCCTTCAAACGAACCCGAACTTCATGCTCAGCATCCAGTTCACAGCCAACAACAAACCACCGTGTACGTAACAAAAGATCTGGGCATGCCTCCGCCGAATCCCGTGCCCCAGTACGGCCCGGACAAGATTGTCATACCAATTTCCTCTCTCTACCCTGGAGGGGCAAGTAGTGTAAGCATACCTTCCTCCTCCCAACATGTAGAAGTCGGTCGTCAAGAGACCAAAGGTGGGTTTGTACAGCGACTGATAAAGATATCTTCCCCTTTAGTCACATAGTTTTTTTTTCCAGTTTTTATGGTTTGTACCAGGAGCACGTGATCAGGAGAGTTCGTATACATGTGATTGAAAAGACATTGTCAAGAAAATTAAAAGTGTAAACCATAAACGATACGACACAGTGATTTTAAAGCGATTAACGTGATCAGCATGCTGCAGGCGAACTTTAAAGACTAGGTTTATGGGCTGTTTGGATGATGTTGAAGCGCATATCGTTCAAATTTTCTTTTGTTTTCTTCCTTAGTTACGTTTAGGAAAGCTTGGACAGTTTCAATATTTTTCTAAACCTCAACTTCGGCTGATCTGTGATCATAAACGCTACGAGGAAACAATCTTGAATATTAATCATGCACAAACCTCTTCCGTCTTCCCATAATTCCGTAAAGTCCAATTATTCATGGTTTATTCTTTTTTTAGGACAATGCTCTTTCAATCAGGTGTATACTAAATTCGTGATAGTCATTTTCCCGGAACCACATTACGCACGACTGACATATTTTTACAATGAATGACCAGTTCACGTTTTACCCGATTGTTAACACTAAGATTAATCTGTTCTTTCTGCAAAGAATACAGCATCTTTTTTGTTCTTTTTGATAGTGTGTTGAAATATTTAAGAGTGCAGCGAGATCTATTCTAACTTTAGTCAAGCCTTTCATTACGGAAACCTCCATACGGGATAGTTTTATAGTACAGGTCGCTTTATTCCAGACAAACCATAACTGATATAATCTCTTCCTCTATAACACAGACTGCTCCAATCTCAGTTTTTTACGTATTTTGATTTGTATAAATGCACCCTGTTTAAAAATTGTTTTTATTATTTATTACTGAATGGCCCCCACCGGTTCAAAACAGACATACCTTGCAGACTTAGGAATAGGAAATGTGAACTCCTTGCTGTATGATCTTGTCTCTCATCCTCAATTCTAGTATCAGTGTGACAAGAAACTCGATTCTAATCAAAGTGTTACTTTCAGTTGAAAATCATCCTGACGGACGAGACCAGGAGAAGCCTAAAGATGACACTCACGTGACCTTACATCAAGGAACACGACCTTCTCCCATCTCTGAGGCCCATGCTGTAGTGCGCCCTATAGTGAACATAATCGTGCCTAACAATAGGGCTGACTTATTATCCGAAGGAGGTTAGTAAAGCCCCCCCCCGGGGGGGGGGGCACTGCCATATATGGGCTATATAGGTATGTGCCGCTGTGAAGGGTATGGTTTTCAAGCAGTTTACTCTAGGATAGGGTATATAAATCAGATCATTTGGGTCTAGAATAGGGTATCATTTCTCCCAAAACTGACTAGTTGGTTGAAGATTTTATCTAGACTAAGGAAACCAGGCATTGCTGCTCAAAAAAATCAAATCGGCAAG
>NC_138150.1:7619155-7704155 GCF_964199315.1 Orbicella franksi
TGTTTTACTGTCCCATTCTCATTGGCTGAGAAAAAGATGCGATTTAGAGCAAAAAATAGTGCGATTCATGAATAAATCGCACCACTGAGAGCCAATCAGATTGCAAGGATAACCAGTGATTTCAAAATGGATTTAATAAATATGTAAATTCATGCAAAAGAAAAAAAAAAGGAATGGCTTCTGTGAGAGCTTCGCGTCGATATGCTCACAGCCAGGCTGAAATCAAACCTAGATTCAAACTCAGTTCTCAAACTCAATAATTCATCCAGTTTAAACAAAGGAAATCATGACCGTGACAGCGTTTGGATATCTGATCTTAATTAGCATAGGTTTTTACTATTTCATTTTTCCGTTTTCTCCGTAGTTTTGGTTTCGATTGAGGAGATATATCAAACACTCAAGACAGCGTTTGACCACATTACCAAACACCTCGAAGTTCGTCAAAAATACTCCGCTGTGCGTCGTATTTTCAACTCTCTTCTCGGTGTTTGGAAATGTGATCAAACACGGTCTTACGTGTTTGATATATTACTTTTAACTTAGATTAACTATATCATCAACTTTTTTCTTAATATTTGCAGCCAACTCTCGCTTTACAAGCACACCTTTTTTGTAAGACCCCTTTGTTAATTCAGCCATGTTTTAGGCCTCTCACATTCAATCACCCTCTTTAATGTGACCAATCTGTTAATGCGGCCGCATTAGAACTGCCCAGCGGTGGTCTTATTAAAAAAGATTCACAGAATTGCTTTAACCCAGAGACATGAATCTCTATCAAAGATAACTTATAGAAATCGAACAGAAAAATTTAGTACTTTTTTTTAATTACTTTATACAGTAACCATGGTTAACAAAGCTAGCGCTCGAATAACAAAAATCATCAAAGATGTTGTACTGGCTGGGATAGAAGGGTACAATTTTACCGATTTCACGCAGTTTTTGGTGGAAGTGGCATCGCTGTCAACGGTATTGGGAATTTTCACCACGATGTGCCTGCTTTTCTACGTCAAGGTCACGTGTCCCTGTTTTGTATATGGCGACGGTACCAGACCCCGCACATTCCACAGTGCTCGTTACCAGATCGTCCCGTACAATCCCAAAGCTAATGAGGCTAAGCGTTATCGTTAAGAAGACAAAACAGAAAACCTACTCTTTCAAATTATTGTAAATAAGAACTGGAAGCAGAGAAAACAATAAAAGATTGTACAATAACTTTGTCGGGCTGATTTCTGTAAATAAAACCCCTATTCCCTTTCAACAATGTAAGAGCTATCAGCAATCGACATGGGAAAATATTGATTATTTTGGCGTAGTCTTCTACACACTTTTATGTTGCAATCACGGGGCACTTAATATTTTACTTTCGATCTCGAGGAATCTATAAGACAAATAGAACTTCTCAAAGGCGTTGATTATAAAACGCTCCGGCTATATCATGGAAGAGAGAGGTATCTCTTAAAGATGCATTCGTCAGACTGAGAACCTAATGAAAGGCCAAAACACATCGCAATCACAATCAATGACATTAACGATCACTTTTGAGTACTAATTGATTGGTCATCAATAGACCGATGCCAATCAGTGCCAATTAACTAACAGGAAATCGATTAGCATCGATTGATTTTCCAATCATCGATTTCATCAATTGTTCTCGTCCTGAATGAATGGAATTTGTTTATCTTTTCTGTGTTCTCTGTGAACTTAGAAATCCAAGTTCTCTCAAATACGATAGTTAGGATTTGTGTACCGTGGATTAATTATCATCCTTACTAACCTATTCAGACACAACAGAGAATGAAGAGTAAGAGAGTTGATTCAATAAGGGCCTTGTTCCCAAGGTAATCCCTCGCAAGTTATTTTAGGCGTGGTATCTAGTTCTTCACGGATGTAACCATAGGCGTTGCGTGGATGTTTTCGTGGCGGATGAAAATGCACGTCAATCCGGCCGCTCGGGCTGCGCATGTGCGAAAAAAAGTAAAGCAAAACCAAAGAATACGCGAATTACTTTCGACATTTAAGTGACAGTCACTCTAAAAAGTCGCGCCACTTTGTCAACCAATTAAAAGTAAAGCAAAACCCAATCTACCCTAGGAAAAAGGATGGCGGCTGTACATTTTACCACAATACCTTGCGAACCTAACACACCCTATATGGTTCAAAGAAAGCCAAATCTTTACAATATTTGTTCCTGTACTAAGGACATTGTGTAGCCTAGATTTGAAGATTTCATAATTCTTCTGTACATTTTTATGAGCGTTGCAATTGTTAAGGTTTTCTGCGCTAAGAGCTATGGGTAAATGAACCAGTCGCGATCTTTTTTCTACGGAGGATTGGGACTCGCTTGCACAGGTTTTCCCGCGCTTCTCGTCGTCGTAGTCTGTGTATTTGCTTCGAGTTTTGATTGATTCACTGGATTATCTCCGTCTTTTGTGTTTATTCACAGTAATTACTTTGGTTTTGGTTTCACGATGTTCAATTTTAAATCACTCTATCTATAGAAAAACAAACCCATAATATCTACAGAAAGCTAACACACACAGACCGCTGTCTCGATTTCAATTCTCACCACCCCACGTGCCATAAGAGATCTGTAGTCAGTACCTTGCTACGCAGGGCACAGAACATGCTATCAACAAAGAAAGGGAAATGTGAAGAAACGAAACGAGTCAAGGCTGTGCTACGTGACAATAATTATTCCTCATCATTCATCAATGGCTGCGAAAGATCGCTATCGAAACTCCCCACCGATCTACCGACCCAAACGGTTTCGTGGTGCTACTCTATGTGCAGGGCATTTCGGAAACGATTAGTCGAATCTTAAGGCAACAACAAATCAAAGTCGTCTTCAAACTCTGAACAGTTTGTTCCCGCGACCGAAAGCCCAGGAAAAGGTTGACGGCCACAATCTGGCACAGTGTAAGAAATCCGTTGCACCAACTCCAGTTATGTATACTAAGGTCAAACTGAACGATCACTGAAAACTCGGGTTACAGAACACAAAAGAGCTGTTTCTATGTTTGACCATGACTCCGAGATTATTTTATGTGGCAGCTTAAACACCCTGAAGAAGGCAGCAATGGCGAAACGTTGGTTGATTTATGCCGCCATTAAGCGTCTTTTCAGGAATATTTTTAACATTTACGAGTAGTTTAAAAGACGTTACGCAGCTTCTTCAATACTATTCATGGCTCCAAGATCTCCTGTCATGTCCAAGAAAACAACCACAAAATGGATTTTTGAAGTGTCAGAGTTGTTGGACACGAGGCCAACTTTCACGAGCGACTCTTCTTGGAAGCCTGGATGTCAATAAAGGATCCGCAATCTGGAAATCAACACATCCCCATCCCAGAAATCTACAAGTCTTTGGCACGCCCATAAAGTCACGCGCTACGTTTTCTTGAAACTTCACGCGGAATTTTCCTCAGCGCGCGTTCGACGTGCCGTTTTTTGAATCACGCGCACTAACGTTAGTATTTCAACTGATGAAGGCTCAAGCACCAGCCGCAACGTAACGTCTTGAACAAAACATCAAAAAAATAGTCAGTGTCAAACCATTATCTTACAAAACCCATAAATTGCTGAAAGCTTTCTTCCATAAAGAACCTCAGGGCAGCGGTTGGATGACGTAATGTAAAATATGAACATTGAAGTTTTTTTTAGACCTAGCTAATGGTGTTTCGTTCTCTTTTATGCCCCCTTTATCTCAGGGGGAGGGGAGGGAGGACTTACAAATAATAAACAAGATTGCGTGCCACGGCTGCCCGTGCATTGAGGCACGTGCTTGCCATTGTCACGTCGGGGAAGGAAAGGTTCGTGTCAGAATCAGAGATTACTTACAACAAATCAGTTGCAATGAAATTTTGTATTTATTTTCAGAATCAGATTGAAATAGACAGCAATAAGATTGGCTCGTTATGGCTAAAATCTAAGAAGGTACAGTCAGTTTTTGCGCTACTTATGTTCTTGTTTTAGTATTTTCAGGAATAATATACCCTCTTCACTCGCGGGATGTTAATTCTCTTTACTGAACAAGTCGCATATTTTTTTCTTTTCCGGAGTGAATATTCCAGTTTTGGACACCGACAAAACTGTACCAAGTCAGGTAAGTTAAGTTTATAGAATTTGTTGGTCAAACATGCAAAATTCGCGCTAATTTTTTTTCTTTTTTTTTTTTTCGGAATTTAGCCAAAATGTGTTTAGCGCTCAAACTCATAACGACTAAATAGACCCACTGCGCTCGCTGGATCTCCCAAAAGCATTCACTTTTATAAGTTAGTTCATTTCAATTCAGACGCACTTTTCTGTTGAATTTGCAGTGAAAAAAAATTTGAAAAGTGGAGTCTTTCGTCAAGTATCTTGAACTGTCAAACAGACTATTTGAGAAGGCTTGTTTGAAACTTACGTACATACTGGATTTCCAGAATGGCGATGGTATCATTACTAAACCTCTTCGATTTTGATTACATCCTAAGTTCTACTCCACTTGGTCCAATTATTAGAATGTATTATGAAAAACCAAATTGAAGGAAAATTAGCAAATCCATCTGAGGCTGGTAAATTATATTTAACTTGTTTTTCAGTGTATATTACTTTAATTTCTGGCGTGGGAAGAGCTTAAATTCCGGACAAGAAAAAAGGCAGCAAGTTATATTCTTCAGTATTGCCATTTGAAACCCATTAACGCTCATTATTTCTTTCTGTCGTTGCTGTTGCTTTTTTAGTCATTTAGGAAACGACATTCCATACACAAGAGCAGAGAAAGTAAATTTATTTGACCGTAAATGCGTTAGGAATATAAATAAGCCAAACTGTGTGTTTTTACTTCTACAAGAAAAGAAAAGCAGAGTTTATTTTCCCGTAAGTCAGTTAAGATCCCTCCACTCCCCTTTATACCTTTTGAGTCGCAAAGGATACATGAGAATTTTAGGATGTTTACCCAAAACCTTCTGTTCAAAGCACCGAAGTTGAGACTGAAAACTTATTGGAGCACATATCATCAATGCACTTACTGGAGAGAAATGGAGACCACACTGGCAATGTCTTCAAATACCGGCTTGCTGTTAATTAAACGTTAGGCTTCTCATCTGGTTAAAACTACACCTTGCACAGACATCATCCTTTCTGTTGCAACGTACTCAAATGGGACATTTCATATTTCTCTTTGCAGTAATCTCACAATGTTGAAGCACGAAACGGCTGCCAAACTTCGCAGAAAACGAGTTTGGGGGACTGAGAGCCGAAAATCGCAGCTCGAAGATAAGCGTTTTACTCAAGAGTCTCAAGAGGTTGAAATAGAACTCACTCAAGCATTCAAAGGCGAAATAACGAGAATCGACGCGTTTGCGTTCAGTTCATAGCTCATTTCATGGCTAATCACTTGATAAATCAGATTTTTCACTATCCTGCAGGCAAATTAACTCTCGCAAATATCACTTCCAGCAAAAAGGGCTTTCACGACCCATTTTTGCCCGAGTTTTAACTTAAATTTGCTCGGGCTAGCGAGATTAAAATTTGTCAAAGCCCTTGCTAATACATCTTCGTCCGCGACTGTTGTTGGTTGTTTTTGATGCGATTGTGCAACTAACAATTAATAAGTTACTCGGTGAGTATTTGCTATTAGGAATTTTGTGTTTGCCAACCAACGCAAAAATGAACAAACGGGGGCTCTTATGGCAGGGGTTCTTCCTTTCTCCCAGTCCCCCTCCTTCCTTCCGCGCTTTGCCTCCCGCTCCCTCAGTTTTATTTAAGCGTCTGCTAAGCAGGCTACGAGGAAGAGATAATTTCCAGGGACAAATAATTATCCGAGCATATTTTTAAAGTCAAATGGGGGTTATTGCGTTTCTCATCTTTCAAACATTTTTCGCAACGAGCAGGCTCCTTTGAAATTTGAGGAATATCTCCCGGGTATTCCACAGTATTAGCTGGGGCATATTCAGTCAGGCGACACGCTTAGCCTAGTCGCGTGCGAGCAAAAATATTTGATGGGTTACAACTTTCAACCGTGCTCGACTTTCTGATTCACCGCTCGAGATCGCGTGATCTGACGATTAAACATGATGCCCAAATGAATTGACAGCTTCCTCTCCGAGGTCAGGGAGTTCGATCCGTCTGGCTGGTTGCTGAAAATAGAAACTAAAATTTATTCAAGATTTCTTGGAATCACAAACACAATAGATTGGATTTCATTGTCGTTTCGCAATACACCGATTGCAAATATGGCGACGATGGCACCAAAGCGAGGCTTTTCGGTAGCAACCGTTGCTAAGGGCCGATCTCGTTTGTTTTCAAATATTAGTTTCCCGTCTATTAGAGTTTCTTAAGGCCGATTCCCAGTGTTTCTCTCTTCTGAGTTGAGAAATTTGAAAAAAATCCGATCAAAGTAAGGCAATTCTTTACTTTCAAAGAGTTTACAGTTTAGAAATTACGCATTGAATCCTGTTTTGTCGCGCTAGTGGCAAACGCTCGATTTCGTTGAAACGGTTGCGTACAGAATACATTCAGTATATAAACACAAGTGTTATTTTTCAATTCTTTGCATTCGAGGCTTCATTAAAGCTTTAAAGTTGAAAACCGCGTTCTTCAATATCTAAAATTTGGGCTGAATAAGTGTCATTAAGTTTTTTCCAGCGTTAGAACATGCCTGATAACTGTTGCGTGCCACTGTGTTGTAAGAGTGGATATCGAGTAGGGCCGGACGGAGAAAAGATCACATACCACAGCCTTCCAACGACTGATCCAGAAAGGCTTAAGGTATTTTTTCGATCTCTATTGATTTGATACACTTGCTGTTACATAAATTGTGGTAATTTTGTTTCACTTGTCTTATTTCATAGACTTGGCTTGTAAAGATTAAACGAGATGTCTCCACAACGTTCCAGATCACGAAGCGAACTAAGATCTGCTCGTTGCATTTCAAGCCAACTGATTTTCGGAAAGGCTTAACAGGTCGCCGAGTTTTAAAACATGATGCCGTTCCCTCAATTTTTCAATGGTCTGCACCATCTCCTAAGAGGAAATCGCCACGTAAGCGGTCACAACTTCCCTCTCTCCTCCGCAGAGGCTCTGACAGGTTTTAGGTGGGGAGAGTCCGCTGTACGTAGTGAGTGCAGGCGTAATAAAATGGCGAGAGCGGCCGCGAGAGCCTCTGCCAGATGTCACGCCCAATATGGCCGCCATCTGGGGGAGGTAACTTTTCATCACATGCCATTAGGGACAGCGCGTCTCCCAACCCCAAAATGCATCGGGAACGAAAGAATATCGAGATCGAAATGTATTGTGGGCCAAAATATAATCAGATAGTGGGAGCCTGGTCTCTAACACTTGAAACGCCTGGTTGATTTCAGCTTTAAAACGCAGTTAGCGACCACCAGCCCACGTTTTCTCGAAATATTTCTGAAAGGAAACACGAATTATCCCTCGAACGTCTCAGTCACAGAAATTTTTGCTCATCAAATCAGTTGTGCACCACGGTATTCATTATCTTGCAATTCATTGACCTATTTGTTACCAGTAAACGAACCTTAGCTTGTGTTGTGTATGTAGAAATTATATGTAGTTTCTTTAATTTGATTAACAATAATCGTAACGGCTTGTCGTGTATTTAATGCAGTAATACAGAACTTCATACCGTAATCCCATTATAATTCCACACACATACCAACATTGAAAGCCTGAAAATATATAATATAATATATAATAATATTTATCTGTTTTTTTTGTTTCTGCATGTAATGTTTGTTTCAGATTTGTTGCTTAAAAGCAGTAAAAACTCTAGAACAATATGAAATAACTATAAGACAATATTGAAATGACAATAGATGTCAGACATGTACTCAGAGTCCAATTTTCCTTAGAATGTTACTCAAGCCATGTATGGCAAAAAAATATTAAATTAATAGTAAACTTGTTGCAAAATCAATATAGTTCGCACTGTGCCGTTCAGAACTTACATGTACATGTACAAGCATATATCTGTGGTGGGGATCAAGTTGATAAAAATCCTATGGAAATGAGCTGATTGATCAAATATTTATGCAAAGCACAATGCCCAGTATTGTGATAGCTCACTGAAATTAAATGTGTGAAACACAAGACTAGTTTCACCTCATGCCAATAATGATTTCACATGCTTATCCCTGTTCTATTTAACAGAACATCAAAAACATGGTCTAATATTATTATTAATACAAGCTGCTGGAATAGTCTTGAATGACTGCTCTGTCCTTTTTTTGCTAATAACAAAATGATTTCAATTGAAAGAGACCTGGCATGTTCCATATAGGTCGTCCAGAAACAGTTAGAATCAGCTTTTAAAATTTCACTAGTCTGACCTGTAATGATTTCATATATTTTCTAGTGTGAAAATGTTTCCTGCTCTAAATGCTCTAAATAATGATATCATCTTCTCTATTTAGCACAGCATCAAACAAACAATTTTGCCAAGGGACCTGTAGATCCAGGTTTTCGTTATCCCTGGTGATCTTTTTCATTTTGATAGAAGTAAATTATGATGATGTTCTTCACAATGAAGAAGCTAAAGACCTGTGGATAACATAAGCCAATATCATAAGCCAATATGGCAGTAGCCTGCTAGAAGGCTAGTGTCAGGTTGCACAGTTATCTCTAGCTGTTCAAATCGTCACGAAAACATGTACAGCCTGCTACTGATCATATCACAAGGGCCATTTTAGAGATGAAAACTTAGGTCAAAAGGTTTCTAAAAGCACTCTTCTATCTTTGTACTTCACTAACCACATGTCCTGCATTTTTCATGGGGCAGTGCATTTGGTTCATGTTAGAAGGAGTATTCCTTCCCAACATTGTTGTCTTTCTGTTGTTAAAGGATTTTGTGTTTGCAAAGTTGTGTTGTAAATATCAGAATAGTACTGGAAATGGGTCATGAAATAGGGTTTTACACATAATGCTCAAATTTGTTGTCATTATGCAAATGCTTGATGATCAAAAAATCTCACTATATATTATGCTCAAAAGACATCGGCCAGTTTTTGTCACTGTTATTCCCGCATAATGCTAGATTCTTTTGCCTCGCTATTATGCTCAAAATAATGCCAGCACAATGTGTAAAACCATATAATGACCACTAATGGGGGTGAGGGAAACATGGAGTGGTCATCAGTGGAAGTTGTGGCACTTCCACAATAAACAAACTAAAAATTTGTTTCACACTGACAAGAATACGGCTTCGTCTCTGCTCATGGGCGACACAAAATATAACCAGTATTGGGTCAGGTGTTGCAAGAAGATCGATTCTTTGATCACTGGACCCGTTAACCATCAGAAAAGAGGGCTGTGCAAGGCTACCACAGCTGCGTTTACCAGAGTAATAACACCACATATATCAGTGCAACTCTGCAGGGAATAGTTACGGCATCGTCAGTCACATTCATGACCCTGCCAATTAGTCACACTGGGAGAGTGGGCAAGCACCAAATGACTCTTTTTGTGCGTTCCAACTTCTGGAATGTACCGTGCAAAATCATTGATGACATCAATGATGTCTGGGGGAGGTTGCCAAGCCAGCATCTTACAGTATATGATCTTCATGAAAGGTCGCAGCTCAACATCTACCAGTACCCAATGATTACCACCATTTTGAGGGTTGCCAATGAAAGTTTTGTCATTCCTTTGTCCCACATTCAGAGTGAAAACCAGCCTTTTTAATGGTCCAGGGTTAAGTAACTTAGCTTTCCTCATCATCTCGTTGTGGATATTAACAACGACATTGGGCATAGTAGCATGGTATCATTTTGCATGTCATTAAGCTGTTTTAAAACCCATGTGACGTGATCAGTATAGACCCAGCCTTGCATTCCCGATGCAGCAAGACAGGCAAGCTCATCTGCAGTCAATCCTGTTAATTAGTAACAACATGATATACTTTTCATCTGGCTTTATTAAATATTTTCTAAGGGAGTGGGGTAATAGACCTCAAAAAGTAGAGTTGGAGTGGGCTGCTAGCGGACAAAGATGTATATAAGATTATAAATTTCTAAGCATCACTGCTTTCTAATTCAACAAAACTGTGATACTGTATTGGAGATGGCATCCCCCAACCCAACCCCCCCCCCCCTCCCCACCCCCTTTCCACCCTTCCACACCATGTCTAAAACCCTAATCGCATTTTTTCAGCTACAAAATAAGCATATTCCATATTCTATTTTACATCATTTTACTTTTTCGGGCCCGTGCACGCATTTTCGTTTTGTTTATCTTTAAATTACATAAACTTTATTGCATATTTTAGCCGGTTCCAGTACTAGTTCAGGATATACCTGGAAAAATAAGCCTACACATCACGACATCACTCCACATGAAATCATTTCTTAATTTTCTTTAAAAAAAACCTACCATAACTTGGTAGCATATCGTCAGTAGGATTGTCCCAGATCATGGCTTTGAATTTGTCGATCGATTTCTCGCCGAGTTTTGGGCTGGCGAAAAGCTTTCGAAAACCACCTCATCTCAGTATTGTAAGCACTGGGTTTGCGCTGTCGACGGCTCAACTTTGCAAGGATCATTCTATACATAAATATTGAACAATGCTTGGAGCAATTCAAGTGAAAAATTTTATTCAGGATTTACCTTACCCGCTAAAAATGATAAAATTAACCAGGCCTACTAATGTTAGAGACCAGGTTCCCGCTGTCTTGTTATATTTTGGTCCATAATACATTTCGACCTCGATATTCTTTCGTTTCCAAAGCATTTTGGGGTTGGGAGACACGCTGTCCCTAATGGCATGTCTTTTCATTAGTATTCCTCACCGGGGTATGCCGCACATGTTTGTCGGTCAGCAAAGTGGCGGCCAGATTGGAATGTCCTGTTCTGCGGTTACGCGATGTTCAAGTACAAAAAACGTATTTGGATGCGTGGAAAGCTGGAAAACTTTGTTGTCCTCATAAAGACTGTTTGTCTGAAAGTATTTTGCTATGTAGCGATGGCTTAAAGCATCACTTCAGAATTCGACATTCGCGAGACCCGCCATGTGGCGATCAAGAAATTAAAGAAGGAAAGAATATCTTAAGGAAACGTTTGGCAGATGAAACTCTGAACAACTTATTGATTCTGTCTCAAAAGAGAAGAGAACAAGTAAGGTTTCTTTGAAGTGTTGTTAAATTCATTGATTATCGAGTACGAAATTTCCTTGCAGTGCTGCTAAACTTAAGCTTATTAGTTATATTTTTCCTCGACCAAATAAATGCTTTTCATGTGTATTTTGAAATGTACTCGATCAAATCGCTGATATATTTCCTGTAAGAAAAATATTGCTGTAAAAAGGAGCTTTCTGTTCAGCAGTATAATCAAATTCGATAAATTTAAGCTTCAGTTGAAAGACTTTTCGTTAATAAACAACAATCCGTACCAAAATATTCTTTTAAAAGCAGCACAAAAATACCACATGTAAGATATGTATTAAATTTCCTGTTTTCTTGTTTTAAATAAAGCTCAGGAATGGTTGATTCGTTGATGTGTCAGTCTTGTAAATAGTCTTTATTTGCTGGAAATCCCCTTGAAAACTTATAAATTATTCCATTTATTATTTTATTGCACAAACACCAAAAATACTTAACAGTCAAAATAACTTCAACTAAATACATACAGTTGCAGTTAATTTTCATCTTTAACGTTGCATAATTATTTATTAAACTCGCTGATCACCTGTCTTCTATAACAATCCAGAATTCAGCTCATTATGAATCATTCACCATTGAATTCAATGATGAATGTTTTGCCTTAGTGGCAACACACGAGAAAGAGGCAGCAAAGCTGTTTGGCCTTTACCTTTGGCATAAAGGAGTATTGAACTGGCTGGAGGCTGGAAATAAACCTGTAACAGTTGCCGTGAAGAACAAGTGGTTGGAGTCAACATTTGCCTTGTGGCGAAATAAGGAAAAAATCTATGCAGAAGCCACGTTTCATAAAAAGGCAGCTAGAAAGATAAATGGGGTAATTGTCTTTGTCCCACTCCAAATTTAATTGTGGATGAAAATATGAAAGACATACCATAGAATAAAACAATGCATTCTGTTTGTTGTTGGATGTTTTGAATTTTTATTCTTTCATTTTAACTTTTAACTAAATTAACATACACAGAGTAGAATTTTGAGACTTTCAGAACTGCACCTAAAACATACAATTTTTACCCATAAAGACAAGATTATTTTCTGACTCCTCTGGGTGAGTGCTGTAAAATTCTATCCTAACACTAGTATTTAAAATTAAGTACTTTTAAAGAAATTAAAAAACACCATTTCACAAGTTATCCTTACTGGTCTCAAACATTTTCATGAGTACTAGTTGGGAGAACTTGTATACACATCAAGACATAAGTAAATATTCATCATTGGAGATCATTTCTTTAATTCTCAATACCTATGTGTTACAATTCACTGATAACAGGAGAACATTGACCAGCAAATTAATTAAAATTAACCTCTGTTTGCCCAGATATATTCTATTCTTTTTGGCCAATTTTCTTGTTGAAATCAGCCACTGCCATGCCCCCCCCCCCCCTAAAAATACCTTCACCATCTTCAAAAGAACTGCTTCATGTGGCAAACATAATCTTTTGTCTGCTATTTAAATTGTAGTTTCAGGCAAGTCCACTACCTACTCCTGCACCTGAAACCCAGCCAGTTCATGCTGGAATTACGCAAGGGGTTCCAGATGCCATGTCTAAAGAAGATGAACCTCTCCATGTCATGAAGACAGTTTTCGGATATGATTCCTTCCGTGAGGGACAACAACAGGCCATCCAAGCCATAGTTGAGGGCAAAGACTGTGTAATATTGATGCCCACTGGGGGAGGCAAAAGCTTAATTTTTACTATTGCTTCCATAATTAAGCAAGGTCTAACTGTCATTATTGAACCTCTAAAATTTTTAATGGAAGAGCAGGTTGCTGCTCTGAGGGAAAAAGGTGTGTCTGCCTTTTACTTTAACTCTTCACTCACAGACACAGAGATGGATTTTGTAGTTCACAGTCTTACTCGGTTTAGGTCCCAATATGTTATGCTTTTTACTAGTCCAGAATGTATTTTTAATGTAAGACTTCAAAATGTCTTATCTAACTGGAAAGGCAATAGCCGGCTGGCCTTCATTGCCATTGATGAAGCTCATTGCATCGATTCCTGGGGAGTTGGCTTCAGACCAGATTTCACAAGACTAGGAGAACTAAAAAAGTTTGGAACTGCAATGGCAGCTTTTACTGGAACAGCAACACCCCATACTTTGCAGGTAGTTATTGACAGCTTAAAACTCCAGCAGTGTACTGTAATCAAGACATCTTTTATGAGAGAGAACCTGTTTATTGAAGTGCAAGAGAAGAAAGACAATGCAAAGAAACAAGTGGCCACAATACTACAGGAGAAATTTCAGAATAGTTGTGGAATTGTTTACTGTGCAAGGCGTCAGGATGCAATGGACATGGCTCAAGAGCTAAAGAAACACAACATAAGTGTCACATATGTCCATGGCACCCTAAGTGATACTGACAGAAAGAAACATGAAGAACTGTGGAGCAATGGCAATGCCAAAGTTATGTGTGCAACAAAGTGCTTTGGAATGGGAATCAATAAAGAAGATGTACGATTTGTCGTTCACCTAACATTCCCAGAATGCCTTGAAGACTATTACCAGGAAATTGGAAGGGCTGGGAGAGACAGAAATCCTGCAACATGCATTGCTTTGTTCAAATTTGAAAACCGGTCTTTTCATCTGCATAACATCAGTAAAATTCAAGATGAAGGTAACAGAAATGAAAGGTACAATAAACTCAATCAATCAAGCTATTTCTTTTACAACTCTGATGTGTGTAGGCATGTGGGTCTACTATCATATTTTGGGGAAGATGATTCAATCCCTTGTGAGGAGGCATGTGATGTGTGCACAAGAGGACCTGTAGCAGAGGAAATACAAAGTGACAAGACAGAACTTGCCAAAATTGTCATCCACTGTCTGATAGAAATGCAGCCACTTGGCCATGGAAAAGTGACTGTTACTTTGCTTTCTCAAGTTTTAATGGGATCTGCATCAGCTGAGATCTTAACTAATGGTTTGGATAAACTTACCAGTTATTGCAAGGCTAAGGAATTTTTACCAGGAAGAAATGGAAGAAAGCTGTTGTTGATAAAATTCATATACTGCCTTATTCTTAAAGGTTTCCTCAAAGAGAAAATTGATGGAGCATCTTCCAACATTCTCTTAACTGTTGGTGATGTAAATGGCATACTATCAGGATCAGACATGTTGACCTGAACTAAAACATAATTAGCCTCAGTAAGAGCTTAACCCTTTAAACCCCATAATCAACATACAAATTCTCCTTGATCTCTGCACTTTTAATTTGCTGTTTCTGCAGTTATGAGAAATTTTTGTTTCAGTTTGAAGGTAAATTCTCTTTGGTGATTGACTTAATGTTGATATTGCAAGGAGAAATTTGAAGTTGATCACACTAGGGCCTTAAAGGGTTAATGCAGCACAAAAAATCCTGAACTTGTATCCAGGACTGTTTCAATGATCCCCCTGGGGTCATGCAAACAGTTGACAATAATTTCATGTAAATACTCGAAAGACCAAAAAAGTACATCCTGAGTGATTAACTGGGTTTGCTGTTGTCAGCTTTAAATAACTAAGTTTTCTTTGGTCCAAGGTTATTGACTACTGGTACACAATTCTTCTTTATTTGCACCTTCCCAACAATCTGACTATCATTAGAGCACCTAGGAATAGCTTCTACATGTAAAATGATAGAATTAACCTTCAAAAAATTTGAGAGAAACTTAAGAAATAATTATTATAAATTGTGTGACTTCCTGACTTGCAATTGGCTCTATTTATTGTGTTGTTCCATAAAACATCCATACCCCTCCTGCAGAAGGTTTTTTATCCCCTCAAATTTGTAATGACCTTCTGTGAGGTGGGTATATGAATATTTTCTTGAACTGCACATTTTCTGTCTGTAAAAGACACTTGGCAATTAAGTACTTCATGTTACACTTTGTTAGCCTTTTAAGCAGTGGATAAATACTTTCATAATTGTAAAACTTCACACTGCAAATTTCAAACTTAATTTGTCAAAAGGTCAAAGTGTAGGTCAGGAAAGGATTCATACAGCTTATCCTTGAATTTCTCTGCAACCTTTTTGGTGCCCTTCTCATTGACATCCAAATGACATTTTTGACCTTTACCACTTGGTTTGCCACTGCCTTCAAGAGTATACACATCAGGGGGGTCATCCGATTGAACTCCATTGAAGAATCCATTTTTTAAGCAAAACCACGTGCCTTTAAGCTGGTCTAGGAAAGAGTTTGAAACAGAATGTCTTTGGGTGGTGTGCTCATCAAAACCTTGTTTGGAGGAATATGCTTTCCTGACAGCTTTAAACAGATCAATACTAGACATTATCCTTTCACACATCTTCACTGAGGTATGTCCTAGAACGGAAAATTACAGACATATTACATAAGTGAGGGGTTTTTTTTTTCATATTTATAATAATTTCTATACTATGACAATGTTCTGACAACTACTTAAAGACTAGACATTTTAAGTGATAGAATTTTTTTTTTTGATATTTCATGTTCAATAGGTGTCCACAACATTAAAAGAGAGAGTGCCTTGCTTGGCCATCTTTACACAAAAATAAAGTTTGATCAAATGAATTCATTTTTGTAAGGTATTTGATTGGTGATGATAACGATAGTTATTTATAACATAGCTAGCAGAGGCTTGCAATCAAATACCTCCATTGTGCTCACTAAAGCATGAACCAGTTGTTAACTGGCAAATATATATGATTATTTAATTCATTCACAACTTATCTTTAGACCTGTGAGCTATATGAAATTTACAAAAGTTGACATGACAAAAATTGTTACAAAGCTGAAATTTTCCCCCAAGAACACATGCTCTTAAGTTCGCATGACATGTATCAATAAAACTGTTTCCTGTTATACATTGTAGTCTGGGCAACATTACAAAATCCATGACGTCAGAGGGTAACAGTACACCTTTGCCTGCAAATGTTGAGGGCCATCCTTATGTATTAATTATGAATTATAACAAATCACTTACTCCCTTAGGAAATCAATTAGTTAACTTTGTTTTCCTTGAACAAAATTAACTGTTTTCCCTCAGGACCAGTCATTTAGTATCAAGTGTATTCAACTGAGTGTCAAATTTGAATTAATTTCATCACTCAGACAATTTTCCCATATGATTAGGGCACTATTGTGCTGGTTGGTCAGGACCACCTGTCATATCATTACAACTGAACTGCTCTTACCTGACACATAGATCTTGAGTGGCTGAACTATTTCAGCTTCCACAAATGCATCCAATTCCATGGCTCCCCCTTTCTTTCCAGAAAGGTTAACTGCACAATTCTTTTGAAGCAACTTGCGGAATGCCAAAGGCCATTTTCCAAGAAAATTGACAACATGAGCAAATGTTTCTGTAAAATAGTTCTTGAAATTCAAATGAGCATAAGTGGGCAACTGCAGAATATAGCAAACCTCTCTTGCTTGGCCTAAAACATGTGATGTGGAGATGTCAAACAGTTCAAGGAGAGGCCCATAGTACAGGAACATTCTTGAATAGTACCTGAAAGCAACATTCCTTTCACTTGATTGCTCTATCCATTTAATGAATGCATCATATAGCACATCATTGTGGTTCCCTGACTTTCTGAGGCTAGCTGACCTATCTCTCGGACCTGGATAACAGTCACTTTTAGCAAATTCAATTACAGCAGCTATTCCATATGACCTAGCACAGTCTTGTACTGCTTCTTTTATTCGATCTTGATTTCCTGTCTCAAACTTTTTCTTCTTGAAAACATCAGAAATGAGCTTTGGTCTCTTCATTACCTTGTTGGCAATGTAGTGGAATCCACCAGGTCCTTGTTCTTTAAAACAGGCTTCACAAAGGTATCCTTTTGTATGCAGATCACCTGGTATTATCCCTGCCCACTCGTAAGCTGAAGCTCTCCCCATCACTCCCCTGATAGTTTTGCAGGTGCCTTGATCTCCTACTAAGCCTGTAACAAATCCTTCCGAGTTACGATCCACCTGTGGTACTGGTTCATCAGATCCATCCCTGATCAAAATATCTGTTCTCTTAAAGGAGTCATCATAACCTGATATGTCATCATCCTCATTATCTGACGTTTGTGGGTTCAGTACTTCATATATTTCAGCTAGTTGCATTTGTTCTGCAATTTTAAGTGGGTATGGAATATTTGTGAACAAAGGCCCTCTCACACAAGCTCTGTGATTAACCAGAAGTTCACAGACCTGTTTGTTTTTCTTTATCACTGCTATTACAAGAGGTGTTGCACCACACATTTCTTTTGCATTTGGGTTGCAGCCAGCTTGCATAAGACAACAAGCAAGGTCATAGTTTCCTTGTTCCACAGCCATATGTAACAAGGTACGGCCAAGATGGTCTCTAACATCCTGCAGGTTAATGTTGCTCAAGTCTTGAATAACACGTTCCACTGAATCACTTTGTTTAGATTCCCACACCTTATCTGCAATGTTATTATACAGCTCAGTGAAAACTTGATCACACTTTGCAAAGCAACTCTTAGCTTGCTGAATAGTTGTTCTATTTTCATCATCAGAATCACCTGCAAGCTCATCATCACCATCATCATTTGTGGTTAACTCTTGAGAACTGTCAAACTCTTTTTCTGTTGCCTCCAAGGTTTTTAATAAGTCAGCCATTTCATCTCTGTGTTCATACAACATGATTAAAAACTCAACATGTTCCCCGGCTTTTTTAAGGCTGAAATTCCTGTTCCTTTTGTCAAATGGCAATGTTTCCAGTTTGTCCACTTTATTGCAAAGGCCAAATTCCTCAGCAAACTGATCTAGAATCACACTTGTTCCTGTAAGGGTTGCATTATTTTCTAATGACAGAGGTAATATGTGAACATCAGTCTTCACTGTGGACATACTTGTGTCAAAAATGTTTTCAATGCTGGGAATGCTCAGTTTCACATTCTGTTGGGTACAACCATCAGCATTTGACAACCACTGGTTACATTGTTTTTCATTCATTTCACAAATGGGTTTTTCATGTGGTGGAATCTTGTTCAATCCATCATAAAGCAACTGGAGAATGTAACTTTTACTGAACTTCTGCCAAATTAAAAAATGTTCATTACAGTTTTCCAATTGTATATTGTTAGCATTCCACCCTACCACATTGTCCTGGCTCTGCAGTGAAGTGTCAGGTGTACTCAACAAATCTTCAATGCCAGTGATGTCTGGGTTTAGTAATCCTCTAACAGTGAAGTTCCACATGTTCACCTTTGGCACCTTAAACAACCTATGGTGTCTTTGATATCCCCTGTGAATGTTCACATTGTCCAATAGCAAAAACAAGGGTTTCTCTGCTGGTATATTAGAGTGCAGTTTGTCAAACTTTTTCCTGTTGTACCTGTCCAGGAATGACATAAAAGTGTCCCAGTGAAGAGTTAATCCAACTTTATTCAGCATATTGACCATTCGTGTACCAGCTCCATAAGCAACCAGAAGAATTGTAAAAACTAATGTTACATCATTTTGGCACTGATTGTTTCTCAGGCTCATTAATAGGCTTAGAGAGTGAACTGCTCCTTTCTCCTTTCTCCTGTCGTCACTTGGAAAGAGAGTCTTAACAATGTCAAAGAGAAAGGGAAACTTCTCTGCAACATTGTTTACAAGATCTGTAAAAATCTCCTCATTGATAAAGACTTCCTCACCACTTCTCAATCCAAAACTTAATGTTTTTGATAACAAGTCTACCTCCTCTGTAAGTTTTGTTTTCTCTGACTGAGAAAGTGTGGATGACTGATCAGTTCTCATTAAAAATTGAATTTCACGCTCATAGATCTTGTCAAGTAATTCTGATTTAGCAGTTAACAATTCAGTTTCCGTTTTGTAAGCCAAAAAAAGTGCTTGCAAGGCATTAGTCTCTCCAGCAGTTACCTTGGCAATAATATCCTCCAGAAGATCATTTCCTCTTTTTCTTGACTCAGCAATAAGGGCTTGTACATTAGCTATTTCACTATCCACAGTAACTGTTCCTGATTTATCATCTTCACAGTTAAAAGAAACTGCTTTTCTGATGTTAGTATAAACCCCTTTTCTTTTATTTAATTTGGAAGAGGGGAATGTTTTTGTTGCAGCACGTGTGGCCAGCCCTTTCTCTTCTTTGTTTAACTGTAAAGCACTGAGAATGGATTCTTGTGTGGCTTGTTTCCCTGGACTTTCCACAAACCTTTCTTGGAGAACAGAAGAAAACGTTTCTTTCGTGTCCTTGTAAAATCGTCCACTTAAATACTGTCGAGACCGTTTACTGGTGGGCTCAACCTTCGATGGTGTTAACTGTCTTTTCTGTGGGTCATCTAAAAAACCAAAGGAGGTTGTGAGGTTTTCGTTTAAAGGATTTACACATGGCAAAATGGCCACCAAAAGCACATAAAGCACTTAAAATAGAGCATTTCAATAACACAGCATATATATACAAAAGGAGATACGGCCGGATGTAGAAAAAAATTAAATAAGATTGAAACGGATTGCGATACCGATTTTTTGAAAAACTAGTAGACGGAACAGTTTTCAAAGTTTAAATCGTTTGTTTGTAACTTTTTATATGCTTAATTGTTACTTCCGAGAGAGAGATTTGTTTGTAACGAAGCTATGGCTTTGTAAAGTTAGTGAACTAAAGGCCGAAATTTAATAAACGAAATGCAGCTAGTAGGGATAAAAGACAAAAAGAAGACATACAAGAGGAATATTTACCTTCAAGAGACATCTCTTGGAAGGAAATGTCAAGCGCTTCCTCTCTTGCTTCCGCCATTTTGACATTTGACCTCCAAAAAACAACGTACTTGTCACTACTCCCCATAGTTTCAGCCAGGTTCCAGGGGGGGCTTCGGAGAACAATATTTTTGCTGTTTTTTGCGAAAATATGTAACGTTGTCTGGAAAATAACGATTGCTAATTGTAGTAGCATACCTAGCGCTGATTTTTGCCAAGTTTCAAGCTCGCAAAGTCCGCGAGGGCTGAGAAATTGATCAATGTACCAGAAAACGACAAGGATGTACCAGAAAACGACAAGCTTCTGGCAGAGGTTCCCCGCTCAGTGGATCCCGTTCTTTTGCGCCTGCACCCACCTTGCCCAGCGGATTTTTACAACGAAAGCCCCATTGGGAACCTCTGCGGAGGAGAGAGACAACTTCCATCTTCATCGGCTGAAATGCCATCCTTCAGTAGCGTGAGTGAAGCAGACAGCGATACTTCCGCTCCGGATGAAATCGACAATTTACGCGCGCACATTGCGAAGTTAGAACAACAAGTCAATTCACTTGAGCTCGAAAATAAACAACTTTTGAAGAACGTCGACGAACTTCTCGAAAGCCAGTTTGGCATAGCACGATTTAAAGAGTCGGACTCTGATATCAATTTTTACACGGGATTTCCTAATTTCCAAACACTTCTGGCTTGCTACAATTTTTTAGACCCAGGTGAGAATGGTTCTAACATTGTTTATGTTAACAGTGCGAAGGAGGACCTAGAGTTTTCATCATCAATTAATGCAGATGGCTTTTTGGGAAATAAACCCGGCCCACGTCGAAAACTTAGTACCCTGGACGAATTTTTCCTGGTGCTTGCGAGAATGAGACTTGGGTTATTTGAACTTGATTTAGCCCACAGATTCAGGATACATGTTTCTACAGTAAAGAGGATTTGTATTTCCTGGATCAATTTTTTGTACTTAAAATTTGGCTTCCTTAACATCTGGCCAAACAGAGAGGCAATAGATAAAGCAATGCCCCAGTCATTCAGGGATAAGTATCCAAAGACAAGGATCATTATTGATGGAACAGAGATCAAATGTCAGACCCCTTCTTCCCTAGTTTTACTCAGTGAAACCTATTCTTCGTACAAGAGCCATACAACATTTAAAAGTCTGATTGGCATCGCACCCAGTGGCCACATAACATTTATTTCCCAACTCTATGCAGGAAGTATTTCAGACAGGGAGCTCACAGTAAGGTCAGGGTTACTCAACTTGCCTTTTGATCAAGGTGATGTGGTGATGGCTGACAAGGGGTTTACCATTTCTGACCTGCTTGAACCTATTGGTGTTGGCCTGAATATCCCCCCATTTCTTCGTTTGCGAAGTCAACAGACCCCTTCAGAAGTTATTGCCACTCAAGAAATAGCTTCAGAAAGAATTCATGTGGAAAGAGCTATAAACAAAGTGAAAAACTTTCACATTTTTAATCAAGTCATTCCATTGTCTTTAGCTGGTAGTCTAAATCAAATGTGGACTGTTTGTGCCATGCTTACCAACATGCAAAATCGCATTATTACTTAGCCATCACTTTTAACATTAGTATATACCACACAAGTGAATAGTGCTTTTCACGTGTGCTGATTGGTTCACTGTGGTGATTAACAAAGTACTATATACCTCTGAGCAACTAAAGAGAAACAAACTGTCTTTGCACGTCACTGTGTTTACCAAAAGTGATGTTTTGGTCTAGTAGTTATTCAACTTGTGTGATATACACTAAAGCACTGATTATTCACCTCAGTGTCAGTGAATGTGGTAGATATTTACCTCACTGCTTTGCAGCTCGGTAAATATCCACCACTGTTCACCTCCACTTCAGTAAATAATTGTTAATTAACAAAACTAGTTTGAGTAACGACAAAAAGAAAACTGGAAAAAAACCTTGTAAATTATGTTGTGTGATTTCAGAAAATATAAATACCCACTCAATTGATTTTAGGGAAGTCAGTTGGCAGGGGTGGGGAGCGGGAGGAAAAGGCTCAAAAGCCAAAATATTTTATTTTTCAAGTGAAAGTGACAATTCCAGAGAATTTCAGGGCAAAGGGTTTTACCCAAAAAGCCTTCTATGGGGAGGTATCATGTTTTCTGGAACAACACAATAAATAATTGGTGGCTTATTACAGTGCAATTACTAGGTTTCATGTAAAAAGTTTAACATGATAATTTCTACTTAATTTCCACTGATGCTACTTGATGATGTTGCCACAACATTAACTGTGCCAGCTGTGTTTGCAGAACACGCTTCAGCTGGCAGTGCCTTGAAGAATTTAGCAAAGTACTTGAAAAAGAACTGTTCTAATTTTAACAACATGGCAGCAAAAAACTCAGCATCAAAATAGATACGTTCGATGACCATTCCCTGAAAGGTGTAGGTGACAAAGTCACACCACTTTGCCCCTGTTATCCCCATCTGCCCCTGGACCTGACAGTAGTATTTGTGGTTTTCCTTTAAAGCCAGGAAATCATCTTTCATTTCCAAATGAAATTGACCATCACCAGCACATGCTGTCTCGGGTGTGACATTTCTATGTTTGTAGGGACATTTAATTTCAAGGATCCCATATGGGTTGTCCTCTGTCACATCAATAACTTTTGCATCTGGTGAGCAACCAAGGAATGGAAAAGCAGGGTTTACCACAAATCCCGATGGAAATGTTTTTACAGGATGCCCACTGTGCTTTAGATAGTTCTCATATTGCTCTAGGGCTTTACTTTCATACTCAATCCCGTGTTTCAAGGGTTCAGGTAAATTTCTCGAGTTGCTAGAGGTATTTCCATCCCCAACAAGGCCCTTGAGAAAAGCATTACTGACAGATTTTCGACTTAAAATGTCTCCAAATGTCAAAGCTGTCAATCTGGGTCTCCTTTCACTCCACCATCGACTGTTATTTCGCTGTGACTGTGTTTCAGATTCGAGTGAATTAGCATCCTGTTCACTGATTCTTAGAAAATCATAAAATTGCTGATGTTCTGAAGTGCATTGTGTGATGATAAACAGGGGAAGATATAAAGATACTGGGAATGAACGATAATTTGCGATAGGTACAGTGTTGCTGTAACATTGCTTAGACAAATCAACATTGCATGTAACTTTGAAATTTCCTTCAGTGGGTGCCATTTGATAGCTAAGATATCCTCCCAAGGGTGCAGGCCCAGCTCTAGTGGGTACACTTTTACCCCCAGTATTCATGTACAAACTAAGCCCAAAGTTCTTGTTGATGTTTTGCAAATGGGCTTTGAAACTTTCAATCTCTATCTCACTTGGGGCTGCCTTAACTGCAGGATACAATGAACAGGCAATACCAGGTGAGGACTGTACAGAAGTGCTTCCTGACGCTGTTGTGCCTAGTTTGGGTTTTTTAAAGACCATATTCATCAATGGTTCTGATGAGATGCTCTTTCCTCTAGGCTTGTGCCACTGCTGGGGAAGGGAGGTGCACACCAGATCATCTGGGACTGATTTAGTTTTAGTCAAGTAATAGTGCGAAACAAGATACATTAGGCCTACCGCATGATTACAAAACCCAAGAGATCCAGCCACACAGGTGCACGATGATGCCAGGACATCAAAAGGTTGTTCAGTAGCAATTGCTAACTTGATTTTATGTGGGGATTCACTTTTCCGAAGGCTTCGATAGCAACGGGCCCTGAAGTAAAAGGTTTTGCTTTCTCTGTGGTGCTTGACTAAAACATTATGGAGATACCCTTCAATAAAAAAATTGACACCACGCTCAAACGGTTTCATGACCATGTAGTCAGGGGAATGCTGAATATTTTTACCAGAGTTTCTAATATACTTGACAATAGAATTGAAAGTGAAGGGGGGAAGGTCGTTCAGCATTTTGTCCATATCGTTCTCTTGGGGACAGAACCGAAATTTTTCTTCGTTCTCCCTAACAAGATCCGAATCACTCTTGCTGATTTGAAAAGGTGAAACAGCTTTCGCTTGATCGCCATTATCGTTTTCCCGATCGCCTGTTGCCACGGCAGGGGAATTTTTTAAGACTTCTTTTACTCTACAAAAGGAAGTGAATAAAGGACGCTTAACTTACACTAGTAATCAGACGGACAGAAACAATGAAACGAACGTAAAATAAACGAGTTGAAAATTTATTGATTATCAACAGTCTCAATAATGCTTACTTTGCGACTAGCTGTGCCTTCACTTTTAATCCTTTGAGGCTCACATTTCTGCTGCGAAGAAGCTCTTTAAGTTCGTTTACATGTAAGTTCTCCACTGGTCTCTCCATGCTTATTTAGGAAACAAGAAACATACAGTAAAAGTCAATGAGGCATTTCAATAAACATCGCCATTGTGCTGTCGCCGCGAACTCAAATATGCATAACAATACAAATGCAACCGCTGCTTTTATAATAGCACTGACCTTTACAACTCCTCTCAGATGTAACTTGGTAATATTTCTTCGAATATCTCTTTCAGAATGGGATTTTCTTTCCGTGTAGAAGCTGCAAAGATTTCTGAAACGTTTATAAATCGACTCGCCTTTGCAAAGAAAACACAGAGTTGAGCCGCCTTAGCAACGGTTACTACCGAAAAGCCTCGCTTTGGTGCGACTGTCGCCATATTTGCAATCGGAGTATCTGCAGTTTGTGATGGAGACTCTCTTGAAAAACCTCAAGAAACAAGTTACTTGTTCCATCTGTTTGGATACTTACACCAAACCCAAGACCATAGCTTGTCTTCATACCTTCTGCTGTGAGTGCTTGGAGAAACATGCATTAGTCAGCCAAAAACAAGGAAAATTTCGATGTCCCGAGTGTCAAACCGAGGTTGGCCTCCCTGAAGAAAATCGTTTCGATAATTTGCCGACCAGTTTTCTCCACAACAGTTTGCTGAGTCTTCTCGCTGTTCGGCAAAGTGGCGATGGAAGCCAGATCGGCTGCGGTATTTGTAAGAAAAACAGCGCTGAGATCAGCTATTGCTTTGATTGCGAAAAGTTGATGTGCTCTGACTGTGTTAACGCACATGAGCTGTTCCAAGTTGCTGCGTTTGAAGGACACAAAGTCACGCCAGTAAAACAGTTTCAAGTCCAAGACTGCGAGGCCTTGTTAAAGCGACAATCCTTTTGCTCACAGCAGTACCACGAGAGAGAGGTAACCAGGTTTTTCTGTCTTGAATGTCAAACTTGTGTTTGTCAAATTTGCATAAACACGGATCACAAGAATCACAATGTTGATCCACTTGAAAAAGCAGCTGATGCCGAGAAAGCCAACATCATGGCGGGAGTCGAGTTGTTGAAACAAAAGAGACAAGTTTACACTGATCTGATGCGTGCAGTTGAAGATACAACTTCCAAGCTTGAAGCTAATATTACCAAAGCTATTGGAGAGGTTTCCCAAGCTGCCAACCAAATGATCGCTAAGATTCGAGAACGTGAGCGGGAAGCCATTATTGAGCTTCGGAACACAGGCGTGACGAGAACAGAGAAATTAGACTGTGTCAACAAACAGACAGAGTCCTCGACCAAGCAAATCGACCAAGCAGTTGAGTTTGCAATTAACCTGGTTCAAAGAAGCTCAAGTTCAGATATCATGCAAAGCAACAAGAATTTGGAACAGCGATTTGAAGATCTTAACAAGACCGCAGTACCAGCACTTCCGGTTAGCTCATTCGTGAAGTTTTTCTCGACTATTGCATCTGAGAGTTTAAGCCTGGGTTTCGTGGCAACCAGTGATACAGACGTACGTTTATCCACTGTAGAAAGACTGACTCAAAATATCCAAGCTGGTTTAGAAGCAGAGTTTCTCGTCCGTCCTAAAATATCTAAAGAAGAACTGACGAGTGAAAGTCAACGTAAATTTCACGTTGAAGTTCTTGTGGAACCCGCTGAACAAGAAGGAAGTTTGATTATTTGTGAAAAAGAAGATGGAAATTTCCAAGTGAAATTTATCCCAAAAGCACCAGGCAGGTACAAAATCGCAGTAAAGATAAATGGCAACAAACTCGCTAACAGTCCCTTCACTGTCAAGGTGAAGGAACGACAGCTTGAGATTGTGGGCGAGTTAGATTTAAAAGGAGAAATGCCACAAGATCCATTCGGGATTGCTGTTAACAGTAAAGGGCTGATCGCGGTAACTGACTTTGAAGAAGACTATGTCCTGATATACGATAAGGAAGGAAAGTTTGTGCGAAAACTTGGCTGCTATGGACGGAATCCTGGACAGTTCAACGGTCCACGTGGCGTCACATACCTAAATGATGACGAGATTCTGGTGGCAGATGAATTGAATCACCGCATTCAGCAGTTCAATGTACAGACAGGGAACTTTGTGAAAAGATTTGGAAAGTGCGGGACAGGAGAGGGCGAGTTTCAGAATCCAGAAAGTGTTTGTATGGATGGTGAAGGACGTGTTGTTGTTGTCGACTACAGTAACAACAGAATCCAGGTCTTAACAAAGGATGGTAAACCTGTAATTAAATTTGGAGATAGCGGCTCAGAGAAGCTCAGCAAACCCGCTGGATGCATTCATCACAAAAACATGTTCATTGTATCTGACCGCTTGAACAATTCCTTGAAAGTATTTGACAGTGCAGGGAAGTTTTTGTTCAAGATTGGAAAAGAAGGCGAGGCTGATGGACGGTTGTCCAGTCCGTGGGGTTTGTGTGTTGAGAAATATGGCAATCGTCAGAATCTTCTTGTATGTGACAAAAACAATGGTCGCATTCAACAGTTTACAGTGGAAGGTTGTTTTACTGGCAAAACCGTTACTGGGCTACAAGATCCAATTTACCTAGCTACCACACCAGATGGTCGCATTTTGGTTTCAGATTATGAAACCAAAAGAATATATGTCCTAAAATAAAAGGCAAAATGAAGTAGTGAACCTCGTCGCATTTTTAAAGTAAAAAGAAGGTTTTTAAAATACGTTTTGCGCCAAGCGAGTATTATATAAAGTTATAAAGTTTTCTTACTAAAAGAATGAATCATTTGTTGAGGTGGAAGATAATCTCTTACTCAGAACTTGTCAGTCTTAAGCTTTGACAAGATCTGGGTGCAGACTAGTTACAACATACCAACACTTTGTGTTTTTTACCGAATTAGTCGAATTTAGTTTTACTGTTTTAAGTGTGTACCACATATTATAAACAAGACAAGAGACAGGTCTTGACATTCACGTTCACGTATGGTGATACTCGTATTCACAGATGGCGATATATTCACAGATCGAGATACGTAATTTGTTAGACCATTATCTTTTATTTTGTTTAAATTCTGTGAGAGTTCCCCTCGAGAGAGACACTTGTGACATCCTTGTGACATTCTGAAATCATTTTGAGCTGATTGTTTTTAGAGTATTTAGGATTTTTAATCATTTGGCTTTTTTCTACGAAGAGAATATGAAATGTTATGAAGAGAACCAAACACTGAGCATTTAGTCAAAACTGGTACATAATAACGCTTGGCAAATTTGTTTGACGCTAATGTTTCAAAAAGGTTAATATGGCTAAAACAGGATATCATATATAACGAATCCACAATAGATTATTTAGCATGCCAGATAAGACTTATTTTCAACGCTTATATTACCGGTCATAAAGCAAGAAGGCGACTTTTAAAGCGTACGCCAGTTCAAGTTGTACAGGCCAAGAATACTATTACAACCATAATTTTTGTTTAATAATGAAATAATTAGAACTTGTTCAAGACTGTTGTAATGTGGTTGTGTTGTCATTATATGACCTCTTTTTGTCCCCTGCCGAAGATCAGCTTATTAATTGCAGCCAATCGGAGTATCGCTGTTTATCACGATATTGCTCTGTGGTCAATTAGGACAGCGTCCAAAGTGACACAATTGGTTGCGTTACATGAACTTAAATGCAACGCAATAATTGACAATTCCCAGATTCTCTCGGCCACTGAACTTTCAGTTCTTGGTAGTGCACTCAGTAAATACTTAAAGTAATTCATGATCAGTTTCAGTTTAAAATCTCCCAACTTTAAACAAAAATTGCAGGTCATTCGAATGCAGAAATTTGAACTTCGCACCATAAGAACAATACTGAAACCCGGCAAACTAAAAATATCAAACTGAGAGACAATGCAGATACAGTGATCTAAAACTCTACCTCAATCACACTATGCCGAAAGGTTCATGTTTATTTGTTTTTCCTTGCGCTCAGCGTGTGCATTTAAATACTAGACTCTCATTTAGCGTACACTTTGTACATTTTGTTTTGCTGATTTCCCATTTCTGTTTGTTGTTTTTACGCTTTGCGCAAAACGAGTGTAATTCTTCTTATTGAAATTTTACTTTGAGAAAAACCTGTTCCTATCTTCTTCTTGATTTCCCATTTTGCGCCTAAACTTGTGATGATTTCTTCTTGTTGATTTCTCGCTCTCCGTAAACTTAATCGATCTTTTTTCTTTGTATAAAAATTGTGATTTTCATTTTCGTGATTTTTTTCCATCTTGTGCACAATTTGTACCTTTCTTTTCGATGTTTTTTCTTTGACCACAACTTGATTATTTCTTTCTGCTGATATTTCACTTTACACAAGACTTATGGATTTCTCTTTATTGATTTTTTTTTCTTTGTACACACTTGTACGTAGGTCGAGTTACGTTTTACCGAGACAGTCATCTTTCATTTAGTTTTTATCATTTGAGGGCCCTGAAGGGGTAAAAAAGGATTGGTCTGTTTTTGTCCTGGGAAAATGGGATTTAGGTCACTGGGACTGTGATTTGATCACTGGGAATGCGAAAAAAAATGTCCAAACTGGGAATGGGATAAATATTTTGTAACCGTGACCAATCGAGACATCACTTATTTTTTGCGGATCGAGAAACGACAGAAAATGTTTCAAGCACCTTGTTTGTGTCAATTTTGAGCATGTTTATCCAGATCCAACATGTACAGGACTTGTCAGTATTTCCTGGTTACAAAATGAGATCCAATGTGGAGGCACTGGATCTTAACCTTTCATATTAGAAATCAGCATGGCGTGACACATATTTAGAGAGACGCTTTTGCTTTGTGTGAATTTATATGTAATGAAGTTTGGCACATCAGTTGAAGAAGCGGTGAAAAGGGTTTCCAAGTGGGCAGCAGCATTATACACACCTCCAAATTCATTTCGCAAACTGCCAGCATCACATGTAGTTTATACAGTTCCCTTGCCTAAAAATTTCAAAGTCAACCTCACAGGAGATAAGCAGAAATGAACATGCTGAAATGAGGGCCTTAGCTAAAATGCATGGTAAATCCGTCTGACAACGAAATGTAAAACAAGATAATACAATGGACAGGGCGGACACTTTGCCTCTGAACTTATATAAAACTGAAAGGGTCTTGAAACCAGCCAATTTGAAGTCATTGCAAGGAGTAGAGAGTTCCAAGCGAAAGTAATGAACCGGCTAATTTAAATGATGATGCCAGTTTAATTACCACAAGAATCTCCTAACGAAGAGATAGACAGCTTTAGTGTGAGTGAGTGACACTGGTTCTAAAGGAAAGGTGAGACCGCTGTTGAAACAACACTGAGCATAATCCGTTCAACCAAGCTTGGAAGAATAAAAACACTTACAAGTTGGAAAACAGATTTCGCGGCAGGCAGGAATGACAGGAATGTGAAGTGGCGGGAACTTTTATACCTAAGTAAGGCGAAAACGTTCCTATTTACATGTTTTTATACAGTTTAAAAGGTTCATATCCTCTTCAGAACATCTTGGCAAATCCTCGTACACTTTTGGGTCTTTGTTGGTCACATTTAGAAGCCATTGTTTTGCGGATGCGAAGAGAAAAGAGCTGGTATGTATAACACTGGGAATATTTTTGTCTGAATTCTGCTTGTGGGAATGGGATTTGAGCACTGGGAAGTGGGATTTGGAAACCATATTGGCTGGGAAATGGGTATAGTAACCCCGCCCCCCCCCCCTCCCCCCGCCCTTCAGGACCCTCTTTCAGAGTTCCCCTCGAGAGAAAGACAGACATTTTCCACATCAAATCTCTTCAAAATCATTCCTCTATCTTTCAGTTTCTTGCAGTGAAGAACATGCCTGAAAATTTCCCGCAAGGTTTCTGGCAAGAAAGCAAACAATTGCTGCTTCTTTTTCAATCCACACAAGGACTTTTTGCCGGCTTACACCGGAAGACGTGTGATGTACTTTCCAAACACAATTAGCGACATAACGATTAGATTACGAAAAAATGCCGTTAAGCATGTATTGGTAATAATCACTAACTAGGCCAGGAAAGCCTGCTCGTATTTATAGTAGTTTCCCAAAATTCAAGAAACAAAATCTAAGCTAGACTGTTCACAGCCTCTCTATTTTTCAACGCATGCGAAGGAAAAAGCAGGCGCGAAGCGAGCGCGAGCGCGAAGCACGAGGGGCTTGGGGCGGGGAAGCGAGTGAAACAAGCCAAACGAAAAATAGGACGACGAATTTTTCACGGTCCCCATTCCTTTACCAGTCAAGTCTCCCGTCTTGCCCTGGCGTCCAGTTCTTATGCGACTGTACCGCGTTCAACGATCAAATTAAAATACAAGAAAATAGAGAGCTCTGAACAGTCTAAATCTAAGTATCTTTTCAACTGATTCTGTTATAGATATTCATCGCCTCCGTTGAGGAATGAGAAATTTTAAAACTGTCTTTGGTCGTGCCCAGGCTATTCAATTTACTAACACGCACAATTTCACAATTTCAGTTCAAGCTGAAGTCTCCTAGTAGACTGGGCCTCTAACCTTTTTCAAGGGACAGCTTTTACCAAGTAGAACTGGAAAACAAACTTTGAATGTTTTAGCTATTCAATAAGCACCAAATTACTGACGGTATCGTCCGGAAAAATCACAAAAACTGAGATTAGGCGGTATTAAGTTGTTAGAGATTTTCAGGCTGATTATCCGCAAGAAACTTTGTAACGCTAACACTGAAAAAGAGCAATGTAACTACAAAGATGAAACGAACCGGTGTAGGTATGGCTGTACTCTTTACTGGCCAAAAACTGAAACCGTAACACTAATAGTTCAACTACTTAACTTTAAAAACTCTATTTTAATTCGTGTTTGTCAGTCTGCACATCTTTTGATCTTATGGATAGGAGTGCTGTTTGTGTTCTTTAGCTATTGCTTCGTTTGGCTCATTATAAATAACCCTACAAATGATGCAGGTCGCCTCAAAACTACAACTAAGGCAACAACCATTATAAGCCAACGCCAAGATGTTTCCATGCAGCGACGGTACTTAGAATGAGAGGCACAGCTCGGTATAATAGAAGAGTTAGACCTACGGCTGTGATAATGATATTCACACACAGTTTAAAGTGTAGCTATAAGAAACGCTCTGAAAAGTCAATGGACATGAACAAAAGACAAGTAGCGAATAAGCCATAGAAAACATGAGTCTCGTCTGGAAGTATACGCAATGAGTCTCCAGAAACAGAACCACCGTGTTCTTATTATGTCTTCCATTTCACTTGTATTTTACCAGAAATAAGTACAATGGGACGGAAAATTAAAAAAAATGATCTAGTGTCTTAGTATATAGTTTCATGTAAAATGAAAGACACAATAAGAACACGGTCTTTCATTCATTTCTTAATAGATAGTTTTGTGTGAAATTAAAATTGGGGGACTGTTTTGTTGAAGTTCATGTTTTGCAATTTACGTTCACTGTCCTTTTTACATTCAAACCCTGTATCTTTCCTGCGATAACCGGATTCAAATAAATAGAATTGTTTTACGTTTGCATTTAATTGTATTTGAAAGCGGTGTCGTTTCTTATCTTTTAGTTCTTTTATTATACGTCATGCCTGCATCTGTGACGGACATCTTCTAGAGGAAGCCAAATCCTCAAAGGCGTTTTTCACGAAAGGCATGTTGGGAAATGCCAGTTTGGATATTGGGCGCAGAGACGTCCACCCAGCTCTAATTCCCGACAGAGCTTTCTCGCAGTCTAAGCGGAGACCTATGTAGTTGACGGCCCCTTCAGTCTTTGCTAAGTAAACACAGAATCACGAAAACAGAAATTGGACTGGAGGCGCCATGCTTCTCTTGATGACTTAATGGGATTGACTGAGAAGACAACGTTGTCATCCTCTGAGCCGCTTGTTCCTCTTAGCCTTCGGAGCCTCAATACGAGGAAAAGATGGGTCTGGAGACATTATTTGATAGGCCAGATTCTTGGACTAAGGTTCTTTCCATGATTTATTCCTGGTTTTCTTTCCAAAAGTATCGCTGGTTGATCTTTGACACAAACCGTTCGTTCACAGCACCTAAAGATTTTCAAGAAGTTAGAAACTGGCTTACAGGGAGAAGTGTCAGTGAAACCCTCCACAAGAAACACGTGAATACCACTTCCGGTCAGAATCTTACTCCTGCTGAAATTTCCTTTGTTAAATTAAATCTTTTTAGGTCTGCGTGTGCCGTAATCGACCATGTTAAGAAATACATCAGGGGAATTTTTTGGAAAGGAAACAGCGTTGAATTCGTGAAAATCTCAATCCAAGAATCTAGCCAATCAAATCATAAGTCTCCGATTTACCCTTCCCTTGTGCCCAGGCCCCACCAGCTTAGAGGGATAGATGAATCTGAGAACGAGAATAAGAAAACGAAAACACGAGCAAAACAAACAGTAACCCAAGCCACTTAAAAGATAGAAGTGCAAGATACAAGAAGCAAATGAGATTAGAGGTTCTGAAGAAGCAAAGATCCTTCCCACAAGGCTCTCAACTGCAAGAACAAACTTATGATCCGATAAAACTCCCTTATCTCAAATTTCACAGTTGGTCACTACACAACTTGAAGTTGAACAACGAAACCTTCCTTCCCAGCGTGACGGTAAATCTAATTGTAATCCATCAAATATTTTCGCCCACGCACGATTGGTCTAAACACGTCACGTGACCGAATATTCTCCAGTTAAAACTGAGGAATATCCGAGAATATTCCCCAATTATCAAAACTGCGCGTGTTGCGAAAAAGATTTGAAGGATACTAAACACAATAGCCTCCATTCGGCGCCAAAATATGTGGAATATTTGTCCTTGTCTGTTCCTTGAAGCTCACAGTTTACCTCGAGCTACGCTCCCATAAAACTGTTCGCTTCTTGGAGCAGATAATGTCCACGTACAAATATCCCAGCATATTTTCGCGCCAAATGGAGGCTATTGTTTATTTATTTAAAAGTGGAATGTATTGAAAATTTGGAAAATCTAAGATATAAAAAGCCTGTCAAATATTGTTTACTTAGCTCAATTCAAAATGTTTTTGTTTTATTTTATATCGATTTCAACGGCTTGGTCTCGTTTTTGCCTTCTCAACCCAACCATTTAAACATTATATTTTGTTGCTTTTTTGCCGGCAGATGAAAATTCCTCATTGTTAATAAATGGTGTTCATTGACGTTTTCCAATTTTTTCTTTTCATTTTAGAAGCGGAGGAGAACACTGTGGAGCCTACATTGTTTGCAATGAAAGAACTATTCTTTGCTCTTTAGGAAATGCGTCAGTCTCTTGACCAAAGAAATAAACTTTGCGGTGTTGCATCTGCTCGAAGTTGTGCCTGGAAAGTATTTCTTTCCATAATTGATAAGGCTCATCAAAACCAGTCCTCTATATCCTTGCTTACCGGTAGTAAAGAACTGAAAGAGCCTGAAGAATTGCCAAGTTTTCGAAGCAAAAGCAAACGGGTGTTGCCTTTGTAAATCCAGGTAAAGATTTCTTTCGTCTTTTGCCGCAAGACGAGTGAGGTACCTACCAAATACAACAACATAACGGTTATTTAGATTATTAATCGTTAGCGTAAACACAATAAACGTCTTTACATTAACTCTGTCAGAAATCTATATGTTTAAGTAATGGTTACAAAGCCGTTGGTAAACAAGGAAATCCTCCCACCTCGCATTTCCAGGACTGGTCACCAATAAAATAAAAATAACAAAATCAAAGCATATTTTCAACTGATTGTTTTAAAATTATTTACCGTCTTCGTTGAAGTTCGAGCAATTGATTTTTGAGAACTTAACGACAAACTGGTTTCTTTTCAAATAAAAATTCACGCAAAGGAAGACCTAACAAAAGAGTTTTTCGTCCATATGCTGACAGCCGACTCGAAACGAAACCTAGAAATTAGGATAACTAAACATCAAGCCTTTATTAAAACAGTAACATCTCACCTTACAATCACACCGTTTTCAAACCACCACCTTATTTATTTCGGCCAGATTTTTATCCCCCAAAAATTGTTTAGTTATTCAACATTTATTATTTGGAGAACATCTTTAATATGACCACTCCTTTAAGCGGACACATTTGTATGGCCAAGGGTGATCCTATTTAAGAAGTTTTACGGAATTGCTTGAGACCAAGGACTCGAATTTCTATGAAAGATAACGTATCGAAAATCCGACGGGAAAAAAATAGCTAGGTGAACAGCAACCAGGATGAATAAAACTACCCTAAGGACCATAACAAAACGTTCTTTTCAAAGAATGTATTATTTGGTCAACTGATTTGTGTTTAATTCTTTGTTACACGGAATGTTCTAGTAGAGACAAGAATAGTTCAAGCGTTTCTCATGATTGGGCGAGTAAAGAAACACAGTAGCATTACCATAATCAGGTAATACGGGATACTAAGGTCCCGTCCGCACAAATGCGTTAAAAACCTCTCTTTTTGATGCCTTTTCCTCCATCGTCCACATTAGAACGAGCAAAGATGCTGGTCCGTTTTATCCAAAACGGATAAAATTAACACGCCGTCTTTGTACAAACGCTTTTTATCTTTTTATTTTTAATCTAGTAACCAAGATGATCAACAACTCAAGCACTCGACTAACAAAAGTCATCAAGGATGTTATACTGGCCGGAATAGAAGGATACAAGGATACTCGAGAATTCCACGTTAAATTTCACTTGAAAAACCGATAACGTACTCATCGCTTCGCAATTCGCGCGATATCGGTTTTTGCGTGAAATTTAACGTGGAATTCCCTCGTCAGGTAATCTGAATTTGCCTATAGAATCGCATTGTTCAGAAAATTCTCGCATCCTGATTGGTTACTTAGGCGAAGTATTCAGCGTGGAAAGCGAGGCTTTGCGTGATATTGTACTCGAGCGACAACAAAACAACTTAAACATAATTGGAAACAATGACCTTTTAATCATGTTTTCAAAACAATTGTCGCCTTCCACGAAGCCAAAAACAAACCAAAGTCTTTCGAAAGTGGAGGCCACGTTTCTCCCTGCTTTGACCTTAAGTACAACTCTCTGGAGAGATATACGGAATTGCTTACACTTGCAACTTAAATGAAACACACAGACGTAAATGAAACGAGGTTTTCTTTCATTTAAAAAGAACGCTATGCGATTGAAGGAGAATTCATAAGCTGACTCTTGAATTCCACTTCACTGACTTCTCTTGAAAAACCGAAACTTCCTGTAGAACTAAGCAAAAAAAAACATATAAAATTGTAAAATCGGTTTTTTGGGGGGGCTTATTTCTGTAAATAAAACCAGTATTCCTTTAAAAAAAACTGTAAGAGATATCTGCCTTCGGTCAGTCGGATGATAACACTCAACACGTCCTTGATTATTCTAGTCTACTTTAATTGTCCACCGACTTTTTTGTTGCGAGCGCGGACCACTTAATAGCGGAGCTCCGGCGGCCCCAAGGGCCGCCAAGCGGAGCCCCATACTCATATAGGAAAGAAAAGGAAACCCATGACTTGATTTTCTCATGGTTATCATGGCTAGCGGTATTGCTCGTGGGCGCGTACGCACGACGACGACGACGACGACGGGGGCGGCGACGACGGCGGCGACGGCGGAGTTGCCCAACACGGCGGCCATACTCCAAATAATAGGTTGACAGAGACATGCAGCCTTGGTTTACCGTGTACATCCTTGATATTGAACATCCATGTTATGATCAATTGACACCTGTCAAAACAAGGTATCCGCTGACCAGTATCATATGACCATATCGGAGGCTCAAGTCTACAGCTCCTCGAGTTCACGTGTTTTTTTGAAGTTGACCGCTGACCAAGTGCTGGTTATCGATTGGATCGCGGGCTCATATTGGGTTAGCTTGTTGGAAACAGGGCAGGATTGTTCGGAAGCCGGTTTACGCTAACCCAGGATTAAAAGTTAATCGAATTATAACTTTTTCTTCCATTCAAATGCTTTTTGCTGTTTTGTTTTTTGTATATGGTGATTATTAAAACTCAAAGCAGAAGGCCAAACAATATACAGAAACCTCACCACAAAGTTAGAAAACTCAAATCAAAATGCTATCTTTTTCTGGGTTAGCTTAATCGGGCTTTGAACAACCCGGCCCAGGAGCTACGCTTTTAGGCTGGCCTAAATCTATATGTTATTTTACTTGCAACCTGAAAGAACTAATAAGAACTAATAAGATTCTCATATAAAAAGGACGGGGCTCCTTGTCGGAGATTTAAAAAGAACCCCTATGAGGTACCAAGATCCTGTTTTGTGGGCGTGGAGGGGGATTTTTTTTTTATTGTCTTTTTTTTCACCCCCTAAGGTAATTCCCCTGAAATAAAACTGCCAATAGACTTTTGTTCAAACTTTGTCTACTGACTATTTATCATACGAGAACTTTAATTATAAAATAAAAAAGCGGGGATGCCAATGCTCGTTAAGGAGCAGTGAGGCATTGAAAATGTCCCATTTTAGCATTATTTAAAGCTTATTACAAGAACGCATTCCAAGTTATTGTAAACTCTTTGTGAGCCCAGACTCATGAAAACACGCCTCAAACTACAGTCAATACTTGTGTCGGACACAAATAAACTCTTTAAGTTTGATTTTGACAGACAGCTGAATCCTTGTTAAAATATTGGAAGCAAATTGCTTGCCACGGCTATCAAACTGAAAAATAGAAAAGACTACACTGCAGCTGTTATTTTCCTAATTTATTCAATTTTCAACAATAGAAATCAGATCAGTCCTTTCTCACGCAAAGCTAATGATTAGTTGATTAAAATGGCTGGAAAAGAATTTGGGGTGCCCGAGCTCGCTAGTGAGCTATAGCCATTTTTGAACTGACAGAACTCAATATCAAGGCAAATCCGCCATGTTTTCAATGTGCGCGTGCACGAGCGCGCGCTAATGACGCCATAATTTATACGCAGTAAGGATGCGCAATGCAAATGTGAGGAATCACCTTAAAGGTACTAATTCTAAATCAACTAACATTTTCATAATTTTTAATAGCTATAAAGACGATTGTAAATGAAAGGAAATTACAAATCAGTTAGTTGTCAAATATCTCCTTACATATTTTTTTTCGCCTCGAGGACTTCAAAGGTACCGCGAAAGCTACTACTGTTGACCTTATTGGCTTAACACCCTAACAGGTATCAAACCACTGTTTTAACCCCTTAAAAGGTGCGACAAGCAGCCCCGTCCTTTTCAGTATATAATGGATGTCCCCCCGGGCAAGCAATACGGCTACATTGCGCTATTCAACATTGCGTGAAGAAAGAGGGCGTTTTGTCCCACAGCTTATGACAATGATTACAGTTTCCCTTCACAGTGAACAAAGTCAGCCAGCCATATGATTTTTCTTTGTACAAAACCCGAACAAAAAAAAAAAAAAGAAAAACCTCTTCAGTGATAAGAATACGAATTTTTCCTACGCCACGATGACTTGAGAACCGAGAACAGGCCCTTGGATGTGGTATTCAGCTGGGACCCTCCTGGTGATATCTCTTGTATGGCTCTTATGCAAATCACTACAGTATGTTATCAGTCAGGGGTATCAGATATCATTTAAACTTTCATTTTAAACTGATTCACGGGAAATAAAACTCACATTTTCTTTTCACGAATACCAAAGGGGCATAACGTTTGTCGAAAGTAATCGCGGAATAATGACAATCAAATCAAGAAAATACCTTTTACCACGCTCTTAGTTCGTGAACCTTATTGCTTACAGTGTTTACAGTATCCTTCAGAACACGCTTTTGAAACTATTTCTTTTACACATGCAGTTAGACTTAAGGCCTTTAATTAGAAACAAAATGCAGAATGTGTTTTGGGCATGCAGCCATGGATCTAGTGCATAAATAAGCAATAGTCTCCCTTTGGCGCTAAAATATGCTCGGTCATTTGTCCACAACAAGAAGTGAAGAGTTTTCCGAGAGCAAAGCTCGTGGAAAGCAGCTGTCAGCTTCAAAACCGAGATAATTTCCAAGGACAAATAAATATCCGAGAACATTTTTAAAGTCAAATGAAGGCTACTGTGCTTCTTATCCTTCAAATACCTTTCGTATTAAAGAAGCAGAATCCTTTGAAATTTGGGGAATATCTCCCGGTTATCTCTCCGGGGAATATCTCCTGGTTATCTACCGTAGCTTCCCAACTCGGCTTCTCACCAATTCCCTCGCAGATTCTACTCTTGCGTCACGCTTGGCTTCGCCGCCAAAACAAAAGCACTCCGGCGCGTGCGAAATCCTGCCAGCTACATAGGCTGTAAGAGAGTTCGATCTGCCTGGCTGCCTGATGAAAATACAAACTAAACCTATTTATTCAAGATTTCTCGGAATCACAAACACAACAGACGGGTGTGGTCGATTTCATCGTCGTTTGGCAATCTGCAGTTTGTGATGGAGTCTCTCTTGTTCGATCTGTTGGGATACTTACACCAAACCCAAGACCATATCTTGTCTTCATTCCTTCTGCTGTGAGTACTTGGAGAAACACGCATTAGTCAGCCAAAAACAAGGAATATTTCGTTGTCCTGAGTGTCAAACCGAAGTTGGACTCCCTGAAGGAAATCGTTTCGATAATTTGCCAACCAGTTTTCTCCACAACAGTTTGCTAAGTCTTCTCGCTGTTAGACAAAGCGGCGATGGAAGCCAGATCAGCTGCGATATTTGTAAGAAAAAGAGCGCTGACATCAGCTACTGCTTTGATTGCGAAAAGTTGATGCGCTCTGACTGTGTTAACGCGCATGAGTTGTTCCAAGTTGCTGCGTTTGAAGGACACAAAGTCACGCCAGTGAAACAGTTTCAAGTCCAAGACTACGAGGTCTTGTTAAAGCGACGATCCTTTTGCTCACAGCAGTACCACGAGAGAGAGGTAATGAGGTTTTTCTGTCTGGAATGTCAAACCTGTGTTTGTCAAATTTGCATAAACACAGATCACAAGAATCATAATGTTGATGCGCTTGAAAAAGCAGCTGATGCCGAGAAAGCCAACATCATGGCGGGAGTCGAGTTGTTAAAACAAAAGAGAAAAGTTTACACTGATCTAATGCGTGAAGTTGAGGATACAACTTCCAAGCTAGAAGCTAATATTACCAAAGCTGTAGCTGAAGTTTCCCAAGCAGCCAACCAAATGATCGCTCAAATTCGAGAACGCGGGCGAGAAACCATTACTGAGCTCCGGAACACAGGCGTGGCGAGAGCAGAGAAATCAGATTGTGTCAAGAAACAGACAGAGTCCTCGATCAAGCAAATCGACCAAGCAGTTGAGTTTGCAAATAACCTGGTTCAAAGAAGTTCAAGCTCAGATATCATGCAAAGCAACAAGAATTTAAAACAGCGATTTGAAGATCTTAACAAGACCGCAGTGCCAGAACTTCCGGTTAACTCATTCGTGAAGTTTGTCCCCACTATTGCATCTGAGAGTTTAATCCTGGGTTTTGTGGCAACCAGCGAAATAGATGTACATCACTCCACAGGTCTAGGAATAACTGAGAATTTCCAAGCTGGTTTAGAAGCAGAGTTTCTCGTCTGTCCTAAAATATTTAAAGAAGAACTGACGAGTGGAACTCGACGTAAATTACACGTTGAAGTTCTCATGGAACCCGCTGAACAAGAAGGAAGTTTGATTATTTGTGAAAAAGAAGATGGAAATTTCCAAGTGAAATTTATCCCAAAAGCACCAGGCAGGTACAACATCACAGTAAAGATAAATGGCGACAAACTCGCTAACAGTCCCTTCACTGTCCAGGTGAAGGAACGACAGCTTGAGATTGTGGGCGAGTTGGATTTAAAAGGAGAAATGCCACAAGAACCACGCTGGATTGCTGTTAACAGTAAAGGCCTGATCGCTGTAGCTGACTTTAAAATGCACTGTGTCCTGATATACGATAAGGAAGGAGAGTTTGTGCGAAAACTTGGCTGCAATGGACGGAATCCTGGACAGTTTAACGGTCCACGTGGCGTCACATACCTGAATGATGACGAGATTCTGGTGGCAGATGAATTGAATCACCGCATTCAGCAGTTCAATGTACAGACAGGGAACTTTGTGAAAAGATTTGGAAAGTGCGGGACAGGAGAGGGCGAGTTTCAGAATCCAGAAAGCGTTTGTTTGGATGGTGAAGGATGTGCTGTTGTTGCCGACTGCAGTAACAGCAGAATCCAGGTATTGACAAAGGATGGTAAACCTGTGTTTAAATTTGGAGATAGCGGAACAGAGAAGCTCGGCAGGCCCGTTGGATGCATTTATCACAGAAACATGTTCATTGTATCTGACTGCTGGAACAATTCCTTGAAAGTATTTGACAGTTCAGGGAAGCTTTTGTACAAGATTGGAAAAGGAGGCGAGAATGATGGACAGTTCCGTGGTCTGTGGGGTTTGTGTGTTGAGAAATGTGGCAATCGTCAGAAGCTTCTTGTATGTGACAGAAACAATGGTCGCATTCAACAGTTTACAGTGGAAGGTTGTTTTACTGGCAAAACTGTTACTAGACTACAGGATCCAATTTACATAGCTACCACACCAGATGGTCGCATTTTGGTTTCAGATTATAAAACCAAAAGAATACATGTCCTAAAATAAGTGGCAAAATGAAGTAGAGAACCTTGTCGCATTTTTAAAGTGAAAAGAAGGTTTTTAAAATACGTTTTGCGCCAAGCGAGTATTATATAAAATTATAAAGTTTTCCTACCAAAAGAATGAATCATTTGTTAAGGTGGAAGATAATCTGTTACTCAGAACTTCTCAGTCTTAAGCTTTGACAAGATCTGAGTACAGACTAGTTAAAACATACCAACACTTTGTGTTTTTCACCGAATAAGTCGAATTTAGTTTTATTGATTTAAGTATGTACCACATATTATAAACAAGACAAGGGACAAGTTTTGTCCTTCATGTTTACGTGTGACGGTACTCGTATTAACAGATCGAGATACGTAATTTGTTAGACCGTCATCTTTTATTTCGTTTATTATATTCTGTCAGAGTTCTCTTAAGAGTGATACCTCTGACATTCTCGTGACACTCTGACATCATTTTGAGCTGATTGTTTTTAGAGTTTTTAGGATTTTTAATCATTTGTCTTTTTTTCTACGGAGAGAATATGAGATGTTATGAAGAGAACCAAACACTATGAGCATTTAATCAGTAATATTGGCTGCTTAAACATATGGAGCTGGTACGTTAACAACGCTTGGCAAATTTACATGATAAAAACCAATTTGACAATGATGTTTTTATGGCCAAAACATGGTATTTTATATAACGGACCCAAAATAGATTTTTTAGCATGCCGGATAAGTCTTACTTTCAACGGTTATATTACCTTTCATGGAGCAAGTAGATATTCTATCGAGGGATAGTCCAAGTTGTACAGGCCAAGAATATTATTATAACCATAATTTTCTTTGATCATGAGATAAGCAGAACTTGTTTGAGACTCTTGTAATGTGGTGTTGTTGTCATTATATATAGCCCCTTTTTGTCCCTTGCCGAAGACCAGCTTATTGATTGCAGCCAATCAGAGTATCGCTGTTTATCAGGATGTTGCTCTGTGGCCAATCAGGAAGGTGTAAAAACTGACACGATTGGTTGCGTTACACGAACTTATATGTAACGCAATAATTAACAATTCCCAGATTCTCTCGGCCGCCAAACTTTCAGTTCTTGGTAGTGTACTCCGTGAATACTTAAAGCAATTCATGATCAGTTTAGGTCAGTCGAAAGCAGAAATTTGAACTTCGCACCATAAGAACAATACAGAAACCTAAACTAACAGTATCAAGCCGAGGGACAATCCAGATATAGTGATCCAAAACTCCACCTCAGTCACACTGGAGCAAAAGGTTCATATTAATTTATTTTTCCTTTCGCCCAACTTGTGTATTTGACTATTGGATTCTCACTTTGCGCACCTTTTGTAGATTTCTTTTGTTGATTTCCCAATTCGCCCAAACCGTCTTCAATTCTAGTTGTCGATTTCTCTCTTTGAGCAAACTTTGTCGATTTTTTTTCTTTGTTTACAACTTGTAATTTTTATTTTCTAATTATTTTTTCATCTTGCGCACATTTGTACCTTTCTTGTGTTTTTTTGTCCTTAGTGCACAACTTGTATATTTGTCTTTGTTGATATCTCACTTTACTCAAGACTTGTAGATTTCTCTTTTTGTCATTTTTTTTCTTTCTACACAGTTGTACATAGGTCGAGTTAAGTTTCAATGAGACAGTCATTTTTTATTTAGTTTTCATTACTTGTGGCATTAAAAATTGCACGCTGTTTATCTAGTGTCTCTGATTGGTTGTTACTCGCTGTTAATTTTTCTTAACCAACCAATCACAGACAACCTAAGGATTGCTTTAAAATTTTGTTCTCAATATGAGCTAATATGGACTTTCTCGATCAGAATGTCTATCAAAGATAACGTATCAAATATCCGACGGAAAAAGCACATTGAAGGGTAACCGAGAACCGCGCTAAAGATTATAGTAAAACCACGATGTGCCTGCATTTCGACGTCAAGGTCACGTGGTCCTGTTTTGTATATGGTGGCGGTACCAGACCTCGCACATTCCACAATGCTCGTTACCAGATCGTCCCGTACAATCCCAAAGCTGATGACGCTAAACAGAATCATTAATTGAACTGAACAGAGATCCTACTCTTTCAAATCGTTGTAAATAAGAACTAGAACAAAAGAAAACAATATAAAATTGTAACATACATTTTTCAGGCTCATTAATGTTAATAAAACCAGTATTCCCTTTAAAAACTCTAGATATCAGCCTTCGGCATCGGGTGATAACACTCAACACGCCCTTATTATTCTAGTCTAGTCGTCCACAGACTTTATATTGCGAGCGCGTACCACTTAATATTTTACTTGCGATCTCGACGAACTTATAAGAGAAATAAGAGAGATAACGTTCTTAAGACAAACTACGATTATTCTAGTAGATATTAGTAAAATCAAAGAGATGATCACCTCTTGCTAAAACCAAATCAGTTACGTCTTTTCGATTAGTGCCTCATACTGTAGCGTGGTGAAAACGAAGACTAGATGCAGCTACGATGTCTGCATGTCACGTTCACCCGCAAGCAAAGCAAGCCTAAGGAATCTCGATTCGTTCTATTTCTTGTCCATTCTTATCCGCGGAGCCCTGGATTCTTTTCATCACATGGCTGTTGAAACGAGTAATAACGACATTAGAGTAGCTTTTTTTCATTTGGAAGCTGCAACTACCCGTGACGAACAAACAAATGATCAAAAGCTCTTCAAAGAAGACAAATAGCCAGTGCAAGACGTCGGGTTTAACTCGTGTGGCCATGCTGGTGCGTAACGAGGATATTGGTGTTCACAATCAGTGACATGTCTTCCCTTCCACTTCCACCTTTCAGTGTTGTTTAGAAACTAAAACATATTGAACAAGAAATTCCGGGGGACTCCCATAAAAGAACGACGGAGGTGCTCGTCGGAAATTTTAAAAAGAACCCCTTAGATGTCGGCAAGATCCTGTTTTGTGGGCGTGGCTAGAAATTTTTCTCACCCCTTGGAGGTACCAATTCTAAAACAGCACCCTAAGTAACACTTTCATAATTTTAATAGCAATAAAGACGATTCCAAATGAGACAAAATTAAAAATTAGTTGGTTGTCAGTATCTCCTTACATATTTTTTTTTCTCCTCAGTACCCTAAAAGGTATCACGAAAGCTCCCACTGTGCATCCACAAGCCAAGCTTTATAATATACCCCTGTGCAAAATATTTTGGGTAGAGCCATTCAATATGATTTTATTCCCAACAATGCGCTTTGGGAATTTTAATACAACGTTCATGAAAGTTATGGTAATAAGACTAACCCGGTAGGGGGACTTCGGTCCATACAAAAAAGGACGGAGCTACCCGTCGGAAATTATGAAACAAACTCCTAGGAGGTACCAAGATCCTTTTTGTGGGCGTGACTTGAAATTCAAAATAAGTGAGTTTCAAATATCTCTTGTCATATTTTTTTTCCGCTCAATACCTAAAAGATACCGCAAAGGCTCCTGCTGCGGACCTTTTGAGGCTTAACACCTTAAGAGCTAAAACCACCTTTTCAACCTCTAAAAGGTGCGACCAGCACCCCCGTCCTTTTCATATGGGAGTCTCTGCCCCCCCCCTGCCCCGCCCCCCCCTCCCCCACCCCCAACCTGGGAAGACTAACTCCATCAAATAGAGCCATTAAGGTAAAAGGTCCAGATTCCAACACTCGATACCCAAATGTATTGACAGCTTCTGCTCCGAGGTCAGAGAGTTCCAGTCTACGTAGCTGCTGTAGCCTGCGAGCAGGCTTCTCATGCGTTCCGCAGGAACAAACTCCATCAGCAAAGTCGTGAAAGATGAGTCAGCGAGCGAAGAGAGCTGGTGAGAATGGCCAGAGTCAGCCTCGCTTTGCACGCTGACTTATCGCGACTTTGCTCCTGCCGCAACGCAACGCATCTGCTCGAAGTTGTGCCTGGAAAATATTTTTTTTCCATAATCGATAAGGCTCGTCAAAACCACTATATCCCCCTTTACTGTGGTGAGGAACTGAAAGAGCCTGAAGAATTCCTCGGTTTTCGAAGCAAAAGCAAGCGGGTGTTGCCTTTGTAAATCCAGGTAAAGATTTCTTTCGCCTTATGCCGCAAGACGAGTGAGGTACCTTCCAAATCCAACAACGTAACATAACGGTTACTTAGATTATTAAGCAGGAACAAAGTCGACCAACAGAGTCGCGAGAGATGAGTCAGCGTGCGAAGAGACCTGGTGAAAATGGTCAGAGTTAGCCTCGCTTTGCTCGCTGACTTATTGTGACGTTGCTCTTACCGCAACGCATGAGAACCTGCTCGCAGGCTGCAACTGGCGGAGCTGCCATTTAACAAATTGACCTCAGTTTTTCATGCCTGTCCTGTTATTGATCATGAACTCTGTCATAGCATTGTCAGAGTAGCTGACTTCTTTGACAATGTTATGACGAAATTCATTGTCAATAACAGGACCGACGCATGGAAAACTGAGGTCAATTTGTTTTTTACAACAACAAATTGTCAAATTGTCCGCTCTCACACGTTGACTGGGCGCGCGAGAACTTCTGCAGTCATTGTAAAATTTATTTACACGCGGTCGAAGCCCGCACAGAAATTCGCAGGCGGATACGCCGCGAGTGAAATACCCAGCTTGACTCCTCACCAAATTCGCCTCTCGAGCCACACTCGGCTTCGCCGCCAAAAACAAAAGCACTCGCGCGCGAAATCCCTCCAGCTACGCAGGCCAAGAGAGTTCGATCTGCCTGGTTGGTTGCTGAAAATAGAAACTAGCCATATTTATTCAAGATTTCTCGGAATTACAAACACGATAAACGGGTCTGTTCGATTTCATTTTTGTTTCGCAGTTTACAGTTTGTGATGGAGTCTCTCTTGAAAAACCTCAAGGAACAAGTTACTTGTTCGATCTGTTTGGATATTTACACCAAACCCAAGACCATAGCTTGTCTTCATTCCTTCTGCTGTGAGTGCTTGGAGAAACATGCATTAGTCAGCCAAAAACAAGGAAAATTTCGTTGTCCCGAGTGTCAAACCGAAGTTGGCCTCCCTGAAGGAAATCGTTTCGATAATTTGCCGACCAGTTTTCTCCACAACAGTTTGCTGAGTCTTCTCGCTGTTCAACAAAGTGGCGATGGAAGCCAGATCAGCTGCGGCATTTGTAAGAGAAACAGCGCTGAGATCAGCTACTGCTTTGATTGCGAAAAGTTGATGTGCTCTGACTGTGTTAACGCGCATGAGTTGTTCCAAGCTGCTGTGTTTGAAGGACACAAAGTCACGCCAGTAAAACAGTTTCAAACCCAAGACTACGAGGCCTTGTTAAAGCGACGATCCTTTTGCTCACAGCAGTACCACGAGAGAGAGGTAACCAGGTTTTTCTGTCTTGAATGTCAAACTTGTGTTTGTCAAATTTGCATAAACACGGATCACAAGAATCACAATGTTGATGCACTTGAAAAAGCAGCTGATGCCGAGAAAGCCAACATCATGGCGGGAGTCGAGTTGTTGAAACAAAAGAGAAAAGTTTACACTGATCTAATGCGTGAAGTTGAGGATACAACTTCCAAGCTAGAAGCTAGTATTACCAAAGCTATTGGAGAAGTCTCCCAAGCAGCCAACCAAATGATCGCTCAAATTCGAGAACGCGAGCGGGAAGCCATTACTGAGCTCCGGAATACAGGTGTGACGAGAACGGAGAAATTAGATTGTGTCAAAAAACAGACACAGTCCTCGACCAAGCAAATCGACCAAGCAGTTGAGTTTGCAAATAACCTGGTTCAGAGAGGTTCAAGCTCAGATATCATGCAAAGCAACAAGAATTTGGAACGGCGATTTGAAGATCTTAACAAGACCGCAGTGCCAGCACTTCCGGTTAGCTCATTCGTAAAGTTTGTCTCGACTATTGCACCTGAGAGTTTAAGCCTTGGTTTCGTGGCAACCAGTGATACAGACGTACGTTTATCCACTGTAGAGGGAATGACTCAGAATATCCAAGCTGGTTTAGAAGCAGAGTTTTTCGTCTGTCCTAAAATATCTAAAGAAGAACTGACGAGTGGAACTCAACGTAAATCTCACGTTGAGGTTTTTTTGGAACCCGCTGAACAAGAGAGAAGTTTGATTATTTGTGAAAAAGAAGATGGAAATTTCCAGGTGAAATTTGTACCTAAAGTACCAGGCAGGTACAACATCACAGTAAAGATAAATGGCGACAAACTTGCTAACAGTCCTTTCACTGTCCAGGTGAAGGAACGGCAGCTTGAGATTGTGGGCGAGTTAGTTTTACAAGGAGAAATTCCACAAGAACCACGCGGGATTGCTGTTAACAGTAAAGGGCTGATCGCGGTAGTTGACGGGGAAAGACACTGTCTCCTGGTATTCGATGCGGAAGGAAAGTTTGTGCGAAAACTTGGCTGCTATGGAAAAAATCGTGGACAGTTAAAAATTCCTTGTGGAGTCACATACCTGAATGATGACGAGATTCTGGTGGCAGATCAATTGAATCACCGCATTCAGCAGTTCAATGTACAGACAGGGAACTTTGTGAAAAGCTTTGGAAAGTACGGGACAGGAGAGGGCGAGTTTCAGAATCCAGAGAGCGTTTGTGTGGATGGTGAAGGACGTGTTGTTGTTGCCGACTTCAAAAACGGAAGAATCCAGGTCTTGACAAAAAAAAGTAAACTTGTGTTAAAATGTGGAGATAGCGACCCCGAGAAGCTCAGCAAACCCACTGGATGCATTTACCACAAAAACATTTTCATTGTATCAGATTCCTTGAACAATTCCTTGAAAGTATTTGACAGTTCAGGGAGGTTTTTGTACAAGATTGGAGAAACAGGCAAGGGTGATGGACAGTTGTCCTGTCCATGGGGTTTGTGTGTTGAGAAATATGGCGATCGTCAGAATCTTCTTGTGTGTGACAAAAACAATGGTCGCATTCAACAGTTCACAGTGGAAGGTTATTTTACTGGCAAAAGTGTTTCTGAGCTAGAAAATCCACTGCACATAGCTACAACACCAGATGGTCACATTTTGGTTTCGGATTATAAAACGAAGAAAATATACATACTAAAATAAGTAGCAAAATGAATAAGAGAACCCTGTCGCATTTTTAAAGCAAAAGTAGCTTTTATCCGTTTCCATCAAACTAGTATCATATAACATTAGAATTGTTTTTCAGCAATAGAATGAGTCACGATGGAAGATAATCTCTACTTAAAATGTTTCAGTCTTTATCTGTAAAATGATTATGGGTACACACTATTGCAAACCAGGCACTGAACGCAGTGATTCTGATTCAAATCAAGTTCATTTGACTTTCATAAATAAGACAAGAGACAGGTTTCGTCCTTCATGCATGCACATGTGTATGACGATACACATAGTAATCTGTTAGAGCGCAAGCATCGCTTTTATGTTTGGCCATCAAGTTGGAATTCCTCGTTGTAAATCCCGCGGGGCACTGAAAAGGAGAGTGCGATGAGAAACTTCTGTCTTCTCAGGTTTCAGCTGAGAAGACATTTGATTGTTTTTAGAGCATTTAGGATTTGTAATTATTTGGATACTTTGTTCCGAAAGAAGATGAGATGCTCTAGCAAAAAGTAAACCTTATGAGCAGTATTAAAGAAAAATCAACTTGTTTTATTGTTTTAGGCAAAGAGCTATTGGCAGCTGAATCACACTTGAAAAATTTATATAAAAAAAAAACACTTGATGCCGATGTCCTTAACGTAAACATGGCTATGACAGTGTTTGATATGTAGCGGGCCCACAGTAGATTTCTCAGCATTTTTCGATATTATTTCCGTTGATAAGGCAAGTAGGCTCCCAGTCGAGTGCATGTCCAAGTTATACAGACCGGGAATGTTTTAGAGAGTCTTCAGATACTCATAACTTTTTATAGTAATAAAATAAGTTAAAGCTGATCGACTCTCTTGTTCTGTGATCTTGTCGTGATCATATAGGGTGTTTTCCATTTACACTGAGATTCCGGAAATTCCGGTGGGATGTAAATAGAAAAACTGGTAAACTGAAATTCCGGAATAAGCGGGGTTTCTGAAAAGGTAGTCCTGTATTCCAGTTGGAAACGAACCCAGTGGAAATGCGTATTTATTTTACGAGTTCCAGGCTTTTCACGGCCATATCTTCCATAGAGAATTAGGGCGGCGGCTTCCTTGGTGATGCTGATATCCTCTGATCCATCACCTCAAATACCGTAATGCAAATGTTCGGTGCACCATGTCCTGGAGCCAGACTTTCAAATGCCAATCGGTCACAACTTTGCCATGCATGCCTTCATGGAAAGTGGCATTTATCGAAGAAAATTTCACCCCCGGGTCCTGTGAGAGTCGTTCCAAGTATTTCCCGCCTAAAATCTTGCACCTGCAATTAAACAAGATCATTTAATATTCTCCCTTCTACGTGCATCCACTGGTTCAAGTGCACCCTTACCGCCTCTCAGCTCTGAAAGCTTACAACTCTTAAAACGGAGCGATTAGCGATAGCTAATCACAACTTCAGCTGATCATAAGCACGAAAGGAGAAACAAGAAGGAAGCAAGATGGGAGCCAAGGAAAAATAGAACTTATGTCAAATGGAACGCTTTCCTCATCGATGGACAACAAATCTAACTTCCTGTCTCGTTGGTAGAGCCACAACCTAACCTCGTTTCCAGGAGGACCTTGGGAACGAGGTTGAATAAATTCCCAGATTCTCTCGGCTCCCGAGAGTTCATTTGACATCGATTGGCACCAAGTCGTAAGAGAAGCAACAAAACAGAATTTTACCGATACAGATCGACAGAAACTGTTTGCAAGGCAAGAGTGATTAGTACACAAAGCGAATTTGGTGAGGAATTAACTTTATTACACATTGTACATGGTTCAATCCTGTCAGTCACTTGTCGTGGTCAGGTTTGAGAGCTGTCGATCAGACAACACATAAGCTTAAATCAGATGTAAACTTATAAGATAGGAGTGCTTTACACACTTTCATTTTCATGGTTATTTGTTGATCAGTGTTAGCAATGTAATTCTTCAGCTTTGCAACCGAGGGCACCAAATGCGATCAGCATTGTTTATTAGCTATTATGCATCAGGTTGTGGTTGGCTGCAGACAACTCAAATATGATCATGTTTACTGTCAGTCGATATATCGGTCAAGAGGCAGTCGATAGTTGACCAACATATGGGTAGAGAGTCAGTAGACACTCGGTCAATAGTCAGCCAATAGTCGGTCAACAACCAGGCGATAGTCTTCCCAGCCTTACTGGGAAGGTGACATTAAAAAATGTAATGGGCACCATAATAATTTTCAAAAAAGGTGAATAACTTTTTTAGTTGTGAGGAAAAGCTATTTAGACTGTATTTTTAGCTGAACCAGAGGAAGGCTGTCAGAGATGCTAAAAGTGCTGATGTAACAATTTTGTTATTGAAGTAGTAGTAAGAACATAAGAACATAAATGTGGTCATTTTTCTCTAGTATGTAAATGTGAATTCTAAGGAAATCTGTAAAGAAATGTCCTTTCCTTCTTTTTTCAGAAAAATGCTGATGTCAGCATTTTTGCTGAGATTCAAGGTTAATAATTATTATTATCTTGAAAAAATACATGGCTGCCCCCACTTTTCTTTGTGGATTCCAGTAGCCCTTGCAAAGATCTACTTTTTGCGCATGGTCCTAATCTGGCGCCAAAACCCTTTGTATTTAGTAGGCACCATCCTTAAAAAAAGCCCGATCATATTTTGCCACCCTATTTAAACCCTCTATTTAAGCCATCTATTTTTCTATTCCTGACACCCTGTCTCAGTTCTGGGTTCTCTAAAATTTGCAGCCAGAGGGGGCAAATAACTCCAAGGTATCATGGCAAAGTCTTCAGGAATGCCATGCATTTTTCCATAAACTAATTTTACCAAAATAGCAAATGGAATGCTTTGTTTACAAGTCTGAGTCACACCAAGGGTCAAATTACTTACTTGAGCCTCTTTGTGCCATGTGGCATGTAAGGCCCCCACAAGGTCCCTCCAACATTCCCAGTCCTGGGCAGTCTTTGCAGCCTGCAGCCTCACCCCAGGTGAGGCTCATTCTTTCCCTAGGTTCTTTTTCGACTGACCATCACCACATCAATCTGGGCAAGGGTCAAATTACAGTGATAGATATCACTAGCACACAGTGCTTAGGGCTGTAGCTAGTAACAGGTAAACCGAGGCACTTGCCTCAGTCATTTTTTTCGTTTTTGTTGATTATAGTCATCAAAAACACCCTAAATTCCCAGGAAGAGAATTAAACCATGGACATTGCCTCAGTCATAACTCATTTCTTGGACACTGCCTCAGTTATGACTGGTTTCTGGTTACCGCCCTGGTGCTATGGGATAATTTATGCAACGCCCATAAAGTAGATGTAAGTGTATTAAATACTGGACATTGTACAAGCAGTATTAAAAATATTTTATATTCTTTTTGCAGCCTCTAAATATCACCAATTCAGTGAGGGAATCTGGTGTTTTATTTTCCAGATGGAAGGCGAGTAGTTTTTCATGGTTAGGCCCGGATCGCAGTAGAGCCAATTTTGTTTTTATAATTAATAAATCTGTTGACGATGGCGGGACTAAATCATTTTTCGCCAGGTCCATCTGACACTTTTTACAGCTATTTCAATGGAAATGAGGAATATGAGCTGAGTTTTTATTCAGATTCTTATGACTCATACCCTGGATCTGGTTACTGGCAGCAATTTGAAGAGATGGCTTCAGCGAGGCAATCTTCTTCAATCAGAAGTAGCTCAAGCAACAACACAAACACAAGCCGAGCAAAATCTGCTCATCTAATTATGGGCTGAAAATCACGAGTTGCTGTCAAGCAGAGAGTCAAGAACATGCAGCGTGGAGAAAAATCAGCGAAGAGTTAAACTCTTGCATGAAATCTAATAATAAAAATATTTAATTGAGAAATATAGATCTTGTGACATACCGGTATATTTCAATCAGTAATGTTTTGGTTCCAACATGTTGGTCTTATGCGACCACTGCCAAAATTTGGAACTTGCAAAATTTTAGCCAATTTTTTTCCTCACAAAAAATTGGAAATATTTGAATTCGCTCTAGTGTGACCCAGCCCTTAGTCAAACTTTTGATAGTACTAATGATTAGGCTTAGCTAATTTAGCCTAACTTTGAGGCAGTCACCTGGAAATGCAAATGTGTGCATAACGTGTACTTGCACTGTGCATAGGTAGGTAAAGTCTGCATACAAACCAAGTGGCCCATCAACCCAGAGCTACTGTAGGCTGCTGGTAATCTCTTTTTCTCTCAAAATTCAGGAGGGGTTATGAGGCAGGACACTTTAGCCTAAATGGAAATGGAATGAGACATGCCTTCTTCCCTACTTGGCCATACCGCCCTTGTCTCACCTCTTTCCCTATTTGGCCACCGCCATACCACCCTTTTGCGTTCGCGCTGACTAAACACTCGTCTAAGTAACCCATAGAGACAAAACTGGCTGCCAGCGGTCTAGGCCGGTTTCTGTAACATGAAGTTACTAGGAGTATTTCTATTCCCCCCTGGATGGGATGCTAGTCCATCGCAGGGTTACCTCCCAGCATTAAATTGACCTGTACCCATTTGTACACCTGGGTGAAGAGAGACACTGTGAGAATAAAGTGTCTTGCCCAAGAACACAACACAATGTCCCCGGCCAGGGCTCAAACCTGTGCCTCCACTGAGCGAACCATCGTGTTATTCCAATTCCAGAGTACTATTACATTGACCAGTACTGGAGCAAATATGTTGAGAGCACTTTAATTATAATTATAGCAATTAATAATTGCAAGGCACAACATACAGTGTACAGGCATCAATCACTGTTAATATTAAGTTGCACTGGTCACAAATCTGTTTACTCTTTACTAGGTAAAGATGATGAATCACTGAATCAGCCTGAAAATGTCTCAGTTACTGAAGAAGAAGTTGAAATTTTAACTGTTCCAGTTGATGAGGATCTCTTTCTACAAGTGGCCATCAACAGTATGTGTTTTGTGTGGTCTAAGTGTCTTTTTTTTAAAACATACAACTGTAAAAAAGAAAATGTGTTTCACTGCCTAATATACTGGTTTACAAGGCTGTCACTTGTCTCTGTGGGTTCCATAGCATTATTCAGCTAGGAGTATTTCTACTGTCCCCTGGATGGTATGCTAGCCCATTTCAGGATTCCCCAGCTTTAGCGTTTCGTGTTAGAGTGAAAAACTGACCACTAAGCGAGAGTTGTTGTTTCTCAGTAGACCCTAGTTCATCTGCTCTGTCATGTTTGTAAATAGCCACTTAGTCTGCCTCCCACCAGTTGGGATTTTTAAGCCTATTATGCTTATTTGAAATATTTGTTTCTTTCAGTTTAAGTGGCGTGCCTGAGAACTATAGCTAGGTGTAGCAAAGCACATTGACCACTATAAACATGTAACATTCAACACCCACCAAATAAATGTAATGCTAATTTTGTGCTGATATCAACATTACTTTGTTGTTCTAAGAAACAAAAGAAGTGAATTGAATATCCCACTATATTAAATATTTAATTTTGGTTTTTGTTTGCTAAGGTGGATATGCGAATGTTAAGCTAGCAGGGGAAACAGAAGGAGATTATGAGTATCTGGAAGAAGATTTAGAAGAAATACAAGAGCAGTTCCATGGGCAAAACAGAGAAAGACAAAATGAAGAAGAAAATGAGAGTCAACAGAAAACAGAGAATGACGATGAAGGAGAAGAAGGCTTGAACAATGTTGAACAAAACAAGAGGAAAACAAGAAAACAAAAGGAAACAGAGAATGACTATGAACGAGAAAAAGACTTGAACAATGTTAAAAAAAAGAAACGGAAGACAAGAAAGCAAGGGAAAACAAAGAGTAAAGACAGGGCTATCAACAGCAACGAACAAAGTCCACAACCACCAGAAACTAATCTATCCGTCACACGCTCCAAATCTCAAAGCAAGTTTAAACACACTTGTGACAAGTGTTTTAAGAGCTTTCACACAACTTTGGGTTTAAAGCGTCACAAGCATAGCCACTGCAAGGGGGAAAAGACAAAGCAACATGCATGTCCTCATTGTGACAGGAGTTTTAACTGCATTAGCTCCTTGAAGGTAACTTCGCTTTTTTCATCTTGTATGTTGGGGTTGGTGAAGCTATTTGTGTTATGATCACCATGGCTAAATTAAATTTGAACTCTGTAATGGTCAACATGTGCAGCAGAGTCGCTGAACTGGGTTTGCAGGCTTCAACGTGTTTTACTTGTATGATCCAGCTCAGTTGGTAAATAATGTAATGTAATGTAAAAAAATGTAAATCTTATTTATAGTGGCCATGCATTTAGCTATACAAGCACTAAGCTTAGTAGTTTACAGGCATGCCACTGAAACAAAGGAAACAAATATTTCAAATAAATGTAACATAGTTAAAAATCCCAACTGGCAGGAGGCAGACCAGTTGGCTATTTACAAAGCGTGACTGAGGATTTGAACTTGGGACTACCGATAAACAAATTCCACTAGTGGCAGGGTGGAGGCCTTGAACCCAGGACCTCCGGATTACAACACCAGCACCCTACATGTAAACCACCCGGCCATGCTGCCTCCTCTATATGGTGCATATGACTTTGTGCAGTTTGGCAAAATGGCATGATTTCTAGAAACAAGTGTTGGCTCAACATGTGTGTAATAATCATATAGTGGAACCTTGCGTTACAGTCATCTGGTTATTACAGCGACTTTTTTTTTGTCCCGGGGAAACACCCATATATTTTCTTATAAGAAAACTCTGTTAATGTGGCCACACCGTTAATATGGCCAAAAGTTACATGAATTTCTGAAATCCCGACATGTGTAATCCTTTATAATTTTACCCTGGTTATATGGCCACTCAAACCAGTTATGTTCATCTTTCCACTGTTAATATTGTTAGCATGTACTGTCTGAAGTTTCAATTTTTTTGAAAATTATATCTGCATTCCCGATACTTATCAAAGCACAGTTGTTTGGTGAAGTGCAGTGGTGATATATCTGTTAAAAAGTCACTCAATTTTGACCAGTCATGAAATTTGACCCTACCCCATTAATACAGCCACCTCGTTAATGCGGCCAAATTATCACAGCTGTTGGTGACTGTACTGACAGGGTTTCACTGTAATTTATTAGCTCTCTGCTTTCTTTCAGATTCATATCAAATCCCACACTGGCATACGACCTTTCCATTGTTCCACATGTCAGAAATCTTTTCGGTATTCAAGTACATTGAAGAACCACATTCGACTACATTCAGAGAAGCCCTACAAATGTCAGCTTTGCAAAGAAGTTTTCTTGCGTCATGATTCTCTCGTTCGGCATGAATTTCGCCACACTGGTGAAAAACCTTTTGAGTGTGACATTTGCAAGGCTACATTTGCATTTAAGGACTACCTTCAATGCCACATGCGCAAGCACTTGGGTACTAAAGCAGTGAGTTGTCCAACCTGTGGAAGGGAATGTTGTGATTATAACAGTTTGAGACGGCACTTAGCAACTCATACAGGTATGTGTTGTATTTAATCCCAGCATTCTGAATTAACCAAACATTTTCACCCCAGTAATATAAGTGCTGCTCTTGAATGAGCATAGTTCCCCTGAACAACAATGTACACGTTTCTCATTTGGGCCTCAGTTATGCAAAGCAATTTTAATCACACCCACAAAACAAGATTCTGGTACCTTTAAGGGGTCCTTTACAAAATTCTTTCCAACTTTCCTTTTTATAGGGAACAGCTCCCCTCGGCAAACTATCTCACAAAGGCCCGCAAGCGGAGCACGATACCTTAGAAAATTTGGTAACTCATCGATTTCAAATATTTTGGTTGTCACGTGACTGTCCGTACATATGTACGTACGTACATACACTAAGCCCAATACCTTAAAAAATAGGAGAGTAGCACCATTACCATGGGTACATCTTTGATATTGGACATCCATATTATGCCTAATTGAAAGCTGTCAAAACAAGGTATCTGCTGACCAGTATCATGTGACCATAATTATCAGGGGCTCAGGTTTAGTGCTCATCAAGGTCGCATGTTTTTTTTTTTTTTGAGTTGTCTGCTGACCAGGAATTGGTTTTCGATTGAATCACAGGTTCAAGTCAGGTTATTTCTTTGGGGGAGAGGGAGGGGGTACGTGCAAAGGCAAAATTTCAGCGCAAATTAACCACTGGGGCATTGTTGACTTTTCTTGTGACATATTCCTTGCACAATCGTCTCTTGGAAAGTCCCTGATATATTGCGTACATAATTTCTGCAGTCTTGGCTATGCTTATTGGGTATAGTTTGTTAGAATTTAACTGGAAAAAATAGCAAAACCACACACTGAACAATAAAATGCTCATAATTGATCATTTTTTGAGTTTCTGATTCAAGAAAAACAAATCCCCTTTTTCCCTTATGGCTAATTATTGCAATCAGGAGCTCCCCTTTTAGGCTTGGCGAAATCTATAAATTAATTAATACATAGTCCTCCTCAGCAAACCATCTCAAGCTCTTCCAGTCCTTATTAACTATTGAACAGGAACATTTTAGCTGTTGACCAGTACAAACTTTCTTTTTGCCTACATCTAGGTGATAAGCCCTACAAATGTGACATATGTGACATGAAATTCAGGTTAAACTCAACCTGCAAAAGACACTGGCAACGAATGCATTCTGGCACCAAACCACACAAGTGCCCAATATGTTCAAAGGCATTTGCCACCAAGAACGATGTCACAAAACACATGCGATCACACACTGGAGAAAGACCATACATTTGCAGCTACTCACAGTGTGGCAAATGCTACACAAGTAAAAATTCTTTAAAGCAACACCTGCTTGTTCACACTGGAGAAAAGCCATTCTCCTGTGACACATGTGGAATGAGTTTCCGCTATAGACGAACTATGAAAGATCATTGCTTAGTGCACACTAATGACCCACAAAACAAGTACGCATTAAGTTTTTTTTTTGTTTTGTACTTCATATTTAATTACTTTTTTGGGGAGGTGATATGGGTAGTTATCTTTAAGACTATACAAGCTAATAGCATATACATTCAAACCACCCTCGGGGAAATGGGAGATGGTCGCTTAATAGAGGTTGGTGTACCTTGAATATTTTTCACCATCAGGTTGATTTCTCGGTGAACATTGGGTGGCCTTAAGACAATCATGATAAACGCGTGTTTGAATATTTTTATCACTCGTCACCTTCTACTTCAGACACTTATCTGCAGGGCTGGCATTAAAGGCTGTAACCCTTGATGCTACAGGTGAAATTGCCTGTTGTTGATAGAATCTACCCACAAAGTAACAAATTTGCTATGGGTGTGGAGAATAAGGCCAAAGGTGACTAAAAACTTAATGGCAGCCCTAATCTGCCATTGCATTTTTCAAAACAAAGTTTTCAATTTGGATGGCTGTTTGTTAGGGGTAAAGACAATAGAAAAATCCTTATTGGGACTACCAAAAGGTGGCCATCCCCTGAGTGGCCACTTAATAGAGGTAGCCAGTTAGTAGGGGTTTTATTTACAGTATTTAACTGACAATAATTTTGGGACTTTAATAACTGTCCACTTAATTAGCGGTGGCTGCTCAATAGAGGTTTGACCATATTTATTTTAATATTTTTTCATATCTTTATAATGTAGGTGGTCTGTCTGAGTGTGGGGTCTATATACCTCTTACTAACCGAGTTCAAGGGCTGTACTGTAAGTTACAGACCAAGTCTTTTTCCACATTGATTTATGGCCCAAACGTGATGCATGCGGGCCATAAATGAGGATCCATAACTTACAGTACGGACCAAGAATCTCTACTGTGTGTCTGCCAGGTTTGGGAACGATTTCTATTCATGTGGAACGGCTTCAAATTTCTAACGCAAGTCAAAAGCAAAATGAGTCAATTTGAAATCAATGTTAAAGTGCCACTGAAACGAAATTTTCGTATGTGAGATTTTTGCTTAGTAATAACGTTTCAACCTTACTTGGAAACACTGCAGACTTTTTTTTCGCATACGGTAAGCGAAAACTGCTTTTTCAGCCGTGCGAAATTGGCTGGTTAAGCCCAAAATTGGCGGCCATCTTGGCGCGGCCAAAACAGCCTAGTGACGTCACTGGTTGTATTGCTCTCATGCCCCGCTGAAAATTTAGAATGATTATGGGAGAAGAGAATACTGTTCGAAGCCCCCCAAAAAACATCTTAAGGACATCTCAGGGCTGTAAAGCAGATAATAACTGTAGCCTTAGACATGAAGAGGTGGAGAGTCGATCCTGGGGCTTTTCAGTCTATTTAATTGGATATTTTATGTAAGCAAGCAAACGAGTGGGAGTTCTTAGATCGCAAAATGATCGGGACTCTTAGTGAAATGGCCAGCACTCAATTAAACAATATCTACACTCATAAAGTTAAAAGACATGAAAACAAGAGAAAGCGGCTTTTGAAAATATTATCCGGAATGCTGCTGCACGAATCGTAGCAACAACGTTTCGAGTTTTCGAGTCGCTTCGCTTCGAGGAAACCGGACGCTTTGTGAGTTTCACCGCGGACGAGATTGTGCCACAGTGACCTTTAGTCTAGTTGTATCTGCTACATCCTACAAGTTATCACAACAGCAACAATTTAAGAAACCCTCTTCTTTTATATGAGGGAGCGAATTTAAACTATAAAGGTAAACTTAGCTGCCATGACCCTACAATTATATGTTTTCAGGAAACGAGAGAAAGCGTGACAATGTCGGCGGCGAAAGGTCATATATGCAAATTAGTTCAAATTCTGTTTAATAAACCTTCGAAAGGAGTGCAAACTAGTGACGTTTAACGAATTGCTTTGAACTTGAATACTATTAAATGAAGATCATAGACATAAGTATGTGCTAAAGAACTCCAAGTTATCCATCGGCCGTGAAATATTACAATTGGGAGATACGTGTAAAAGAGAAGCGAAATTCCCACTTTGTTTACACTGATACGTATGCGGCGATAAAGCAAACCCTGCTGCGGATCACAATTTTCAAAGATACATTTTGTCTACCTCAAGAACTCTCACTTATTAGTATCATAAAAAGATGCTCTCTGTGTGCAAAGAAGTACTCGACTCAAAGCTTGTGGACCGTGAATAACTTCATGATTGTGCGGATGGCTGATGCGCTTACGGCTTTTAATGTAGCAAAGTTGCCGAGGATATATTCGAACCTTGTTACTAGACCTTAGATAAACGTGAGAATCCAAATTTCAGAACCAGGCTGAAAACAGACGACGAAATATCGTGTTTAGGCTTCAGGACGTGATACAAAAGTTGCCACACTCGTCTTCGAAATCTCCAATCGAGTACTCAAGATGTTCGAAAAGTATACTGAGCTGTTCTAATCTGTAGCATTCATTTTGGTGAATCTACATTCTTTGGCGCCCTCCAACGTTTATGATGTGTATTTCCTGTCAAGGCTGGACTGAAATTACAAGGTAGGAAACTAGTAGGTATCGACAATATGAAGAATAAACTTAAATAAATCAAGTGAAAACAAGAGAGAATCTTAAGCGCTTCTTGCGTGAATACAACCAGTGACGTCACAAGGTCCGTAAACTCGGTTCCAGAGCCCGGACACAGTTTTGCTCCAAAAAGTCGATTTCAGCAGCTAAAAAGAGCACTTTCCTTTAGGATTTGACAGAAATAAAGTTCACCATTATTTTAAGCACATTTGAAACTATAAATTGGGCTAAAAAAAGAGAATACGAAAATTTCGTTTCAGTGGCACTTTAAGTGACTCGTAAGTCATTAGCAGGTTTTCATGCACAACTTTAGAAGCAACAAAAAGTTTTCAATTTTTACTTGCTATAAAAGTTAAGAACACTTGGCAATAAATCAAGAAACATTTTGGCAACAAAAACAGCTTTAAATTTTAGCGGGCCACACAGTAGAATAAATTGACCAATCATAGTAGTAGTAGTAGTAGTAGCAGTAGCAGTAGCAGTAGCAGTAGCAGTAGCAGTAGCAGTAGCAGTAGCAGTAGCAGTAGCAGTAGCAGTAGCAGTAGCAGTAGCAGTAGCAGTAGCAGTAGCAGTAGCAGTAGCAGTAGCAGTAGCAGTAGCAGTAGCAGTAGCAGTAGCAGTAGCAGTAGCAGTAGCAGTAGCAGTAGCAGTAGCAGTAGCAGTAGCAGTAGCAGTAGCAGTAGCAGTAGCAGTAGCAGTAGCAGTAGCAGTAGCAGTAGCAGTAGCAGTAGCAGTAGCAGTAGCAGTAGCAGTAGCAGTAGCAGTAGCAGTAGCAGTAGCAGTAGCAGTAGCAGTAGCAGTAGCAGTAGCAGTAGCAGTAGCAGTAGCAGTAGCAGTAGCAGTAGCAGTAGCAGTAGCAGTAGCAGTAGCAGTAGCAGTAGCAGTAGTAGTAGTAGTAGTAGTAGTAGTAGTAGTAGTAGTAGTAGTAGTAGTAGTAGTAGTAGTAGTAGTAGTAGTAATCTTTAATCAGGATACCAACATCACAGTTGAGTGGTTTACAGAAAGGTCCTCAAAAAAATTACCTAGTTAGAAATAACGACAAAGTGAGAAATATAAAATATAACTGAAAGATATAATAAGACTCTTTTCTGAACCATCTTTATGCCATATCTACGTTTGTTTATTTGTATATTAAATGAGTGTCATTAAATTGTCAAAATACATAAAAAAAATATATGTAATACAATTATTATTCGTCTAACAAATTTTGTTCAATCACATTATTTTTCTTACCTTAGATGTCCAACTTGTAACAAAGGTTTTTCAACACTGTCACGCCTGAAACGTCATCAGCTTATCCACACAGGAGAACGACCTTTCCCCTGTCCATATTGTGGACGAAGATATAACCAACGCAGTAATGTCACATTACACCTTAAGAAAAATTGGTGCCGTAAGGCGCCAAACAGGCAGGAGAAGAAGAAAATTACAAGGAAAAGGAAAAACAAAGCAAGGGAAAACAAGGAAGAAACTGTAGAGTGTGATGTTGAGTTGGTAACAGAAACAATTGTTGAGTGTGGAGATGATATGACATCTAAATTGTCCTCAAACACATTTGTTATTGAAGAGTGTGTCAGTGGAGCATTAACATCCATTCTATAACTTCACTGTCGTAAACCATTACATAAGATTGCTAAATTGTTTTGTTTGTGAAATAGGTCGGGGTTTGAAAAGAATTCATTTTCACAGTCCAAAAAATAAAAACTATATTAGTTTGATTTGCTCTTTCCTTTATGCCACTTTACAGTAAAATAATAACATGTCTTAGAGAACAAGATTGGTCAATAAGGGAAATCCTGGCCTCCTTAATATGTAGGTATTGTTATGGTCAATCACACATTCTTAGTCAAAAAGGGAAAAGAGGCTACCAAATGCATATAAAATGCCATGAATTGATTATAAGAAAGGGTACAATAAAAAGGAGGTCTGCAGTAAGCCCTCTGCGAGAGTGTTCACAGTTAACTCTTCTCCTCCCAGTTTATCTTGTGACTCGGAAGTCCTGCAGGTTGTCTATTGAGAAAATAGGCAAGAGCCTGGCCACTCAAGTGATAGAGAAGGTTGTTGTTGGTGTTGTTGTTTTTGCATGCAGTGATTGGCTGATGGTTTCCCTCAGTTATACCGGTTAGTTATATCAAGCCTTGATAGCCTCTAGGAATTTCAGTACCTCAGGTAATGAACGTTTTAAATTTGTAGTCAGTGATGAAAAAGTCAGCAGAATTTATTGTAAAGCTGTTGCAAATTATTGTTGTCTTGTTAAATTGTTAATGAACATTTGTCTTCGGTGAAATAAATTTTCAAAGCAAACTCAACATGTGCATAAGTCTCCTATGCAGACATCTTTTTGGCTCATAATGCGTTTCTCCTCAGGGTGGAGAAGATATTTGTGTCATGAGCCTAAATAGCATCTGCAGAGGAGACTGACTTAACATTATCGGTCTAGGATATAGCCACACCCATCCACAAAAGGTTTTTTGGTTCGAATGCCCCACCCATCTGGAAAGTCCACTTTCATTAGTTTTCTCTTACAATTTTGCCTTGTGGCAGCAACAGCCTCCTTGAAATTTCCAGTGACCTTCCATGAAAGAGGGTATGGATATTTTAAAATTCTTCTGGAATTGGGGCATGGTAGTTTAATCATTTAAGTGCACCAGACTATAAACAAGTGAAGTGTGTGGATTCGAGGACTGCCAAATTGGACCGAGTCAATGTGTTGTACTCTTAAAAAACAAATACTTTACTTTCAGAGTATTTCTCTACTGGTGCTGGCGAATTAAATGCTGGGGTGTAACCCTGCTCTCAACTAGAATATCCATCCAGGTTCAGGAGGAGTAGAAATGTGTGAAGTGAATCCTGATTAATCACTATACTTATATACCTTTAGCCCAAAAACAGACCACACACATCTGAGGGCTATCTGCCATGGAAAAAGAGTAGCTTCCTCTAAAAAACATACCCAGATCAAGATTAGAGTGCAAAATCCATACCCTATTTCTGACCAAAACGGCTAAAAAATCATAACCTTTGGTCCGCAAATACCTATACAACCCTTATATGGAAAGTGCCCCAGGACACAGTTTGCTATTAGCCAGTGTTTAGATTAGTATCTTTCTTTGTTCGTAGCCTTCCCAGTCTCGAAATTTTTTTTACACAACCCGAATGTCCTGTTTTTCAAAGAGTAAACAAAAATCTCTCAAGCAAATGTAACGCAGACCTACCGTCGGATTTAAGTTCATCCTAAATCTGACAACGTGACAAAACTAATAAGCTGGGCGAAATGAATGGCAGTGAAGTATTTTAAGCTTTAAGAAGCTTTCATGAAGTGGATGTTTCCCTTCAAAAAAATTAAGCTTGACCTCTTCGCAAGCTTAAACTTATATTTTATCACACTTATCCGGTCCGAAAGGGTGGTGAAAACTCAGAATCAGATCAAACCTCAAGCTTACGTTAACCCAGCTGATACTCGCCTTCTCCAGTCTTATTGTTCTTTTGTCCGCCAACGTTTCCCGTTGTTCTTGGCTACTTCGTTGCCTGTTGTCGTGCCCTTCTTCGCTCTCTTTCTCGTTGTTTCTCGCTTCTCCTTTGCCCATTTTTTCAGGTCCTCTCTTTCTCTTGTTCACGTTGTTCTTTGTTACTTCTCTGCCGTTTCTGTCGTGCCCTTTCTTGCTTTCGATTTAGTCGAAATCTTTCCTGGTTGTTCCTCGCTACGTCTTCAGACTCGGGCGTTCTTTCCCGTTGCGGTTTGCTTAACACCTTTAAACCCTGTCTCCTGGAACTTGAATTTACTCTTGATTGTCGACATAACAAGAGATAGATATATAGAATAAGTTTATTTTTCTCGTGTTTTCAACTGCACACTAGCTGAATAGAGGTTTAAGAGGCTCTACGTTTACAAGTCGTTTACTGTATTTCCCACAGAGAAACGCGCCTTGCCACAGGCGTGCATTAGGCATTTCACTTAGTTTTCCTTCGTTTTCCAAGTCGCTTGGCTGTGAGATTTCCCGTCAAAAAACGCGGCTAGCCACAGGCGTGCATCTTTGGCGCTTTCCATTATGCCAAAGATTCTGGAAACTTCGGTCAAAATTTAAATGGAGAGGTCCGTAAGGGTTTCTTCCGACCGGAAAATTCGGGATCACCTCTGAAGGTGGTCCACTTATTTCGGTCGAATATTCCGACCGAAATTCGCTGTTCCATTTTTGACAAACCGGTTCTTTGCCCTAATCAGGGAATTCGGAAAAAGGAAAAAATTGGCACCTATTGATTGGCCCGGTTTAATAGGAAAATGTCGTTCCATTTTCCTCGGGTATCCCCACTGATCTCTGACCGGTCGGTTTGGCATAATGGCAAGCACCCCTTGTCACCCCTCTTCCCATTTCAATGGTGGAAAAAATGGCGCGTTTATTGTTAGATTTGGAAGTTCATCACTGATTCAGGGGTAGGGGCCGTTTTATATCTTATTTTACTCCGATCAAGTTTGCAATCTTGGACAATTTAAATGAAAAATTAAGACCACCCCCCATTTCAATGATGGAAAAGAAAATGACGCGCTTTGGGGTTGTGTCCTGATGGACCAGTACACCGAGAAAATAACCATTTTACTGCCTTTCTTTAGAAGCCTTTGTTTAGCTGTTGTATGTTGTTGGGTCTTTTGTAGCGGTCCTTGTGTATCGGTTTACGGGGGCAGAACCCGTTTAGCGCCAGTTCATCATTGATTCTGAGGTAGGGATGGTGTTATTTCTTATTTTATTCTGACCATGATTGTAGCTTGCCACGGAGGTTAATGTGGGGGAATTTCATTTAAAACAGCTTCATTCCCTTGCATCTTCAGCTAGTTGGACATAACTGCTAGAGTCTTGCACAAATCTGCCCACTCCCCGCCGAACAGTGTTGGTTTTCTACAGACCACAGCACCTCCACAGCAGTAACAAGCCAGGGGTTTCAAGTGACCTCTTCGAGGTGCCTTTATCCATATTTTGTTGCTCATTGTAGTTCCGATCCAGTTTAATAATGACAATGAGAAAATAGCCTATTAACAATGCTACTCGAACCAGGCAACCTGGAAAAGAGTTAACCAATCAGAACGTTACTTGAGAACAAAGGATAGCGATCACTTTCTCAAATAACCAATAACATTGAAGAATACGAACGATGATCCATGAAACCCATCAAAGAGCAGAGTGTTGTGCACCTCTCAGGAAACTTTGCCATTTAGCTTTTAAACGGTTATAGTTTGTCGCAAAATGAGTTTTCAAGCTAAATTTTTCAAGCGAGATTTATAACTATGATAAGTCGCCATCAAGGACTGAATCTCTAAGAGTGTATATAAACACAGAGGAGTCAATAGTGTTCATGTTTTCATGTCAAACACACCGTTGACTGGTTAGTTTTTTCAAGGTGCCCCGGTTCGAGCAGTTGCACGGTAACAATATGAATACTCCAAATAAAATTTAATACACCAAAGCTGCTTTATTTTTTTACATAACAATACTTTTGTCACAATAGGAAATCTCTTCTCCTGCATTGCATTTGCCTTCAACAAAACAAAACAATTACAACGACAACAAAAACGAGAAGGAAACCTGGCATTCCCAACAGTGGAATCAGTTTACTTGTGTATGACCAGTTAATAACACACCACACTGACCGTAATAAACTTATTCCTTGTTGATGCACAGGTTCTGTGGCGCGTGATATCAGATATCAACATCATACAGTTTAATAATTTTTGACAAGTTGCTTCTAATGGTCCTGTCTCTTAAGTTCATAGTGGGCACGTGAAGAGAAGCTCATCTCATTCTTCATGTACTCCACAATTTCAACTTCATTGTTCCTCGGGCTGCCAAACCACTCCCATCAACGCAAGAAGACAAAATTTACACTCTTTCTGAAGATTCCTTGCAGGTTTTTTTTTTTTCAACAGAAAAGCTTGTCCGTAGCCTACTAGAGATGAAAATCGTGACTGTACTCAAGAGAGAAATAATGTGCAAGATTATGGTCGTTCATCTTTACCAGTCTCTAGCTTAACTACGATGAGGGAGTTGATAGTGTCACACTGATTACATGCACAGGATCCACAAGCTTGTAACTAGGTCAGTTCTCGTAACTTTATGCCAAAAGCTCCATCAAAATCTTCCTAACTCTCTGAAGATTGGTTGTTAATTTAACCGCACTCAAGCACGTACTACTGGGGGGGCCCTCCCCCACGTCGACCACCCCGGTCGCCTCGTGGGCCACCTCTTGGTGGTCCTCCACGAGATCCCCTACCAGAAGGTCCTCCATGTCTCTGGTGATTATCCTGTAAGATCAAACAACACACAAGTTACAAGGAAAAAAATTTTGATCAGGATGACAACAGTTTCAAGAGACCATTACAAAGCAAAATAATTTCTTTAACACACTAAAACTCACTGACGCAAGATTTTTTTGTGTTACACAAACAGTATAGAGTAACACTCAGAACTTCTACCAGTATGTTTCCTCTACCAGTATGATTTTACAATTCAATAGTTTACAGAGGGTCATAACTGAATCCCCACAGCATTTCCACAAAATATTTCAATGACTGCAATGTGATGCAAAAGCACAACCAAGATAAGTCAAAAAATGCACCAAGACAAAAGATAATATATTGTCACTACCCAAGATTAGGTTTCAACATGTAACGCGACAAGTTAATGAGCACGACAAACCAAAACTGACATCTGCATACCTGTTGCTGTCCAAATCCACCTCCTCTTCCGCCACGGGGAGGCCCACCATATCCTCCTCTGCCACGCCTATTTCCCCTTTCTCCAGGAGGCCCCCCTCGACGATTATAGCCGTCACCTCTACGGAATCCACCTCGACCACCGCGCCCCCCACGCGAAAAGCCATTAGAATGATGTACTGTGTCGAAACCCGCTAAAACGGGAGATTCAATGTAAATCACCAACTCACTCAAGATATAAAACAATCCACATACATATATAACATACATAAACTTTATTTAGTCTCTAATTTACAGACTAGCACCCAATGCTAATATAAATCATTATAATACGAAAGTCATGCAACCACACCCCAAGGGTTACCACAAATTACAAGCATCTTAGCCTTAAATGTCCTCCAGTTGGAGCAAAATGACACACTTGATTGGAGAACTGTTACTTCTGGTGGTCTAAAGTATTGCTTAGACACAAGTGCCATTTACTGAAGCCACTTTACTTGCATAGAAATAAGATGACATTATTTAGTTATCTTATTTGAGGATGTTTCATTTTAATTTATAGTATTTTTATTTTCTAAGAAGCAATTTTAGGAATTATCTGTTTTAAATCCTTTCAGGATGCAATTTCTTGTATTTTACGACATCTTGAATAACTGTTACTTCAAATGGCATGTAAATCACTTACCAGTGTCATCTCCTTCATGATCACCAGCAGCCCCATCACCCCCCTGTTCAACCCAACCTTGATCTGCTCCAGAAGCTCCAAACCCAGTGTTCTCAGGGGGGGCTCCCTCATTTTGTTCAACAGGTGCAGGTGGTTCTGCTACAGTTTGAGGTTTGGTTTCTACTTCTGATTCGCTGAGAAAGTTCAGACCGTGCTCGTTAGATGTAAAGGTTGCCACATTTCCTCCTTCGTTAGTATTAGGTGTTGCAGTGTTTCCATTCACATGAGTGTCCGAAGATCCATTAGTTGATTCTACGGTCTGGTTCTATTACAAGTCAAGAAAACACTTCATTAGGGATTTGCCATAAAGCAAAGGTGCAGGTGGGTTGGTAAACATAGGGGGCCCCGCCCTTTTTAGGCATGAAAAAAGGGGTGGGCAATAAAAAACCCATGCACCACAGAGGAGGTGGGTCATGTGCAAAACAAGCTTTGATCTGATCATCAAGTGCATTTACACCTACGATAATTTTATGAGTTTGAATTATAACTTTGAAAATGCTTTCAAGATAGATTTGATTTTTCCAGGTTTGGGGGTGAAAATTGAATGAGGTGGAAGTAGTTGCAAACATCTACAAACTGACCTGTTGACATCAGAAAGTGTCTCTTTTTGTGATCTTTATGGCTAATTTAGACAGTGTACTGTCACTTTGCAACATTGAGACATGCAACTGTTTTATCTAATATGCTTACATGTACAATTGTGGATAAACACAAAATATGTAACCTGTAAGATTTTGAAATGTTAAGGACATTACAACAATGTGGAGTTGACCTCAGTAAGTAGAATCAAGACCCTGAACTTCAAAGCTACAGATATGCACACAGTACTGAACTAGTTATCTACATAGTACACTTACTTGAGTTGGCTGAGCAGAATCATCTACAGATTCTTCCTGATTCTCGTCATTTTCACCTTCTGCAGCAGCTTCTTCTTCCTCTCCTTCCCCTTCCTCCTCGTCATCACCATCATCTTGCGCTTGCTCAAAATAGTCACATTTCTTGATTGATGCAACCAATTCATTGAGCGCCTTGTCTAGTGAAAGCTAAGGAAAGGGCTTCATGTAATATATCAAACACTCAGGATCGTGTTTGACCACATTTTCAAACACCAAGAAGAGAGTTGAAAATACAACGTGCAGCAAAGTATTTTTGACAAGCTTCGAGGTGTTTCAAACACTGTCTAGAGTGGCTGATATATCTTCTCAATGGAGACTAAAACTAAGGAGAAAATGGAGAAATAAAATCGTAAAAATCTATGCTAATTAAGATCAGATATCCAAACACTGTCACGGTCATGATTTCCTTTGTTTAAACTTAATGAATTTTTAATAAGTTTGAGAAAGCCCAGAGAAACATCATTATATTCTTCTTTGAGAACTAACAACTGAAGAAAGACCAGTTGCAAGCCCTTTAGTCGGGAGGATTCATTGTTGAAAGGATTTGTGTCTAAGGTTTCGGAGTCTCATTATTAAAACTTGGAATAAAATTTCCAGTGTCAAGCATCTACATTATATACAACGGGGATTTCATTAAGGGCTGGTCACTGGGCAAATTGACTGGCTTTGAGGATCATTTTGCCTGCTTGGTTTGACCATCTAGAGGAAAGATTTTCTTATAAAGAAGTTCAGTTCAAACAGTTTGCCTGCCTGTGAAAACCAGTCGCCCTACTGCTGAAAACTTTAATGAAAATCATGTATACTGGGACTTTCATGACTGTGACAAAACAGGATTTAAAAAAAAATGAACAGTGAACTTCAGTGGAAGCTCAATTGCACAAATTTTACAAAAGGAAACTCAAAGGATACATGTTGTCCCAACTACTGCCTCCCCATTGGCCTCCAAAAACTTCACAATATGCTGACTCGCTGCCATTTGTTGTTCCTTCATTGGTTCATCTCCATCTGCATTTGGGGTTATCAGCTTGTAAAACTCGTCAATTTGAACAAAACTCTCCTCAGACACGACCTGGAACATTAAGTTCAATTTCCAAGACCTTGTTTACACAAAAATTATGCTCCCTTGATTTGATTATCTGCAGCATTCTAGCATGAGCACAGTTCTGAACCAAGCTTATGCCGAGTTCCCTCAAGCTTGCAAATGATTCCCCACTCCATTCACAACCAGTAAAAAACAATGCAGAGGAATTCTTGGATTTTGCATAACACACTTGCTTCTTGACCTCAAAGTGTAGCAGCTCTCATAAGCATGTATTAATTCTTTTTTTTTTTTTTCAGTCCTAGTGCAGCAGCATTACTGTTTCAGGGCTAGGGGCATTGTTTCTGTTGTTTGATTATTGTTTTTTACCATGTAATTTATAGATACTGATCATCGGTTTATACCAGCGTCTTCCTCCCAGACTTTGCTGATCAGTCTTTCAGTTTTAACTAAAGCTTTTATTATTATTATTATTATTATTATTATTATTATTATTACTATTATTACTATTACTATTATTACTATTATTACTATTATTACTATTATTACTATTATTACTATTATTACTATTATTATTACTATACTAGAAGGAAAGCCTTTTGTGACTTTAAGAACATTGATATTGACGTTGAATCCCAGGAGGGAGCCATTATGTAAACACTGTTGAAATAGGTTTTAATAGTTTATTTCTTTTATTTACTTTTACCTTGTAATATACCGATATTGACGTTGAAACCCAGGAGGGAGCCATTATGTAAATACTGTTGAAATAGGTTTTAATAGTTTATTTCTTTTACTTACTTTTACCTTGTATATACCAATTTGTATGGAATATGTTAATTAATGTTATGATGATGATAGTAGTATTAGTATTAGTTGTAGTAACCATGATATCATGATTAGATACAGAAACATGTTTTACAGGTTCAACAGACATCCGCGTGAAGATCAAATTGAAAGTTTAAATAAATACATAATGATGCTAAAATTTTAAAAAAGTTATTATTATTGTTATCATTATTTTTATTAAAATATTATTATTATTATTATTATTATTATTATTATTATTATTATTATTATTATTATTATTCTACAGAGTTATCTCATAGGGTATCAAGCCATTATCTGCTACCAGACTCCATTGTGCTGCAAGATAGACCATGGGAGTGACGACGAAAAAATAAAACATATAACTTACCACAGCTCCATTAGTACCATTCAAAAAGTCCACCCGCACGTCCTCTGACAGGTTGTCCATCAACGACTGAAGTTCTAGCACCTGACACACCTTGGAGATGTCACCATCACGCTGAGCCGCAATCATGGCTGCTTGATCACGCTTAGCCATCTTCTTCTGGAGCTTCATATGCTGGAGAAAAAGAAGTTCTTTCTTTGTCAATAATAATAATACTAATAATAAGATTAGATTTACATAGTGCTAAAATTATAAAATAGTCTGAAACCCTTTACAATTTGAGATTAAGATCACCGTAAAAATATAAGAAAAATGAATTTAAAAGTAATACAATTCAATCAACTATCTCAGCCCAAAACAGTGATCAACTGCCTAATGTTTCTTTTTATAAAAAAATAAACAATATTAGGATCACAAGAATGTTCAAGGGAATTGTCTGGTAGGCTTGATTTCCACCACTCTCTAAAGCCAGATCTACGTTCCTTCCCAAGAAGAAACAGCTGGGCACATGAGTGGCAAAGCATGTCTTTTACATAAATTCATAATTGAAGGGGTGAGTGCAAAACCGTGCTAAGTGACGATTTGGGTAAAAAAAAAAATTTTCGCGAAAGGGCTTGAATTTTTGCATGTGGTCTTCAATGTAATAGAAAACATGGTCCTGTATTTTTCCCGCTGGTTTTTGCTTCGTTTATGAAGACGCTGCTAGGAAAACCCAGTGGTTTTTTTGCATAGGCAATATCTCGAAAAGGTAGGTAGGTAGGTAGGTAGGTAAAACTTTATTTATGCAGGGTGGCCCATTCAGCACAGTGGCTGGTATCCAGAGGGGCCCTGCTAAATACAATTTCTAAAAATATAAAACGTCAAATAGTATAAAATAGCGAAGCTTAGCAGAAAAACTACGGAACATTGCTAAACATACCTAAACAAAACTGCATGCGAAATTTGGAGTGTTTTCAACAAAGTTCACTTTTGATTAAAATACCTAACACCCTTTTCCTGCCGAGGCCTTCAAATAAACGAAGCCGGGCCTTTGTTATGATAAACAGAGCCGATCCTTTGTTATAATAACCAAGCCAAGCCTTTGTTATAAGTCGAAGTCTCGCCTCGGTTTATCATAAGAAAGGATCGGCTCACCACGACCACAAGGACTTTGATTTCACTTAGAAAGCAGCAAAATGTCAATTTCACGCAACGTATAAGCTCAAAAATGTTGATTTTAGGTCAAAAAAGGTTTAAATGTTGATTTTACTTTAACGTGTGACGGCAAGGAGGTTGGTTTCACTTACAAACCAGCAAAATGTCAATTTCACGCAGCGCATAAGCTCAATTATGTTGATTTCAGGTCTAAATAGGTTAAAATGTTGATTTCATGTTAATGCTTGACGGCAAGGATGTTAGTTTCACTTAGAAAACAGCAAAATGGTAATTTCACACAACGTATAAGCTCAATGATGTTGATTTCACATGAAAACGCTCTATAAATAGGGCTGACAGATTAACAGATTAACCCTTCTGCGCAACGTACGGGTCTCCCTACATCTGCATGTCCGCTGATCCCAGAAGCTCAAAACACTACAAATCATGCCGATTTGAAATAAAATCAACGCAACCTTGATCACAGATCTATGTTACAATCGATCGCTACTTGTTGGTCACTATTATGTTTAAACAATCTAGTTACCAGTTCGAGAAACGTCCGCAGGTGATCGCAATGCATGCCGGGAAGGGTCTTTACACCTCATGCGCGGGAAACATGGCGGTCGATACAAGACAAATTTTATAAGTCTAAAACCAGTTCTCGCTTTCCAAACTTTGACGCTAGCAATGCTTGGCAATTGGGCCACGACTCACCAGAGGGTATTTTTCTTGGGCAAGAACTGCTCTTGGACTTTGCTGCCTGGCTTGATCTGACTTTGAATGCCGATAACACGATTACGGTATATCAGCTGCCTTTGAAGTTTCAGAACACATTTTGATTCTTTAAAACGTGCTGATGACTTACAGGTTTATTGAGACTTCATGATGCCTCTCAACCACCAGGCAGGCATACAAGGTACTTTAAAACAATGCTTAAGATATTAGTTGACAGAGGTCTAATGTGGCACATCTCTTTTATGTTCAATGTATTTCATTTGACGCTCGATCGATTCACGTGTTGTGTTCACGTCACAATAACCAATGTAAACAATCTGTTCCCAGATTTCCACTCTATATATGCTGTGAGATTTGACTTTGACCTCATACACTACAAACAGTCTGCCTGTTTGCTGTTCAACAAATAAACTCCTAAAGACATGGCTAGCAAAAGCCAAGTATTTTTGCATACGTTATAACTCAAAAACGAAGCAAAAACCAGCGACAAAAATACAGGGCCGCGTTTTTCTATTACATTGAAGACCACATGCAAAGATTCAAGGTCTTTTGCAAAAAATTTTTTTTTTCACCCAAATCGTCACTTAGCATGGTTTTGCACTCACCCCTTCAATTTATTTACTTCATGCGATGCTTCGATCTGGATGCCAGAAAAGTAATCTACCTCACAACAACCATAGACAGGCTCACATGACACCTATGGCTTTTGCAGTTTGAAGTCTCTTTCACTGTGTCAATGCCAAACAGATGTTTATGAAAAACAGGAAAAGGTAACTGCAAAACGTATGGTTTTAGCAAATTCTTTACAGCATCTGAGTTGCATGCATCTTATCTCTATGTTAGATGGTTTAAACTCGGATTTTTGTGCAAGATGTGAAAACCCTGTCACAAGCGAGGTGTACATTGCCTGCACACTTACTTCATTGCATATCTGGGTTATGTTCTTCTGTAGATCCCTGGCGAATTCCAGATTCTGCTCCACTTGTGCCAACTGACCTACGGCAAGCTGTGACAAACAAGTCAAATCATTAAATCAACAAGACAGATAGTTTAAATAACTTTTACAAATTTACCATCCCTTATTATTAATCCTAGCAGAACGCAGGACATACAAAGCATCAATTTCATCCCCAGAGCCCATACATTTTCGGGTCACAGTGAGCAAATGTGTGATGCTCCTGACAACATCAAAGCCCAGAAAAATTTGATCATGTGCATGCACATCAAACAACTAAGATTAACGGTTGATTCAGACATCGAACTTAATTGCTACTGCAACTGAATATATGAAAGATCATGTACCAGTTCCTAGCTGGCTTGATGGCTCAGTTGGTAGAGCACTGCACAGGTATCATAGAGGTCATGGGTTCAAATCCTGTTCAGGCCTGAATTTTATTCAGGCTTAAATTTCACAGCTGCTTAAGCTGTATTTATAACTGCCATGATCAATCATATCTTCATATTTAATTGCTAATTGAACACAAATAATTTCTTTGAGGTAAAATAAAATTCAGGTTATGTATCTTTAATGTACACATTAGCTTCTGCACATGTTAAGTTTGATGTCTGAATCAAAGTCAACACTTGCTGTTGTTTGACTACCATAGCCAAATGGGCAGTTCCAGAAAACATCCATACTCCCCCCATGGAAGGGAATGGAATTTCCTGGGGAATGGGGGAGTCTGGAAGACCAAAAAAATTTAGATAAATGTATGAAGTTTGACTGGAATTTCCAGTGGGGGTGGGGAGGTCTAAGAAAACATCTCTTCTGTGGGAGAGGTATAGATAATTTCTGAAACTACACAATTGAACAGCAAGGTCAACCCAAATACATCTGTAATGATCATAACTGATTCTGAGGTTGAACTTTACATGTACTTTACGGGCAACATTAAGTTTCAGCACATGTAAAGTTTGATGTTTGAACTCTAACTTTTTGTAGTGTTTGCTGCAACTTTAGTTAACACATCTAAAACTTACTATTCCATTAACAAGGGTCATACAGGGGTATTCTCATGATGCGTGATTAGCTGATTTTATTTTCCGTGAAACGTGAATTTAGGAAATTCTTCTTCATGATCTGTGACCTGAAGGTTTTGCCTGACCTGTGAAGAACTTGAATTATTTACTGTTATTCGTGATTTCACCAATCAGTTCTATGTGATTTTGAGAAGCAAGTCCTCCGAATGGTTAGAGTCGTCTATCGAGAGTGACTTAGACATGTGATTTGCAATATGGAGCCTTGCCTTTCAAGATTTTTCTTCCTTCAAAACTCTTTCTAGTGTAAGAACAGGCTATAAAAAAGAGTATCTTGCTTATTTTCGTGATTCAAGAGAACGAAATTTTAATATCCACGATCCATGATCCTCAGTTTTTCCCGCTCATGAACCCACTTATTAAAATTAAAAATATATATACAAATATACAAATATACAAATACAAATACAAATACAAATATACAAATATTCTAATTATCCATAAGATAACTTAAAACATTCCTTTTAAAAATTCCAATACAATTTGCTTCTCTGATGTGATAAAGTAAACTATTCCAGTCATTAACAGTACGGTTAAAAAAACTATATTTAAAACCATTAGTCCTACTTAGATTAATGTTATTTAATTTCAATCACAATCACAATTACATTTGTAGTTTTTAAAATTGAAGTGAGCACCGATTCCTGATACCAAGAAGCAATGATTAATCAACTAGTTTGTTTCTTATAATCAATTTTGTCTTGGTGGGGAAAACAACAATGGGAAAGCCAGCAGTGCAAAAAGAAGAAATCAAAAATATTTAGCATAAATTTAATTCCATGAACAATTTGTACAAATTTCAAAATAGTAGTTTTCTCATGTGGTAACAAACAACATTGGAAACTTGAAAAAAATTTGCGGTATTTTAATGTGATTTTCTCATCAATAGCCAAAAGTGTTGATGATCAACGATAAACTTTGAATGATGTCGTACGGTTGCGCAAACAGCATGTAGAAAATGTTAGATCACGTACCTTATATAAAAGTATGACATGGAAAGACTTCTCCAGCACGGAAAACCGAAATATGTATTACATAAATTCTTCGCTGTTTCCTGTTTTCCAATAATCGTCGAAGCATGTAGCTAAGGTTAAACAAACCCATGTGATCCCGTTGCAAAACTTTGTTCATTGAAAGAAAGCACACCTGGCTAGTAGGAATTGAAGAAATTGAACGAATGTTCTCCCTGTTTTCCGTCCGTCTATCTCACAAGTAAAGTTCAATTGAAATTCTTCTCTAATAAACGCACCTTTTGATCTTCATTCAACGTTTTTCCAGCATCCACCAGCTTTTTGTAGGAATCTAGCTTTCCCTGCGAACAGAATCGAATTGTTTCCCGTCAAAACTGCAAATATCATCATGGCGTGGTTGACGGAACGATCGACACGAGTTCGGTCGCCTAAACAAAGCCAAAACCTCACCTTACGCTTTTCCAAATTGCGAACTTTCTTCTCCAAAAGGCTCAAGACATTTTTGGGTAAGTCGTTGTTTTCCATCTGCGCTGTGATCTGCATGGAAGATTGCGATGAAGCGCTTGGCATAATCCTAAACTGATCCGAGTTACAAGCCCACTGCTGTCTGTACCATGTGCTCTCCGTCGCTCGCGCGGTGACGTCACCTGCCCTATTCTCAAGGGGTGCGGTTAAGTCGATGGCATCATGGGAAACCTCCGGAGCTTGCAGCCTAAAACTCGTTTGTTTTTTCTTTTGCTCCATGGATTTAGTTTTGGTCTAGATTGTTATTCAATGCCGGTGCTTTACACGCCAATATAACGTCTCCTTTTCCCAGCAGGTTGCTGGTTTCAGAAAAATCATGCAACGTCACGCAACTCCGCACAAGTCACGCAAGAAAAAGGCTCTACAATATTCTTGCTTTACAAATTGCCTGAAACTTAAGGCTCCATGCACTAGCTGGATTTAAATCAAGCTGAGAATGACTCAGAATTCTGATCAATCAAAGGAAATTGACAGGTCTGTGATTCTGTTTGCTCCTGGTTGCTCACAAGGGGCAATGCCAGCGGGGGAGGGCACGGTGCAAAAGAGAAGGAGTAGCTTACCACTTGACGCGAAATGTTTGCGGGAGTTTAATTTTGTGGATCGGTGACTATTTGTATTTTTCGGAAGCTAATTTTGCCTTTGTGAAAGACTTGTTTTTCTAACTGGGTAATTGGAATTACAATATAGGAATTACAATATATTTTTTCTTTTTATTCAACCTGCCGAGCTGCATGCAAAAGAGGAAAGAGGTAAAAAGAAAGAAAAGACAAACAGAGAAAAGAGAGAAAAGAGAGAAAAAAACGTCTGATGGTAGGTTATTTACCCTTCGCATTAAAAAATATATCGCAGTATATGGCTACTATAGATAAGCATCACGGTCTACACTTCGTGTACATGTGCGTTTGCCATACAGTTTCCATCTACTGTAGTTTTGTAAACCTAACGCACGTCATGATTGTTTTTGTTTGTGTCTTTTAAGTATCCCTATCTACATACCGTGTGGCACAAATCTTTTTTTTGGGGGGGGGGGAGGGGGTTAATTTTGATTATCGGTGACTTTTTGTATTTTGCTGGAACAGGAGCCTATGATGACATGGGCCGGGCCAGGCGGGAGCTAATTTTTGCGATCATAGAAGACTGGTTTTTTCTAGTCGGGGGTTAATTTTTGCGGAGCCTCCTGGTCTCGAATGATAGACCCTTTGCAGCTAAGCCATCACGTGATCTACTTTTCATAAAGTTATGGGTTATAACTTAACAAATGCCAGAAATGTAAAAAGCATGTCGAAAATATCAAAATGGCCAAGTTTGAGGCCCCCATCATTAAGGAATGAGATTTTATGACAGTCTGAATTTTTAAAAGAATAAGAAGATTTGTATGGAAAAAGTTGTTGGAGAGCAAGGTCTTGCTCTCCAGCAACATTTTCCATACAAATCCTCTAAATTTTCCGAAAATTCAAGCTGTCGTATAAACTTACTCTTTAATGCCAGGGGCTTCAAACTTGGCCATTTTGGTATTTTCGATGCGCTCTTTCCATTTCTGGCATTCTTTAAGTTATAGCCCATAATATGAAAATTTTCTCGGAAAAAATTTGGTCACGTGACCCCAGCTGCAAAGGGCCTATTGGAATTACGGCATTATCGACAAGTGAAACAACATGAGGGTCCCCAATGGGTTTGGCGGGATGCGGTGTTTGGCTTCTTTTCGCCGTGATATTTGGGATTTGAGCAGAAGACATGGGCGGGAAGCGGGAATTACAAATACGAGCGGGAGCGGGATTTCGTGTTTTTATGGGGTTGGGATGTGAGATTCGTAAGGGGAACGGAGCGGGATAGGGGATTTCAATTCTTTCGTGACCTCATATATCGAGCAGCGCAAAAATCGCAAGCTGGCAGAAACCCGCCGGAAACGAACCTTTTGTGCGTATAGCTGTGTCAGATTTCAAGTAATGAATAGCAACGGCTCTGTACCCTGTCAGGTTAGGTTCTGTCAAACGTATCCATTATCGCTTGACTATGTTAGCATCATAAAACTGTAGCGACATTTTCGACGCTTGCGTCTGTAATCCTGAGTCCCCGATCCTTTCTAGTTTTTTAGCCAGTCTCGACCTTTTCCAGAGCGCTTGGCTTGTTTTGGCGAGGATGGCCACATCCGATGGCGGTGGTAGTGATTTACCGAACGACATTATAAATTGCATAGCCATATAATAAAGTGTATTATCGTTTGTCTCACGATGTAGTCACTAGAGATGTAGATCGCGACGTTTCGACTGCTTACTGCTAGTCTTCTTCAGGCGATAAGGTCGACTGATTGCACGGTATCATTTTGTGAATAGCTTCCTTGACCCTACGTGTGTACCAGTGAGGATCTCGATCAATAAACTTGACCTCATTCCAGATAGGATAGTGGCCGGTCTCGTGGGCCACTATCCTAAATGGAATGAGGTCAAGTTTATTGATCGAGATCCTCACTGGTACACACGTAGGGTCAAGGAAGCTATTCACATAAGACTTCACCCTAACAACATCAACAGGGATAGTGGAATTGAAATTCCTGAAGCATGGATACCCACGATCAAGAAACACAACAACAGGAGAACGGTACAACAGCGAACCACTGAGGGAACAGCTACTCGCCGGAACAATGGAACAATGGGAGGATCGAAATGCACCAATCACAGCCGACCGTGCAATCAGTCGACCTTATCGCCTGAAGAAGACTAGCAGTAAGCAGTCGAAATGTCGCGATCTACATCTCTAGTGACTACATCGTGAGACAAACGATAATACACTTTATTATTGCATCTACCACGATGAATAACAACAACCTTTTCCTCGACATTGCCTAGCCATATGTTATGAAAAAGATGTGCAAGCGGGAGTGCCTTCATTCGGAAAGAAAAGTACTGAGCCCAGATTTCAAGTAAAGTGAGGACGCTGAAAGCTTTGAAAGAAACTGTCAAGTGTGTTTACGGGCCATCTCTTGAATATGAACAATCTTTTTCTTTCACTGATACGTGGACAAAAGAAAGCAAAACATGTACGGTAAACTGTTTAAAAGAAACGTTATTATCATTTGTGCTTACTTATCTGCTACCCATTGAATCCTTTTGAGATCTTTTGTGCGATGTCTATTTTTAAAAAGTTTTTATCAATTTAATCATTAATTTAACAAATTAGTAATTAACGCAGAAACGTCTTTGAAAAGTGGGCGGAATTGGGGTTTCCAGGCAAAAAAGGGTGGGATGGCGGGATTAACAGGAAAATTAGGGCGGGAAAGCGGGATCTAAGAACCCTTTTGTGGACCCTCAACATGTCTGTGCAAGACACAGTAATCACCGTCACTCTGGACGTCTTGTCCTAATGTCAGCTGATTGCTCCGGGAATGGGTCAGCAATAACTACTACTGCAATTTGATGCATTATCCGGCTTGAGATCGAGCCGGATCGGTATGTGTGTGTCTTTTTCTTATTTTCTCTTCTTATTTGACTCAAGTTAATAATCACTTTAAATCACTGGTGGAGGCGCGGCGGCCTCATGGTTAGTGCGCTCGTCCCCGGATCGAGCGGTCCGGGTTCGAGCCCTGGCCAAGGACACTGTGTTGTGTTCTGGGGCAAGAACAGTGCCTCTCTTCACCCAGGAGTATAGATGGGTACCGGCGAATTGTTGGGGAAACCTAACAAATTGCGGGGAAGTGACCTGCGATGGACTAGCATCCCGTCCAGGGGGAGTAGAAATACTCCTGGCCGCTTTTAAAATCACTAAAAGGATGGCTGCCAATCTTATTAGCCCATTAAGGTTATTTCGAGCAGCCATGTACCGTCTTTTTATTTTAATTGATTTTTGTTCATATAACTCTAATTTACGAAAGCCGAGGAGAGACTTCAGACTTCAGACTTCAGACTTCAGTCCCCAGTCTTCAGTCGGAGACCGGATCTCACTGTCTCCGGTGAAAGTGTTTTTTAAATCTGTCATCATGCGTTGTTATGTTTCTTGTCGGAGCCCGTAGTGTACAAATGCGATTTTAATAACGAAATTGCCTAAATACCGCGAGAAAAATTCTTTTAACTTTAACTAACTATTAATTTTCCTATTAACACACGTATATCCTCCATAATACGACAATTTACATGAACACCAAGAGCATCAAATATGGCCACTTTACATAATTTGAATAGCCTGATAAGAAATAACACGCAAACTGCGGTGATAAACATGGCAATAAAACGCATGTTTTTATTGTTATGTTTATCGCCGCAGTTTGCGAGTTATTTCTTACTAAGCTACGATGGCCAAAGAAGAAGGGTATTTACGACATTGAATAGCCTCGTTTTTGTGTTTCCAGACGCAGGTTTTTCAAAGTATCGTTATTCAAATATCATGTACATTTAGACTTTTTTGCAAAGTGTCTATGATCCTGTGGCTTCTTTATTGCTCGCTCCTCTTTTTCTAGACTGCGAGCAGTCTCTCTTTTCTTCGAAAGAACGCAAATCAAGTGAGCGTGCAAGCGTGACTGTACATGTGAGCGTGACGTGCGAGTGGTGATACCGCGGCCCGCTAGTAGCGCGGGCCCCACTCCTGCATCGCCGTTCGCAAGTCACGCTCAGACGCTTACTTGTTTTGCGTTCTTCTCCATGGACTTTCGAGGAAAAGAGAGAATGCTTGCAGTCCAGAAAAAGAGGAGCGAGCAATAAAAGAAGCGACAGGATCATAGACACTGCAAAAAAAGTCTAAATGTACATGATATTTGAATAACAATACTTTGAAAAACCTGCGTCTGGAAACATAAAAACGAGGCTATTCAAATGATGTAAAGTGGCCATATTTGATGCTCTTGGTGTTCATGTAAATTGTCGTAGTACGGAAGATACACGTGTGTTAATAGGAAAATTAATAGTTAGTTAAAGTTAAAAGGATTTTTCTCGCGGTATTTAGGCAATTTCGTTATTAACATCGCATTTGTACAGATCTTGTACACTACAGGCTCCGACAAGAAACATGACAACGCATGATGACAGATTTAAAAAACACTTTCACCGGATACAATGAGATCCGGTCTACGACTGTAGACTGGGGACTGAAGTCTGAAGTCTGAAGACTGAAGACTGAAGTCTGAAGTCTGAAGTCTGAAGTCTGAAGTCTGAAGTCGGCTTTCGTACTAATTGCTATGTTGAGTACAATAAAGTTGTTGTTGTTGTTGTTGTATGTCTCTGGCACTTTCTTTTCCACACCCGTATTTTGCCGACAAGATCCTATATGTGATGTTTGTATGAGTAATTTGGCCAGAGGAGTAAGTTTTTTTTTTTTTGCGGGGGGGGGGGGGGGGGGCCGGGAGGGGAGGGGAACCTTTCTCTACAGGAAATGTCTTTTTGCGGATGGTGGGAAGCGTGGCAGTGAGGCTCAAAGATGTTCTATTGTGCGAGAACCAATCAAAGAAGGCTGTCCACGTGTGCACGAAATTATTGAAAATGCCTGCATGATCTCCGTGCAGAGTTCAAACGCAGTGAGTACAATAGTTTTCCATCTTCACTGTTCATGTAGACGCGAAGAAGTATGAATATTTGCAGGGCTAGTATAAAGGTAAGTTTTTCATAGGTATTTTAGCTATCTTCATAAGGTTTTTATGGGAGAATCAATGTTTACTATCCTCATAGACGGTGGTATAAATATCGATTCGACTCGGTGGGAATGCTAATATAGAGCTCTTGATCGTCCTTTCCATAACATGAAGTACCCTCCTCGTCATCTTGACAAATTCGAACAAAAATCAACGGATCTCGCATCAGTGCAGAGCTACAGTATTCAAATATAATGTTGACAGAGTCTGAGTATTTAATTCTGAAATTACTCGATGAAACTCAAGTTCATAGAATAAACAATTCTGATCGGTATCCCTCCGCACAGGGCCGGGATGTTTTCTTCAATTTGCCAAGCTAGGGAAACGTTAAGACCGCACGTTTTCCATCCGTAAACAAATTAAGTTTTACTGGTTTTCCTGATTATAGAAAAGCATTCTTTTAGAAGGCTAGACACGTTTTTTAGCGTTTAATACTTTATTCAGTAATTTTTTCCTCTGATCATCAGCAAGACCTCGATATGCATGCAAATCTTATCTGTTATTTTCCAAAAAAGATGAAGTAAATGCTACCATTCGTTAAAAAAATTGGATAACTTTCATATGCAAGGACTGTTCGCGAGGGAAGCTTTCCGGAAGAAAGCAATGCTTGTCAGTGAGCAGATCTTAAACAGATATCAGGAGATGTGCAGTTGGTTTCAATCGATGGGCGAGAATGGCTTCATTTCCTCACTTTATATCGAATTTCGTGATTGAAAAAGTGTTTTGTAGAGCGAGTCTTTGCCCTGAAAATTATTCTGTCTTCCGCGCGCCGCTGCGAAAAAAGAACTCCTGATCACAGCTCATTATTCACGTGTGAAATGTACAACTTTACGGAGGTGAATGCCTATTCACGCAAGCACATGCCCTTTGTTTCCGGTCGGTAGGCGGTGCTCGTAAATAATTTTAATACCCTTGGAATAACGGCGGTTTTCTTTTTGTTAGGAAGCTCTGATCGAACTTTCCAATGACTAGAATTCGGCCATTCTTAGTCTTAACGCAGATCGATCGTAAGGAGAAGCTAGGAGGCAAAAAGAAAAATTTCAAAGAATGGAACTTGAACCTTAGACCTTGTTTTTGGTTGTCACGCAGTCACTGTCATTTCGTGACCTGTGCCGCGCGTCATTGTCACGTTGTTTGGCGATAGCAACGGGAGGACCTCAGGATGAACAGCACGTTGAGATCGTTTCTTTTCAAATCGTATTATTAGCCATCTGTTTTCTCCATTGCCTCCTTACTAGGCCTGATAACAGGCTCCAGCAGAAATCATATCTGTTTTACTTTGCAAGTTTCGCAAGTTAAATTCGCGAAAATTAAAAAGCGTACAAGCAAGCTAAGGGCGCTGCTTCCATAGTAGGGACTTTAAGCAGCGGGGACGCGGACGGCGACGGGAACGCCAAAACCTGTGAAAGGGCTGGGGAGAGAACGCGGTTATGTCGAGAATTCACAAACATTAAGCAGCACCGTCGGAAACCGCGGTTTCCGCACTGTCAAGCTTATTGACATTATCGATATTCGTCCTCTGTTTATCAAGATGAACTAGGATCACTTCATTGAAAGAAGTTCGCAATCAGCTCTTGATAATCCACGATGAAGGTGTGTTAAACGATCACGAACTTCTACTCTTGTACGATTTAAACCGGTCGAATGATCTCGACCAACCTTATGATTCCTTTCCTGATTTTAACTTCGATGGTTTGAAGACGACGAGTGCCGGTCCGAATTTCGCTTCCACAAACGCAACTTGCCCCTTCTCGCTGAGTTGTACAATGAAGTAAACGAACTTATTATCAGCAGATGTTTAATCAGACTGGCGCGACAAATCAGTGTGCCGACTGATAAAGATCTAAGTAAACCACTGATCTTACGACTGAAAATCGAAACAGCTACGCAAGTTTTAATGGTGTCTACCCTTTTAATTGTGTTAGAATTTCACCATGATGAGCCATTTGACATTTGAGTACTTCTCGAAAGGAAAAATTTCGATTGAAATTCGTGTAAGTTGTCTTTATTTACATTAGCGTTCAAAAAGATATTTCACGGTACTCACATGTTCGCCGACTGGCTTGAGTTCGCTTCAGATTTCTCGACTTTTCTTTAAAATGAAATATCTCACATGACAAGAGAAAACAAGCATTAAAGTTCCTCGAAATTAGTGACACGGGTTATTTAGCGTTGACACAGCAGAGGAAACGAAAGCAAAAACTCACGTTTTCAGACAACGCGAAATTAGCTTCACTCACGTCGGGCCCGAACGCAGAACGTCAACTTGTTTCCCGCCAGTCATGCGCAGTGGACCTTTTGGCTTTTCCCTGATCTTGTGGCGTTCCCGTCGCCGTCCGCGTTGTCTTTGCTTAAAGTCCCTAGTATGAATTCGCGCTAATTGTTCATGCCTCAACCCGCCGAGACAGAATGCGATCTGGATATAGATCGCTTTCCCTACCATTCTTTAGCCTCTTGTAGTTGTTCAATTAGTTGGGGCGCAGTGCGAAAGACGGCGAGCGAAAATAGGCGATCGCGGCGAGAGAAAGCGGCTTTTTTCTCTCGCGGCTTTCTCTCACCGAGCTTCTCTCCTGTTTTTTCGCTCACCGTTTTTCGCGGTGCGCCCCAACTAACTGAACGCCTAGAAGAGGCTAACTATTTTTCTACGTTAATTTGTCAAAAAATGAAAACATCAATATAATTTTTTCAAACCTTACATTTTGCTGCGGTCAGGTAATGAGTTACTCGTGTCAGAAATACAAGGAAAAATTGGTGTCGCCGTGCTCCTAAATTAAACATTGGCATAAGAAACTTCGGACGCATGTTCTCCACGATTTTATTTAGAAATATCGAGTCTAAAACCTATCTCGTCATATTTTGCGTAATTGGGTAGCCCTTGCTGAGACATTTAAAGCCGTTACACAGGTTAAGGGTGGCTAAAAACAAAAAAAATTCGAGGGTGCGTGGGACCAAATTCTCAAACTCCTTACGCCCAGGTCAAACTTCGAACCTCACATGGGACGAACTTATTTGCAATTTGAGTCGATCCAAACGGGTAAAGCTCGACCACTGAGTCAAACGTCGAACCTAATTCGAATTTAGATAGTCGAACTTATCATGAACTTAATTCGCTCAGTTCGTCTCATGTGAAGTTCGACGTTTGACCTTGGCCTTAAATGCATGCATATATCTTGTTCATTTTTCGCTAACTTTTGGAAAACGTTAGGAAAGTGATTTATCAAAAAATAGAGTTACCGAATGTCCAAGATCGCTAACTCCAGGCACAGTCGTGCACTAGCACTACTGTTGTTCATTTTCAATTATGTCACGCACAATTCTTAAAATCAAACTGCTATGCTTGTTACTTCTCTACAGTCGACGGTGTCGAAGACCCGATGGCTCTTTGGAACCAGGCCTCTTCATTTCAGCGCGGTCAGACGTAGCATGGAGGTTCACCCTTGTCCAGAGCAGTTTAAACAGGGGGGTGAGGTCCGTCCCGTGGTGGTTCTGTTTGGATGGCTTTTAGCCAAGAGTCGTCATCTGCACAAATATGGCGAGCTGTATCATCAACACGGAGCTGACGTCATCACTGTGAAATTAGAAGTAATGGAGGTAAAGAGACCGTATTCTGTGCACAAAAAGCGAGCAAGCAGGCGAAAAGAAGCTTAGTCCAGTCCCTGAGTTCTCCCTTTTCCCGCCCTGCAGGTGCGAGAAGAGAGAGTCCCAGATAACTTGCATGCGCATGCGTAGAACGAACCAATAAAAAATTGCGCAGGAGCTGCGAGCGAGCCTGCGAACACGGACGGATTTGCGGTATTTTTCGCGGCGTGTAAAATAGGCGGAAATCCGTCTGTGTTCCGCGGGGATTGTAATTCAGTACTACCCTATGAAGAACAAATTTAAAAAGGCATCACATGCTCTATCGCAGGTTACAATATTATACGGGTGCATAAATTGGCTATCACTTGTCCTACGTTTTGTTGACAGTGATGGATATATGCACGAGGAATGTTTAGGATTCAACCAACCACGTTCCCAGGGTCTTTTCCCTGGCTTGGGGTGGGGTGGCAAAAGGGAAAAGAAAAGCCAGGGAAAAGACCCTGGGAACGAGGTTGGGATTCAACAGTCTGCAGAGAATAACCGGGGAGGCGATCGCTAGCTCGATACTGGATACCCTACCACAGTAAAACATAAAAGACTGTCGGGGCCGAGGGTACGCTGGAGCGTCTGATATGTCATCCTCTAGGCACGGTACACAAGCACTGATACGAGAAAAAATTCCAAAGGCTGTGTACACACACCGCAGG
>NC_138150.1:7706655-7781655 GCF_964199315.1 Orbicella franksi
CTCGTCACCGAAGTTGCTATAAAGCGAAGATGAGGTATCTTCATTGTAATGATGTTATAATTTTTGCAGTACCCGTGTGTGCCTGAGGTTTTATTGTTTTTCTTTTAATTATTGTCATTTTACTGAATAATAAGAAACACATCTAATTGCAGTGTCCAAACGAAGATTCACCAAAATCATCACTTGTTGCTTGACTTTTTCAGTCGACAAAAAGCGGTGGTATTCAATTCAGTGTCGGTTTATCAATGATGGAAAATCTGAGAATTGTCCACTGATCTCCACTTGACATAACAAAATAGCACCAGTCCCAAACCGCGTATGGCCTGTGCGGATACTCAGAAGAAATCATGTAACGATTGCTATCCTTAAAGAAATGGAGAGAACATAAATTGCTCAGAAGCTTATGTCACAAGCTTGTGATTTACTTTATATTTCATCACCAGTCTCACGAGAGTTGGAGGCGTTATGACATACATGTAATGGTTAGCGCGCTCGACTTCGGATCGCGCGCTCCGGGTTTGAGCCCTTGCCGTACCAGGTTTTGTTCTTGGACAGGACACTTGACTCTTACAGCGCCTGTCTCTACCCCACTTAGGTGTATAAATGGGTATCAATTTTGGGGGTAACCCTGTGATGGATTAACTTCTCATTCCGGCGAGGAGGGGGGGGGGGGGGCGGGGGCTGGAAGAGTAGAAATACTCCGGTGGTATGGGGCATGCACTCGTCCCCATGCAAACATTCACCATATGGGATATCACCATCTAACTAGAACATAAAAAGAACTTTTTCCGACATAACTCGACGTAAAGTACCGTAAAGTAACAATAGTATTTATTTTTATTTCTCTTTATCGTTGCAGATTCTCCGACCAAAGAGAGCGGAACAAGTGGCTGCTAAAGTCCTGAACGAGCTAACCTCTGCGGAAAACCTGCACAGGCCTGTCATAGTACACGGCTTCTCCGTCGGAGGTTATCTCTACAGCCATGTTCTCAATTTAATGGAAAAACTAGATAAGTTCTCCCCTGTAAAGACCAGAATACGCGGGCAAGTGTTCGACAGCCCGGTGGATTTCCATGGAATTCCCTACGGCATTTCCAACGCCGCCGCTGAAAATCCATTCGTTCGCTGGCTTATGAAATCCTCTATCGAGTCCTATTTGCTGCTTTTCGCAAGATACACGACCAAAGTTTACGTGGCGCATTCCCATTTGTTCCATAACAACCCAGTCCGCTCGCCCGCGTTGTTTCTGTTTTCCAAAGATGACAAAGTTGCTGACGTCAACACATGCCAAGCATGCGCAGATCGCTGGAGGAACAAACTCAACATGAATGTGAGGCAGAAGTGTTTCGACAGTTCGCCTCACGTATCACACTTCTACGTTCACAACAAGGAATACACTCAGGCAGTGAAAGACTTTTTACGCGACTTGGATGTTCCTGCCGTGGCGGTGTAGACTCTGTCGGAGCCCATTTTACATGTAGAATGTTTTATCCAGAAAGATCATCAGTTCGCATCTATCAGAACATTTCGGTTTCCCGGATCCCGAGCTCTGTATAAAGTTCCGAAAACCCCACTCCTTTTACTGTAATAGGAAAGGGAACGCTCGGGCTCCCCTTTGTCGATATAAAAGGGCCCGTTATATTTTATGACTCCTCATGATCAAGCGCTGGTTTGATTAAAAATTAACTCAGTTTGCAACTCTGATGAAGGTGGACAGAGGCCACCAAAAATTGAGTAAAAAAAAAAATTATACAAATTTACTAAGATCGGATTACAAAAGAAGTTTAAGAGATTAAAAACATTCATAACTTAGTTTATATTGCCTGGTTTTAAAATCAGAAAAAGCTAACAAAACTCTTAAAGATTGTTTAATACCTAGGGCGGTTCTCTAGGACGATAATCACGTGCTTCTCTTTTGTGCTCTTCTACCCACTATTAACACTGGACTAACACCGTTTTTGCGAATTTTGATCGGTTCTTTGCGTTATTTTCTTTGCTGTGATTGGTCAGTTGGGAAAGTACCGCGCCCTATTAGCTATTTTGCTAGTGAGCCCCTTATCATGACAATTACATTCACTCTGTTTATACGTCTTAAATTCCTCCGAAAGCTCGGGAATCATGTCCTGTGCGTTCTTTTAACCTCCCGCTTGGTTATTGCACGGTTAAATCCACGAAGCTCTGTGGTCTATTCTGACGAATATAGACATGGCTACTGGGAAAGCGTAAGGTTTGTACTCAATCAGTTGGTAATTTCCAGCACATAAAGCTTACTACGGGTTTTGCCCTGAACAAGTTGCAACAATCATTAAGAAAAGTCCTAATTTACGCAATATGAGAGACAACTTTAAACTTACTCTGGACAGACCGAACTCAAATGTTGGAAAACTGTCGTTCAAACATAGATCTGCAATGGCTTGGAATTCTTTACCGCAATCAGTTAAATCCATAGAAGACCACCATGGATTTAAAAACAAACTTCGTTATCTTTCTACAGTTATTGACAAAATTTCTTTCAACCAATCAGCAATAATTTACACTAAAGATTTAACAAATTATAAATATTTTTAGGAATTCTAATTTAACTTGTAATCATATTTTAGAATTTTACACGTTTTTGTAATTATTAGGTTTATTAGGTTTCTTACTTTTATTTTGTAACTCTTAATTAACCGCAGGTCCATATCAGCTTATGCTGCCTATATACCGACCTGCGTAAACAAATAAATGATGTATGTATGTATCTATGTATTTTTGGAGTTTAGTGTTTCGAAGAGGGTTAGAAATTTTTACAAGAGTCCTCCAGTCCCTCTCCAGTACTCCTCCTAAAACACGTACCGCTGACCAAAAATAGGAAGGTTCCGTGTGATTTCCCGCCACTTTTTGACGCGTCGACGCGGGGTGAGAAGCGCGCGAAAATATTTTTCGGAGGGCCAGATTTATGAATTTGTCATAGTGCAACAGAAGCACAGAAGGTAAAGTCCAAATATTTTCTCTTTTTTTTCTTAGTTATCAGTTGTACTTTCCTAATATCTATCTAGTGTAATTGTCTCTAAAAGCGTTTAGCTTGTATTTTATATTTTTTTAAGTTAGTGTGAATTTGTAGTTCATTTAAAATTTTTATAGTGTTACGAACAAAGTCCTCTACAACAACACGAAAACGACAACGAAAGACAACGATTTGGAGCTACTTTATGCAATCCTTAGCATTTGTTTACCCTGAATTTTCTCATATTTCACTTTTTAGTAGTCCTTTCTCTTGGACAAATTTATCATGCCTTCCAATCCAAAGAAAGGAAAGACTCTCAAGTGCACGGAAAATCTCAAGGAGTTTTATGAGAAAGAAGACGAGTTCAAATTTTCCGAAGGTTGGTAAAAATGTTGGACAAACTATAAAACTCTTGCATGCTTGAACTGTTGTTGTCGCTAGAGATAAAATGCAATAAACATTTCGAGAACTTCAAAGGAATCGACGAAAAATACGAACTTTATTAATTATTCATCCGTCCATTTTGTAAACCATATTCATGCTTGCATCCTTCACGGTCACCTTCACTCATGAATGGGTTCCCGCCATTTGTCCAGTTTATTGACTGCGCTTCAGGCCTCGTCCACACTACGCCAGTAGAATCTGACAACGACATTTTCATTCTGAAAACCTATCAAATGTTTTCCGTCTACACTAACTGGAGAATTTTGGAAACGCGACTATCGCCGGTCATTTTGAATTTGTGTTTGAGAATTAAACACTCGAGCAGGTAAATCACATGATTATCGCAATGTCATTGTTTTTGATCGAAAAGCTCCGTTTTCAAAATGTTTTCCGCCCACACTAAAACAAAAGGCCAGCGTTTTCAAATTCCTCCGTTTTGAAGAGCGTTTTCGAAAAGTTCCGTTTTCGTGACGGCTAAGTGTAGAAAGTAGGCCTAACCGTAGAAATATAAATTAAAGCTGCTTTTCAAATTTCTCCGGCGTAGTGTGGACGCGACGTCAAAGATAATTTCTTGTTTGTGTCGACAGCTTCATCAGTCAAACCTGAGCAACAACAAATACCTGCCCAGGTACCCCTGGCTAAGACAAAGAAAAGGCAGCCTGTAACGCCAGCCGCGGATTTTCCAGATTCTGATCCCGAAGATGATTATGACAAGGGGTGCGTAATATAACAAAATAGATTGCTATTTTGTAATGTAATGTTTTGAAAGTCTTGTTTTTTTTTTTTTTTCCATCGGTGGTATAACTCACCCGTCTCTTCACACGTGCTCTCAAAGACTCATCATAACCAATGAATAGCGTGAATTTAAGAGCACAACCTAAGTAATATAAAAATGCACCTTTTTGGTTCCCTTTTCTGCAGGAGTGATCTTGAAATGCAGGGAATGCTGAATAGCTTTGGAGGTAAGCACGTTTTAAACAGACGCACTCAATTGATTTGTTGCTCTGCTATTCAAAACGATCACTGAGTGATAGGTCATCGCAGAAAATAATTGTCTCTTTGAACGCTTTCAGCTGACATTACCAAGACAATAACGGCCAAGCGGAAGAGAATTCAAACGTTCACACAAGCATCTCTAAAGGCTAGCAGTAGAAAGTTTGATGAGGTGTGGCAGTCACAGCAACATGAAAGGTAAAACAAAGATATCGTAGCCCCTAACAGGGAACTCTGATACTGATTACCATACTGATAGATGGAGTTCTGTCAGGATGCTCAGGAACGGTACTACGGTACGGTAATTAGCTTGTCTAAATTTGTGTCGTTCAAATCCAAAATATTTGTCACTGTTTAACTTTAATACCGTGAACTCCTTTAAAGGATTGTGTCAAGGCTGGTTAGGTGGTTGGAGTAAGGTGTAATAGTATTAATTATCTGACACTGAAAGGCTTGCCAATATACCCAAATTAGTACACCGTAAAATTGAGCATATGCTTTATATCAGGGTAAAGATCAATTAAATGAATTTCAAACTTTCAGCTAAATATATTTGAGTAACTTCAATGCTGTCAAGCTTTTTGCTGGCTTGGTATAGGTTACAAAGTTGTGTGGCTTTAAGCCTGGAGATAAACATACTTTATACTTACTTGATCAATTATTCCTAACTACTAACGAGAAGTCTTGCAACCAAATAATGTTCACTAGAAGCAGTCATTATGGGGAATTCAGCAAGCAGGTCATGAATGTAATAAATCAATGGGAGACAGATTTACAGAAAACACGAGAAGCAGAGGAGAAATTGGAGGTAATAGTAAACTTGTAAACTTGTAAGTCTGTATCTTGCCTGGAATGAAAACAAGATGACCAATCAATTGATTGGTCGGTCGGTCAGTCAGTCAGTCAGTCAGTGATGTTAGTCGTCGCTCAGTCAGTCACGTCGCGTCACGTCATGTCATGTCACTTGTCATGTCACGATAGTAAGTCCTTCAAGTAAACTTTTCACCGGGGGGAAGAAATGCCACCACATGACAAATTGTTTTTTGTTATGCCGATTTTTATTTCAGAACCTGTACAAACAACAACAGAAGCTCTTCCAGCAACAGCGGATTGTGCAGGGCCAGAGACTCAAAAGAGTTCGTCAGCTTCACGAAGATTATACAAAGAACTTACAAGAAATGCAAAGAAGTCACGAGGGTCAACAAATTAGTGTCCAGGAGCAACTTCGGAAAGAGGTTAACATGTTGCAAAAGAAGATCCTCAGTGACACGGTAGGTTGAATTTAGTTAGTATTCAACAATATTTTACCAGAGAAAGATAAGACCGATTACGGAAAGCCAATAAAGAGAGTACATCCAGGTGACTATAACTAAACGTCCTGATCAATACTTAGAAAATTGAGATGACAAGTTGATTGTATGTTATTGTTTGGAATCACATAACATCAAGGTTTTTACTTTCACACAAATTTTCCTTTTTCTATTCTTCAGCAACATCAAGACTTTTCAAGTGTCCGACGGTCTCTTCAGAGTATGCTGGCCCAAGTATAGCCTTAAGTATAACATGTACAAAATGGATGTTTTGAATCCTGAGGAAACTGTGATCTCTTTATGTATCACATTTAGACAACCTAACAAAATAATACTGTCAATGGTATATTACGTGAGCTATACTGTTTGATATAAACAGCAAAGCACATTTGACGTTGTATGATAATGTTCAGGATATGTTTTAAAACTTTAAGTTGATTGTTTAATGTTTGATCTTACAGCAATGAAACAAAGCCTTCACAAAAACTTTGGTACATGCAAGTGCTCCTGTTGAAATAGAATGCCAATAAAAGTTAAACAGTTAAACTGATTGACTCCTTTAGTACGGATAGTCTTAGAACATTTTGTGAAAAAATCTGCAACACAATATTGCAGGCACGTCTGCTATTTTAAAAAATAATTTATTCTTCAATTTGGAAATTGAAATCATCATAAGTGCACTACCGTTTCTGTCGAGCACCCACCCACCCACCCACCCACCCCCCGTCAGTGCCTGCCAATTACTTTATCACTGCGCTGAATACAAAAAAAAAACGTTTCCTTTTCTTTACAAACTCTTTATTACATCATTAATACAATCTGGGTGGCTAACAAGCCTACAAATACTTACAATAATATTAACAGATGGCCAGCATTTTCGTCTATGACCAACTATGATACAACATAAATAGGGAGTTCAACCTTGCTTTACTAGCAGATGATGTACAGCAGACTCTAAGAGCTTTCACCTTGACAAATACAATACATAGGTAACGATATTTTTTTTACCTAAAGGTTTCATATTACAAATATGTACAACCGTTGTGAACATGTTTGTGAAAACATTCTATATTACTATGTTATTGCCGAGTAAAAAATGATTTGGAAGAAAACTCATTATGGTTTTCAAGTGAATGTCATTCAATAATATTATATCCAAATTCCACATGACAACACTGGTAAAATCCTTTCTACGTTTTAATTAGCCTAGGCTATTTAGGCAAACAAGGTCTGAACATTGGGATGTAACTTAGGACTCAAGCTTCCAACGAGAAATTATTTATGAGTATGTAATGATTTTTGTAGCATTCAGCAACTGATATACACAGTCAATAAATAAGAAGTTAGAGGCCTTCACTCTTTGCTGTGCTCCCTCTGAGGCTCCATCCAGCACCATATGGTAAAGATCGGAGTGAAGCTGTTCATTTACAAAGAAACAACAAAGTTGAAGTAAAAGGACTCATCACAAAATACTCAAACTAGAAAAACGTTAAAGAAACATTCTATGAAACCCCCGCAAAGAACTTCCATGCTGGAATCTAATGCAACCATTACAGTAACTAAAGTTAGTCTTGATGCAAGCAGAGAGTGGAGACAAATATGGGTCTCATGCATAGCATTTCTCCACTAAGAAAAAGCGTTTGCTTGTAAACAGTCCTGTGCAACTGATAAAGCAAAGTAAGTGAAGAATGATCATCGCAGTTAATTTTCCAATTTAAGCAACTGGAAAGAAGAAGCCTGAAAAAAATCAGGGCTTCAACGGGATTCGAACCCGTGACCTCCGCGATACCGGTGCGATGCTCTACCAACTGAGCTATGAAGCCACACATTGGGAGCGAGATCAATTAATTGAGTTCATATCTTCCCGTGAGGAGTGAAATGATGTAAAGTTTATATGAAATATTTCATATATGAACTGCGGTTATAGATGAAAGTGAAGAATGATCATCGCAGTTAATTTTCCAATTTAAGCAACTGGAAAGAAGAAGCCTGAAAAAAAATCAGGGCTTCAACGGGATTCGAACCCGTGACCTCCGCGATACCGGTGCGATGCTCTACCAACAGAGCTCAGTTGGTAGAGCATCGCACCGGTATCGCAGTTCATATATGAAATATTTCATATAAACTTTACATCATTTCACTCCTCACGGGAAGATATGAACTCAATTAATTGACCTCGCTCCCAATGTGTGGCTTCTTCGCTCAGTTGGTAGAGCATCGCACCGGTATCGCGGAGGTCACGGGTTCGAATCCCGTTGAAGCCCTGATTTTTTTCAGGCTTCTTCTTTCCAGTTGCTTAAATTGGAAAATTAACTGCGATGATCATTCTTCACTTTCATCTATAACCGCAGTTCATATATGAAATATTTCATATAAACTTTACATGATAAAGCAAAGCCAACATGTCCCTTACCAAACTCTGGACAAAACCCCACAAAATTGGTTGTCCCAAAAACATGTGTCTGACTAATCAATGTCTCATCTATAGACTGATATTTGGCTGTCACTGACAAATCACCTAATGAATCAACTTTACCCTGAAAAGTTGGTGACAGTGGTCATCAGATAGTTGACAGTTGACTATTTATCAGCAGCTTGCATGCCAGCAGGTTACCAACAGACCAATAAAGACCAGTAACACAAAATGGGAGGTGCTGATTTCAATTACTAACAACCGCACCTGTGTATTTTCAGCAAGATCATCAGAAAGTTCACTGTCATCCTCCTTCATTCGTAGCTTGCAAGAACTATGTGTTCCAATATTGAACAATGACCAGTCTTCCTGTGTGCAAACAGAACCAAAAACAAATTATCATATGAACTGGACCACTGTTACATGTAGCCTTGTGGGTAAATAGATATTTACGACGAATAACGTTTTTTGGTTAACTTTGCATATTTGTTTGTGGAGGCATGCTGGCCTCATGATTAGTGTGCTCATTTCCAGATCGAGAAGTTCAGTTTTGAGCCTTGTTCAGGGACTTTGTGTTGTGTCCTCGGGCAAGACACTTTACTCTCACAGTGCCTCTCTCCACCCAGGTGTATAAATGGGTACTGGCGAATTTAATGCTGGGGGTAACCCCGGGATGGACTAGCATCCCATCCAGGGGGGAGTAGAAATACTCCTAATCACTTCATGCTAACAGCCACTGAAACCGAGGATAAACTATAGCCTGATTGATGATTTGTTTACCTCTAAAGGTTGTTCATCCTCCAGTTGTTCAACAGCCTGAATAATGATTTTGTCCTTGCCACAATCAGCATTCCATTTACTCCAGGTATATGCAAATGCAGATGCTGTCAATGACATTTCCTGGTAAATGTTATTCTCCAACCAATTCTCCTGATAATCAAAATCAAATTTATTAACAAGTACAACACACATCTGAGTTTCTTGGATTTTAGAGTATCAGTGTCAATTGTGCCCCAAAATATAATTAAAAAATTGCATAAGCCTTCAGGCAAGTGCAATTTGAAGAATTTTCAAATATCATGAGTAGTGTAAATGTGGTCCTTAATTGCCTAAATGAGCTTTCATACAATTACTCATATGACTGAGAAAATTACAAACATGCACACATTAATTTCACAGCAATGCAAATTAAAAATTAAGCATGAAGTAATTTTCTTTCTTAGTCATGTTATAAATATCCTTAACAATAAATGGCAAATACTTTTGACTTGAGACTGTACATACAGAGATGAAGACATCACATGCTATGTAAACATTAACTATAAAACTACTACATTTAAATCCAATGAAACTACAAACTAATAGTTTAGTTAATCGAAGTTAGCAATGACCATGTACTGAACAGCAACAAAAAAATACCTTGGAATTAATGCTGACATATTTTTCTGCATCAACAGCTGGAAAAACATTCACTCCAGCCTTCTGCATGGCCTGGAAAGATTTCATCGGTAAACCAACAAAAAAATAACAAACATGCAATTTTTAAATCATTTTGGACAACTGCGTTTAGAATTACTAATTACTGTTATCATCATTGTCAGTATGAAATATTGAAAGTAGTTAACATGACATCTCTTAAATGTTTGGCTGAACTGCTCCTTGATCATGTACCCGCAAAAGATAGAGCACACAACAGTCCCAGCAGGAATGCATTTGGGAATTAAAAGGCCCTCTTGGGATTATAAAGCATTTTATCCAATGTCTCTTTGTACCTCAATCAGCTGTTGTGGTTTCATCCATTTTCCTTTCAAATGAGCAAGCTCAGGAGTATTGTCTGGCTGGGTCAAAGCACACAAAGAATCCTGCAGGAATAACAAAGCACTCAGATTAAGCTTTATGGAGTCTTGGATGGCGTTCAAATATGTTCAAGACCCTCAAAGGGAAGGAGCAGGCTAAGGCTGACATTTTATTTTCAGCTGCAAATATAAATCAGGCACTGGACAGAAAAATACATGTAAATACAAGTTACAAGTCTAGAAACAAAATAAAGTCTAAAAAGTTTAAACTTTGTTCAGATAAATTGTCTTAGGAAGTTAGGAGATTATCATATAAAAGAAAACTGAAATATGCCGTTATAATACAAGTAGTTTATTAGTTCACTTTGACCTACTGGTTGCATAATGATAAATGTTGATCATGTATTAGCCTAATGTAGCTAGGGTACATGAGCTCTTCCTTAGTTTGACCTGATCTGCAATATGTATGCATGTGCGTATAGAGCTTTTAATAAGATCAGGCACCCAGTGGAGTTCCAAGTATTCTGTTACGAATTGCAACTATAATGTTACTAGATTACAAAAATTGATCTCATAGTGGAAATTGTTTTGGCCGTCTCTTTTTGCTTTCTAGGATAGCCACCTATTTCAAATCTTATTGAAAGCACCAGATTATACAATCATGTCACCTTAATTTCAATTTCCAGTTCAATAATGGCAGCAATAAGGGTGAACAGACAGCTGTTGGTAGCATGAGGACGTAGTTCCCACGACTGGAATGGCATGTTAAGATAGAGATCCTGGAAAAAACAAATCCACTTTAATATAGTCTTAGCAGTACTGTTTGTTATATCAAGATCTTCATAAGATTTTGTAATTAGATGAGAAAATTTTAGACAGTCATAATAAAAAGGAAAAGGGACAGACAGAGTATGTCAGGAAAACCAAACGTCTGTTTAAAAATCATTTACAGTAAACATTTTTAAATAAACTAAATATTAATAATAATTATATTCAGTCTGGATTTTCTGCTGTCTGTCTTGCCAAATTTGGTTTTGTAACTTGTTCATTTTTAGACACTCAATCTTCTTTTGTTTTGGCATGATAGGATACACTATGTGGCCCTGAAATTTTTTCTTTTCTTTTCTGGTCTTGTTTTGTTTCTTGCTTTTTTTGCTGAGACAGAGGGCACATGGAAATATCTTGGGGGATGTATCAAGAATTCAGCAGTCTTTTTCGATCAATATTTTGTTAAGAAGAGGAAATGAATTAGTAATGACAAAACCAGTAATGCATATGCATTTAATATATATTTTAAGCATCACTTATCCTCACTCAGTGGTAATGCATGTGCAAAATAACATAGTTTACTAGTCTTACCTGAAAAGTGGCAATGGGACCAAAGGTTGACATCTTCAATAACACAGTTCTCTCTTCTGTGAACATTATGAAAGAATTATAATTATATTTTATTTATTACCCATGTGAAATGCAACACAAATCAGAGGCTATTAATTTTTGCAAATAATTTCATTGTACAACTGGGTTGGAGAAGCAGCAGTATGAAATTTCACCCAAGAGCACAATGCAACATGCAAGATGGTGTTCTTGAGATCCCTTGCTAGTCTCCCCTACATTGTGCTCTTAGGAAACTTCTGATGGTGCCTCTCCAGGACCTGACCAGAAGTCACTGCACGGCTGCAAGTAAAGTGATAACAAGTTGTAAACAGTTACATACAAGTTTTCAATCACTTTTTCAAACTTGAATCCTTACAACTTTTGGAAACCATTCAAGGGTGGTGTACCTTCATTGTATTGTGTGTCTGTAAATGTGTCAAGTCTCCAGTTGTTTTTTGCTGAATCCCACTGTGCCAGCTGGGGCTGTTCAAAATACATGACATTTCCAGGGAGCCTAATAAAACATCAAAAATACATTCCTGATTGCTATACAATCTTTATACACATTTGAAGCAGCTAGAGACACATTGCTGGATGGGATTCCACTACAGTCCATACCAACGGAGTGTTGCCCATTTATATGGGAGGAGAGAGTCATTGAGAGAACAAAATGTTCTGCCCATAACACCAGCTACATTTATACTTGAGACTAAGTGACAAGTCTGGTTTCCGTTAGTAGCATGAAGCAACTGGGGGTATTTCTACTCCCCCCTGGATGGGATGCTAGTCCATTACAAGGTTACCCCAATGTATAATTCACCACCCAAAAATACACCTGGTGGAGAGAGGCACTGTGAGAATAAAATGTCTAGTCCAAGAACAAATTACGATGACCTCAGCCTTAGCTTGAACCTGCAGTCCTGGGCACTAATCATTTGACCATTACATCTCCCACTGACAAAAAAATAAATATGAATGGCACTGAAAATAATAAAAACTAGTTAACATGTTCTACTCACTTGCATGTGATCATTACTGGTGGGTTGGCTATTTGCACTTGAGATGCTGATGCAGAGTTGGGTGGGGCAGGGGTGCTGGTTGTTGAGTTTGAGTCTAAAGCTGTCTGCCCCTCAACTTGATAATTCACTCGTTTGAGCTCTGAAGATACAACTAAAATTACATAGAGTTACTAAGGAAGAGATTTTGGAATTGTCTTTTAATTAGTAATCAGCTACAGCTTAGCTACAGTTGTTTATGAACCAAATTATTATTACTTGAGGTACAACACATTTTAACCATACAATAGATAAACACTTCAGGTCACAAATTGGAGGGCTCCACTGAAAACCGCCTTTGGCGAGTTGGATTCCCTCACTAATTATTATTATTATCATTATTATTATCATTATTATTATCATTATTATTATTATTATTATTATTATTATTATTATTATTATTTTGGATGGTTGACCACCTTGGAACCTTCACAAGCCATGCGGCAAAAAAAAAACAACAACAACAACAACAGAAAACAGAAAATAATTGTCAGAGAATCAATCTTACTCATAATCTCTCTCTAACTGGTACATGTACAATTGATAACTGCCTGAAGGGCCCTGTTATTGGGTTACTACATCAATCTCTTAGCTGCTGATTAGAACTTAGCTCTGACTGTTACAGCTGTTAACAAACCATACATAACTAGCACTTACTCTGCTGCATGATCCATCCATTAACAACTTTAGGCTGTGGTGGAAGATCCAGAAGCTCAATAAACATAAGTGGACCAATAGCACTAAATGCTCTCAGGTCCACAACATCGTCATCTTCCTCCTCTTCCTCATCCAGCCCACTTTCCAGTCCTGTTGCAGCCTCGTCAAGCACTTGATCAGCTGACCCAGGTTTGTCCTCACCTCCCTCACCTACCGTAGCAATGAAAAGAGCAAATCACTACATTTAGATGACACTGATCAGCCATGACTAGTTTTCACAAGGGTCTTGAATCCCAGTCTAGACTACTTACTCCTCTTAGAGCATAGTCTGTGATCAGGCTCTTTGCTCACAGGCTACTCTGAGCAGCACCTATTTTTATTTAAATTCCAGTCAGAAAAGATGCAATTTAGAACTTAGGAGAAAACGACGGACTGAAAAAGAGGGCCTGCTTGAGTCTTAGTGTAACTAAGTAGAACTTTTGAGGGGGGGAGAGGGGGGTCAGGAGAACCAGATGAACCATGTAAGCCTTATGGAGAAAGGTATCAGTAAGAGAAACAACAAAAAAACTTGATCATGTTTGAGAGCTGGCCAGGCTAAATAGATTTCCAGGAGGAAAGTGCTAACACCGAACTAGCCCATTCATCACTCTCCAATTATAGGAAGACAGATCATAGGTTTGAATTCTGTTCAAGTCTGACTTTTTTTCAGGCTATATAACTGCAATTATTTCTCTTGTCTTTAAATCTTTCTCTTGAAGGTCCGTTATTATTGTTGCAACATGATCTGCTCCCAGTTGACTTCACAGCTCAGTTGGTAGAGCACAGCACCGGTACAGCAGAAGATATGGGTATGAATTCTGTTCAAGCCTGAACTTCTTAAGGCTGAATAAATGCAGTCAGATCTCTCTTAATAATAATGTCTTTAAATCTTTCCCTTGAAGGTCAAATAATTATTGTCTTCATGATATTTCATATATTATTCACTTGCAAAAGAATAACTTTATTACCATCTTGGTCTCCTTCTTTAGCTTCCCCTTCTTTGTCTTGTTGAGTCTCACTATCACTGACCTGACTTCGAACACTCTTAGCACTGGCTTTGCGACTACGACTACGACTACTTTTACCACTGCTGGTTCTTCCACTCTGCAAAGCAAATATACTCAACACTCAGCCACAATTTTTACTTAAGTCATCGTACACTAATGTAGTTCTCTGACTAGGAATCCCACAGTTATAAAAATTATAATAAAATAAATTAAATATATTATATTGTTTGTCTCAGTCAAGATGCAGACACTTATAAATAAATTAAATAGGATACAAATGTACCCTGTTAGTAATGTTTTGACTACAATTCCCGATTAGGATATCATGAGCATGGTTGCCGCAAAACATCACTTTTCAAAATTTCCTGGCTTTTCCCTGATACAATATATATTTCCCTGACCAAATAAATTAGACTGATAAGTTTTCAACAAATTTTCTTTTTTTATTAAGTTAAAATATCGTTGAGATCACAGTGACCCCAACTGTTTCTACCAGCCTTCAATGGTATTAAATTAGCCGGGTTAATTTATTTCAATTTTTCCTGACTTTTCTTCAAAATGTCTATTTTTCCTGACTCAAAATAAAATTCCCTGACTTTTCCCTGACATTGAAGTTTTTTTTTTTCCCTGACCATTTCCTGACCTGAAGCAACCCTGATGAATGTACCTGACTGGGAAAATATCATAGTTGCATATTAAGCTTACACCTACATGCTGTTTGGATTACTAGCACTAAGAAGCAAGCAAACAGTCAAGTGTGCTACTATCTTTCCACAAGCTAGGGAATTGGAACATTCGAGTTTTGCCCATTTGCATAGCAAACCATAATCCAATACATATGGGTTACTGCCCAAGCGTGAGGTCAAGATGGCTGCATATTGGTCAAGTTATTTTGTGTGTTTATGGACCAGGATGGAGTTGTGGTCCAGATAAACATGCTTTAAAAGAGCAAGGCCAATATCCAGCCATCTTGACCAAACAAGCTTCCAAGGTCAATATTACAGCATTTTAATATTACATGGACTTTGATGAACCTGCCTTAGCTTTTGGGAAATTTTTCTCTTGTGAGAAACAGCGTATAATCCCAAGGGGACAAGATACCGCCATCTTGCCTGCTCAGGTAGCCAATCACAGTGTAGTATTTGGTTCATCTTGCCTACTCACAGAGCTAGCCATATACTAAGACTGTTAATTATAATATACACTCACCTTTTTTCTGCTTGCTTTACTTGCACGGCTGGCTTGTGAGGCAGATTTTGGTGGTATGGCCTCCAATGAGTCCTCTGCTCCTTCTTTGTCAGTTCCATCATTACCTTCACCTGTCTGTTTTCAAAACACATCAAAATCAGACTTAAATAATAGTCATGTAATATCAGAGCTAGCTGAACAAATGAAAATTTGTACCAGTTGGATAAGTTTACAAAATTTGAAGCTAAAATTTATTGGCTTTACTAAAGAGCGGAGGGTAGCAAAACAAGCTCTGACACACACTGTGAAAGAACTCGTGCACATGGGAAGATGAAATGAGCATGTGGTGAGAAATGTTGTTTGCTCAAGCTTGCTTATTTAACATTGAGCGAAAAATATTTTGACTCATGAATATGGAACTAAGAGACAGTATCATTCCACTTATAATGTACATGTAGTACGAGTCACATCTAGTTTACGAGAAAAAATACAAGTTGATGTTAAACAAAAAACATTACCCCATCTGCTTCTGTTTCTTCTGCTGGAGGTGCTTCTTCCACCACTAACTCTGGAGGTTTAACTTTGATCTTGGGGTAAAATGATTTGGACAAGGGAGAGAGATGATCATATCTGGTGTACATAACACGAACAGCCACATTCCCAATAGCAAGAACTCTTGGGATTTCCATTGTGAACCCCATCTTTGCAAATGAGAAGGACTTCACTCTGGGAAGAGAGACAGCAACAAATACACAATAAATGTTGAAAACTATAGATGATCTTCAAAGAAATGAATGCATTTCAGTGGGCAAACTTGAAAATCAGGATTGTATTACATGATTTATACCCATGTAGCGTTATACAAAAAAAATAAAATGTTACAAGTCATTGGGAATTAATATTTTGAATAATATTTCTCAAACTCATTAAATAATTCATTAAGTTTACGCAAAGGAGATCATGACCGCGACGGTGTTTAGGTATCTGATCTTAATTAGCATAGATTTTAACAATTTTATTTCTCCTTAGTTTTAGTCTCGATTGAGAAGATATATCAAACACTCAAGACAGTGTTTGACCACATTTCCAAACACCTTGAAAATATTTGTCAAAAATACTCAGCTGCTCCTGGTATTTTCAACTCTCTTCTCGGTGTTTGGAAATGTGGTCAAACACAGTCTTTCATGTTTGATTTATTACATCATGCTCTATGGGCCAACACCAACAATTCACAGGGTATTTCTGAATGCTCTATGGACTGGTGGAATTTATAATTAAGCATGTTTTCTAAATGCATGATACCTTGGATTCTTGGCTACATTTCCCCATACACAAACTGTCACATTTTCTGAGCCACTTGTAAACTGCAAATTTTGTGTATCAGGATCTACATCACCAGATGCATTCTAAAAAAATATTATGAATACAAATTAAAAGTAAATCGAAGTATTTTAATACCTATTCATGAATTTGATAAACATTACTAGTTTTTGACAACTGTTGATTAATTAAAAGGCCATCATTTAGTCCACCAATTTCAGACTAATTTGCTTGACTCTGATAATAAAATATAAAGTACAACAATCATTGTCTTGGTGAACAGTCTAAAAAGTTCAAATCATGTCAACCTAACCAGCTCCCTGCACACACAAACTTCCAGATTTTGATTCCAAAGCAGGCAATGTAAACCGAAAAAATAGCTCTGTGGGCTGATCTGTGAGTAGTGACTACTAAGAACCCTGCCAAGGCAGGTAATTTTCTCAGCAGGAACCCTAGAGGCAAAAACTCTGCGGCAGATCCTGCCAAGAATCACACCAAGAAAAAAGATCTTCTCCAGCTGGATCCTGATGAAAATCCCAGCGACCAAAATGTCAGCAGGATCCTGTTGGGATTCCCACCAAGATGGTGGATTTTACAAGGGTAAGAGGTATTATTACACCTGTCCGTTACCTGCAGTAGATTCATGGTAGCCTCATCAAGTTTATAGCTGATCAGCTCTTGAAGGTTAAGCACAGACTAAAATGGAGTAAAAAATACATTTTAAACTTTGTCCTTTGTCCTGTATAGGTCTCAAAAAGAGGAATGTTTAAAAGTTGCAAATTCCAAGTCTTGCGGCCACTTATCTCTGCTTGCTTTAAAAAAGGCGACGATAGGTAAGCGGGTGCTTGTCTGGTCATACATTTAAAAGCAAGCACAGCGTCACGATAATACAGTTGTGATTTAACTGACAACCAGCGTAACTCTTTTATGACTGGGGTCATGTGATCAAACTTTTTGGTATTATTGGACTAGCTTGACTGGGACCATATTATTGGTAGTTAGTCCATAAACTCTGGAATGCATTAAAAGAAGAAGACCAACACTCTCCAATAAGTTGACCTACCAAGCTAGTTCAATAAAGTATATGATATTACAATTCTGCTGATGAATTAATTCAGTCATACTATTGTAGTCAAACGTTCAACACGCTACTTGGTTTAAATCGATAAGATGAAATGTGCAATTAAATGATGGAGGGCGAAGAAAGCGATGAAAAGGGAGCGGTTGCTACAAACAAAATAAATTACAAGTTACAGGCGAAGTTACAATAAAAGAAACAAGAATAACGAACCAAAGGTACACAATATTTACAAACATTGTATGACTAGGAAGGTAAGGAACACGTAAAAGGAAAGCAGCAGGGCGGTAAATGAAACGAGATGGCAGTAGTGTCGCAATGAAAATGCACAAATAAACTAGAAAAAGGCATACAAAAGGGGACAAAATTATGCGAAAAAACCTAACAGAATATCGATAACGTGAAAGCGAGATAAACAAAAAGAATGCGATGATCATGGAAAGAATGCACGTACAAACGGAAAATATAACAAAGAATTAAATGGGGCTGCTACACATACAATCCATTCTCTGTAAATGGGCGGGCAAAAGTTAGGCATTGCTTACATGTTTCAAACCGTTAAATTCAAACTGATGATACCAAGAACAATTGTACCTGTTTAAGCCTTTGAACCTCATCTTCTGTGAATCCTTCTTCTTCTGAAATGGATATAAAATTCTCCAGCTCTCCAATAAGCTGTAAATATATATTAAGTACAATAAATAACTAATTAATAAAATCATCTTCAGACTATAACAACAAAAACTACAATTTAATAAATAGAATTTATAATCATCCAATTATATTTTGAAAAAAAGATTTCTGATTTCCACTGATGCTATGTCTAGTTTTGTAGATGGAATAATTGAAACAATAAAAGTACAAAATGAGAGAGTAAAAATATGATATTAAATTATTCACTTCAGTAAGAAAACCAAATAAAACACTTGGAAGGTGAGTGTATACAATAAGAAAGAAAAATTTGGAACATTTCAAATACCTTCAAAGTTCCTTCACTTTCACTGAGTACAACTGGAACGGACTTGTATTCTTTATCATCTCGCCAGAGGTTCATGTAAGTGTTGAGCTCACGTGTGTTGAGTGGATCAGGGTTTCCATCACAGAGCATGTACCTTTCCCACTGCAAAAATAAACATAACGTCCAGTTATTTTACCAGCTGAGGGTAGCCCACTCAGCAAATAGGCTGGTATCCATAGATGAAATTACCATCTAATGATTGGTGAAATCAGTTGCTCCTGATTCCTCCTACGGGCCCCCAAAACAAGTAGAAACTAAAACTGCATGGAATTTTTTTAGACCTGGTACAAAGTTGCCTTGAAACGCATTGACTGAATAACATGATCACAGATATGTAGAGAGAGAAACACAAAAAACAATCAGGTCTAAGGGGTGTTTGGGGACACCTCCCCAGTGTTTGCCATGACAAGCAACTCCATCTCCCTAGCATACAGTCACTGGGTTGAACAGGAGTATTGGCAGGTCAAATGATTGCAGGACCATAACATGTGCAACTTTTGGGCACAGTATGTGAAAATCGAGAAATCATTCACCAGATTCTATCTGATGCCCTAGGGCTAATGGACTGTCTGCCAAATGGTATGACGTTATGTCATTGATCTAGCATATGCCACCGACTTTAGGTTTTGGTAGATAAAATAAGGTTAGCTAGTGGAAACTTGGGAGGCACGGTGGACTAATGGTTAGTGCGCTCGTCCCCGGAGCGAGCGGTCCGGGTTCGAGCACTGGCCGGGGACACAGTGTTGTGTTCTTGGACAAGACACTTAACTCTCACAGTGCCTCTCTCCACCCAGGAGTATAAATGGGTACTGGCGAATTGTTGGGGAAACCTAACAAATGCAGGGGAAGTGACCTGCGATGGACTAGCATCCCATCCAGGGGGAGTAGAAATACTCTTAGCTGCTTCATGCTACAGAAACAGGGATAAGCTCTGGCAGCTATGAGTCATTGGCTCCAAGGCTTCACAGTGGAAACTTACTAGTTTTTTTTTAGGCTAGCACACAATGGCTCCTACTTGACTTTAATACTTAGATAAAAAAATTTGGTATGTATAAACATCATCATTGATAATTTTCTTATACTGCTTGATGAACCTTTCTATTCTCCATAAATTATATACAGTCGACTCCCAATAACTCGCACCTTCCAGGGAAATTGACAAAGGTTCAAGTTATTGGGAGTTCAAGTTATCAGGAATTGAGAACAAATGACCAAAAATAAGGAAAAAATGGTGTTTAATGTTTTTCTATTCATGCAGTGTACATTTTAATCACATTTAATTATTGAATAGAGAAGTCGAGTGAAATTAAAACAATTCATGTCTAAACTACTGTATAAATCGGAACAAAAAGTAAATGTGAAAAATATAACAAAGGAAAGCAGCAGAGATAAGTCTATGAACTGTAAACTGTACCGCTTTTTCACAGGGCTGCTTCAAAATAAATCTAATGTTTTGGACTACAGTACACTGTTTGTTTTGACTTGTTACCCATTGACAGACATAGTTCGAGTTATCAAGGGTAAAATTATATAGAAAATGACTTGAAGGGAAACGAAAATTGCTTTGAGTTAGCAGAAGGTTCAAGTTATTGAGGGTTTGAGTTACTGAGGGTAAAATTACAGTAAATGTATGACGGAAATCCAGGGGAAATCAATTTTGGTTCGAGTTAGCGCGAGGTTTGAGTTAGCGAGGGTTCGAGTTATTGGGAGTTGACTGTACTTGTAACAATATTGAGGAAAATAAATTTCACTGCAACCAACCTTGGCCTTTGCACGCTCACTCTCCACTAGACTTTTAAGCTGCTGTGTATTATTTTCAATCTTTTCTTTGAGTTCATCTACCTCAGCCTGGTGCCTTGCACTCTCCTACAACAAGATCTTAAACTTTAAATATCAAATATATAATTACAATTTTTTGCACTACAGCAGTTTTGGAAACTAAATTTTGACAGCACTCATCATTTGGGAGAGTGACTCTCAAGATCAGGGGAAACTAATTTATCCAGCCTCGAATGACTGTGGCCAGACCTGTAAAGATCAACAAGGTTCTCAGGGACTTGAATGATCTTGTAAAAAAAACAACAAAACAAACAAGAGGGTTGTCTATGGAGTGACAAGTTCTAACCTGCTGTCTAAGTCTTTCCCTTTCTTCTCTTTCCTGCCTCTCTCTTTCTTCTCGTTCCCTTTGTTCCTGTTCAGCTTGAAGCCTAGCCTCCTCTAAAACAAATCAAAATAGCTTCATTCAAGTTAAGTCCTCTAAGCTGTTGTCAGCTATGTTTTGCACTGATTATGAGAAGCACAAGAAGAGTATTGCATACTAAATTAAACTTAATGACTTGAATTCAACAAACAAAGGAAGAACTTCTTGAGCTCACCCTCTTCCCTTGCCTTCTTCTCTGCTTCTTCTTTTTTCAATTTTTCCTTCTCTGCTTTTGATAATTTGGGGCTCTTCTTTCCTTTAGCAGCTGGTTTAGGAGGCTACCATATGCAAATTAATAGACATTAAAAATAACATATATAATCAATAGATGAATTCTCATAATGTTCAGGCAATGTCATGTACAATAATCATGATTTTTATATATAACTATTTACATTGTTGCGGCTTTATCAGAAATAAGTAAACATGTATTTTGATGTTCAGCATAATAATTATGTATACATGTAATTTGTATTTCACAATCTTTCTGGGTAAAAACCCTTTCTTCAAAAATTATAAGTAATCAGATTGAAAGAAATATTTAACATACTAGCTCAATTTCCACAGAAGATTGATCATCATTAAGCCACCTTATCAATACTACCATTACATATCAGTCAATCCGAGACTTCAATATCTCCCACCCAGGGTAAGTTCCAACTGGAAATTACACATTCTGAATTTTCAGATGATCAAATTCCTATCCCCCAGGCTAAAAACAGCATTAAAATGTCCCACCTTCGGCTACCGGTAATATACTGGGTGATCAAAAGCTGACCCTCCCTCCCCCCGCTGCTGCCAAGGACATACCCACATGAGTAACAGAAAAAAAAAACTCACCCTGAAACACACACCTTGAACACTTACTGTCCCAAGCATAAAAGTGATTAAATTTTAAAGGCACGACTGCATGTTTATATACATGTATGCCTACCTCCAAAAACCAACACAACCCTTCCAAGGCCACATCATTACAAAGAATAGTGTTGTCTCCTGATGTCCTCTTGTTCACGACGATTTTAAGACAAATCCCCCCTACCCCTCCCATATGGTGCCAAATTCTCCATCCCAATCTCAACCATGAATCTCCAGAGCACATCAACCAGTCAAATGCCGGAGTATGTTGATGTTTCTTTTGAATCGATACATTAACTAAGCTTATTTTATAAACTTAAGGTCATTCCTCACATTTGCATTGCGCATCCTTACTGCGTAAAATTTGTGGCATCATTAGCGCACGCTTGTGCATGTGCATATTGAAAACATGACGGATTTGCCTTGAGATTGAGCTCTGTCAGTTGAAAAATGGCTCTAGCTCAACAACGAGCATGGGCACCCCAATTTTTTTTCCAGTCGTTGTAATCAACTAATCATAAGCTTTGCGTGAGAAAAGACTGATCTAATTTCTATTGCTGAAAATTGAATAAATAAGAAAAATAGCAAATACACTGCTGTCTTTTCTATTTTGCAGTCGGTAACCACGTCAAGAAATTTGGTTCAAATTTTTAATCAAGGATTTAGCTTTTTGTCTGAATCAAACTTAAATGTTTATTTGTGGTCCGACACAATGTATTGACTGTAGTTTAATGCGTGTTCTTATGAGTCCGGGCTTACAAAGGTGTTACAATTACTGGGAATGCGTTCTTATAATAAGCATTAAATAACGCAAAAATGGGGCATTTTCAATGCCTCACTGCTCCTTAATGAGCATGGGCACCCCCCCTTTTTTATTTCAAAATTGAAGTTATCATATGACAAATATTCAGTGGACAAAGTTTGAACAAAAATCTATTGTCACTTTTATTTCAGAGGAGTTACCTTAAAGTTTAAGTTTATTATAATAATAGGCTTTTAAGCTTTCATCAATGTGTGCTTTTTTAACTTACATACATGCATGCTATCCAGACATAGACATTTAAAACATCTATGGCAAGATAGCATACACGTATGCAGATCTTACTCAGACATATTTTACATTTTTTGTAGAGACAATATAGTAATTGAGAGGCAGTTTAGGCCAGTTCTAGGTTTGTCTTTATAGTTAGTAACTGTGAAGAAAATGGAGACTGTACAGTGTGGGGCCCAGTTCTCAGCCGGGCCCAGTTCTCAGCCGGGCCCAGTTCTCGGCCACTTTTTGTTCAGCGCTTATTTTTCGTGCCACAAATGAATCTGAATAAAAAGCAATTACTTCCAAAGGTAGCTTGATTCCTCATCTTCCATTCTGCCGAGTTTTGTTTCGTCCTGCTGAGTTTATCTGTGAGCACGTCGAGGTGACGAGAAGGTAGGTGAATTTGGTTTCCCCGAAAACGTGTTTGTTTATGGCTACTTGAATTACATGGTTTAATTCAAGTTTATATTTTGTCCGTCTACAAAGCCCAAATGAGCCAATTCTTGGCATAAAAGACGTAGAGTGATAAAGCTATCTGTTAAATGTAAACTTTTCCTGACCTGTTTAATTCTTTGACCTAAATTTACTCCTCACTATTTCCTTAGTTCTTTTGCATATTTGCCTATTCTCGCCACCCTGCACAGCTTCAACACTAAAAGCTCTCATAGCTTTGTGTGGATTATTCATGTCAAGTTAGTTGTAAAAATAAAGCTGTAAAGGGATGGCATGTTGAAAACTATGAGCTCTGACTTAACCCCATTTTAAATACCCAACTCCTTTTTAGCCTCGCTTGACTGCACTTAAGAGAAGAACTAGGTGTGCAAAAAGCTTCCATTTCTAACATGAAACAAAGCTCTTTAAGGATAATTTGTGAACGAAATATCAAAACACAAGCCTTATACATAAGTCCTTACGGCTATTCCAAGGTAAGAAATACAAGTTTACGTTTTTTGTGGCCGAGAACTGGGCCCCATACTGTACTGCAGAATTTGCCCGCATCGAAATGTACATGCACAGAACGCTTTGCTCGTCAGCTTCCCTTATAAAATCTGCATTGGTTTATCTCTAAGTGCAGCAGCAACCATAACATTCATTTCAAGAACTAGACATGCATTTACTTCGAAAATATATCGTGAAAAAATGGAAAATATCTCACCATCTTCCCGCCGTCCTGGTATGTTTTCCACCGGTGCTTGGTTACACGGTGGAGAGAGACTGAGAACTAGTTTACAGTCTTCAATGAATTATGACGGACACAAACAATTAAAATGGCGAAAGGTGAAGGCAGAAGAAGCGACGAGCAATCTGCAGATCTTGATCAGTACGCAAAAGACGCACTTGACGAGGTATTTAATAAAGAACAGCAATCTTACGAGGAATTTGTGCAGGGCTTTATGTTCTTGACGACAGGTAAGGGTGCGTGACCATCCTTTTCATGACATCAACTCTGACTCACGTACGCTCATGCATGTAAGCTAATAAGCTTGTGCATTGGAAATTCTATTCATTTGGGAATGAAATAAACTGTCATTTTATAATAAAGTGGAAGAAAGAAAAACTGATCGATTGCTACTTGTAATAATGTTATTTGGTTATCTAACTGCGCATGCATGATCAGTTTATTTCAGGGAATATCTTTAACTTTACTGTACTACCAAGTAAGGCTTTAATAGTAGGTTTTGGAGGGGGGTGCTCTCCACCCCCAGTAATCACCCCCCCCCCACCCACCCATAGATGATCATGACGTTCTGCAGAATATGAATGTGTTTGAATACGTTTGCTAAGAGCTGACCAGAAACAAGAGAGTAAGAAGGTCAATGGTTCTACAATGCAATGTGCTGGATTTTATATATATATATATACATATATATATATATATATATATATATATATATATATATATATATATATATATATATATATATATATATATATATATATATATATATATATGCTGTGTGATTTTTTCCATTCCATCATAATTTTGCTGATTAATCTTGCTAATTCAATGGCTCACTGGATTTGTGAAGAGTAAATAATCTGATTTTTTAGGAAAAAAGATGACAAAATCAACTGCCTACTAAAAATGCTCTCTTCAAGAGTTTGTGACAGGCCTTGATTCTTGGGATAGGAGAATTTCTAAAATACCATATACTGTTGTTTTAGAGGCTTGGTGGCCTCATGGTTAGTACACTCATCCTCGGGTTGAGTAGTCTGGGTTCGAGCCCTAGCTGGGGACATTGCGTTGTGTTCTTGGGCAAGACACTTTACTGTCACAGTGATGAGTGCCAGACCACTTGATTGGCTCGTATGCAGACTTTAAGTTACCTTTTTAGAGTACAAAAGTAGTGGTCAGAATACTTTTTACTTGGCAGATGACGTCACTGGAATGAAAGCTCACAGTTCTCACAACTATCATGCTGACAGTATTACCCAAAATGGTATATCAAGTCATGATATGAACTTGAAGGCTAGTAATGATGTTGCTCTCCAGAATTCCCTGTCCCAAAAGAGTCAGGAAACAGAAAATGACAATATACCAGAAGAAGTAAGTGTCTTGCTAAGAACTAAATAAAATAATATACATTAAGTTTTAAAGAATGTAAGAACTTATAGTAAAGATACTTGACATGTGACATTTTTTAACACCTTGTTAGCGACTTTAAAATTAGATGAGGGCTTTAATCATATTAGCGGGAATATTTAGGGTTCTTACACTGTAAAAATGCCAATATAGATCTTGTACATTATATGAAAAGCCTTCATTCTGTAGTCACTAAAAAATGTACACAAAAATGTTGTGTTTGTGGTGCTAGTGTCGTCCTTGCCTTGCCTTGCCTTGGTGCTAGTGTTCTTCCTTGTAATGTGCTATAAATTGTCAGTATTGCTAGTCCAATATTATTTGAATGAAAACGGTTTGCAGAGTACAGGACATAGCTTGTCAAATGCTCACTGTTAAGTATTTGTACCACTGTTGTGATTTCCATTTCATTATTCATTTCAAACTTCTATTCCCCAGTTATTAATCTATTATTTGAAAATCAGATGTATCTAAATGTCAAATGAAAATTTGATTTTGTAAATTCTATCAACTTAGTAATTTAATAGTTTGTGCAACAATTACAGGTACTGGGACCTGGTTCAACAGCTGTCCCTATCCTCATGCGAACAGCTAAATCATCTAGTGGAGCAGTCCTTCAGGTATTTTGACTTTTTTTTTACAAGATATCTAGCATAAAATAGTTTTGTGGCATAGGCCAGGAGATAACTTATTCCTTTGTTTCTTATATAATAGTTCTATTTTCAGGTTGACAATTTTGTCGACTGTGAGGATGAGGTGAGCGATGATTATGATGATGATGGCGAAGAAGAAGACAACAGGAAGCTCCACTCTTTTCTGGAAGATGACATTCTCTCATCTAACTATTCTCCTTCAGTTCTGTCAATGTCTAACTCATCAAAGATCCAAGAAGTGGAAGAATCTAGCACTAACAATTCTTTTAATAAGGTTGACTTAGATGATGAAAGCCTGAAAGCAGCCAAAGAATTAGAAATCTGTTATCTTTCAGGTACAGAAATTTGTCGTCATTGACTGTCATTTTGCTTGTAAACATTTTAAGTCTGTTCTGTGCCCAAATCAAAAGTTGTTCAATGTATATTTGATTCTAATTTACCCCCCCCCTTATCCCCCCTAACCCTAACCCCTCCTCCCCAGGGGGGGACTCCCATCTAAAAAGGAGAGTGGTGCTTGTTATACTTTTTAGGGATTAAAAAGCAGTTTGGGAACCTCTCAGGGTGTTTAGCCTCAAAAGGTCCACAGTGGGATCTCTTCCAGTACCTTCAAGGGTATAGACCTGGAAAGAATAATGACTGACAGCAGATAATGTGTTGTTTTAGAATTGCTACCCCTAAGGGGAGAAAAAAAGTTCAAGCCACGCACACAAAACAAGATCTTGGTGCCTCTTAGGGGTTTGTTTTGAAATTTCCAATGAGTACCTATGTCTTCTTTATATGGGAGTTCCCCCCCCCCCCCCGCCCCGGGAGATTTACCATCTGTTGTGTGTGCTGCAAAATGTTTTTACTGGTAGCTTGTGGGTTCTCCATGCCCAGTAATTAAAAGAGAAATGTAAGTTTGAATTTAACAACTGGATACTAATTATTATTTTTATGTATGTAGCAGATGTATCGACCCTTCCTGGGGAGGTTGATGATCATGAAACAGCTGTCAGTGAACAACAAGGTAAACTGGACAGATGTAACTGTGTCAGTGTTCTACTAGTAAGATGTATCAACTGTTGTCAATTGTTCATTCTATATATTTTATTTAACTGGCACAAAAGAAGATTGAAAAAGTGTCCCTGATAGTATAAAAGGACATGTAGTGCCCATGTAAATGATTACCAAAAGTTGTCTGCTCTGTTCCTATGAACAGTAGGAACAACTTGTGAATGACACAAGAAGAGCAGCATCTTGAGTCTGATTCTACAACATCCCTTTTGCATTGTATGGAACATGAATGCATCTGACAATGAGTCATGTATGGCTGCTATTTTCAAAGACAAATCCTTATATTGCAGATGGGTGTTAATAAAAGATCCTACGTCCATTTTGTTTTTCTTTCATTTCCAGATACCAGCTGTGCATGTGAAGCAGTTATACGTCCCAACATAAGACAACTTCAGATTTCCAGAAGAATCAATAACTGTGATAAAAAGAATAATGATCAAAATAACCTCATTGAGGTACTGTAAGTTATAATAATCTCTCCTTGTAATTTTCACAGTGATTATTTTAATTTATACGTTATAATTTAGCTGTAAGTTAATTGTACCCTTTACTTATTATTTTGTTTTATTCACAGGAAGATGTTGGTAGTGATGAAGTGCAACCATTTACACTTGATACAGACTTTGATTATGATAATGTTGCCTTGACACCCAAGTTCAGTTTTGTACCAAAGCATATATCATGATGCTTCAGAGATGTCTTAAAACCTCTAGACCTTTACCAAGATCCATGACCCAGTCAAGTCCATTAGTTGTTTAAAAGTTTCTGGTTTTGAGACTCCCTGATTCCTTTATGACCTTCCATGGGGTGGGTATGGATTTTTTTCTGGATGGATATTTACTGTGGTAATGTACTAGTCAATTCCAGAAATGCCCTTTTCATGGTTTACTTTCATGTCCAACAAAATGTTTTGAGGAGTTTACAAGCAAAGAAACTACCATCTCTATGTAGCTTTTTAGTAGTGTGGAACACACCCAGTTCAACTGGATTGTCCCCATTATTGGGCATTAGTTGGTATACAGTCAAATGCCTTTTAAGTGGCCACCCATTAAATGGCCACCCCTATTAGGCGGCCAGTAATTGAATAGCCTGTGAACAGGCTCCCGTCGAGGACTGAAAAAAAAATTCGGCAAGCGCAAAACACAAGAATTCGGAGAGCAAACCGATCGGGGCGGCGACAGGGAAGCCTGTAGTCTTTGTTTTTGATGTGCCTACCCGCCCTTGGTGATAAGCCTGTAACAAATCAGTCAATGAGGTAATTAGACCTGTCAAGAAGCTACATTTTCAGTACTTGCAAACAATTCTAAGCAAGCTGATCAAATAGCTGAGCCGGGCGTCATAATATAAAGTGCAAGTAAGCAACATGTTTACGGAATATTTCAAACTTAACTTTGCCCCTCCAGAGCTGTTATGTAGAGAGCTTAAAACATGTTTTGCAATACTGAAATGAGCCTAAAGAAATTATAAGCACATGATAGAGGTGTCAAACTCTGTGAAGTGACAAGCAGATAACAGCGGAAAGTCCGGAAACCATGCCTTTGACCTCTAAAAAAAATTGCCATAGCACTGCCAAACGGCTCCACGCCACTAGCTTCTACTTAAAATTCCTTCTCGTAACAGAACATAAAGTACCCTTCAGAATCACTTGCGAAATAAGGAGAAGTTGAGAGACTGAAACTTAAAAGAGAACGGCAAATGCGCTATTGTAACAAACCGTTGGAGTGGTATAATTTTACAAAGATCTGTCAAATATTCATCTCAAAGATGTCAACAATCAACGATTTAACCAATCATATCATGATACCAGGAGCTTGGATCATATATCATGATACCAGGAGCTGGTATCACAGAATGGCAGCATCAATAGAATGTCTACAGGCTCCCTCGCTTCGTTTGGGCACACCAGGAGCCTGTTCGCAGGCTAGTAATTTAAGTTCCTAATGATGGCTTTTCTATTGTTCTTACCTCTATTGAATGCCCAGTCCCCTTTAAAGTGTATATGACATAACAAATAATTTCTGCTTACTAGAAAGGACTTTCAAAAAACAGAATATTGTTTTTCTTTTTGAAATACCTTTTTTCGTTTTAGAGATATTGACGTTTTTCTATTTTGCAAATTAGAGCAATGATTACGTCATATTGTTTGCAACTAAAGAATGGTAAAATACTTAATGAACAATATCTCTAGAAATATTGGAGCAGTGTTCTTGAAACTGGGCACCACAAATGTGCATCAAAAAAGAAACAAAATGACACCCTTAGTGCTGTTGCCATAGCAACTCTTTCAGCTTCAGTCTCTTTCTGTCAAAAAACCAAATATCGCCATTTGCAACCTCTAAATTGAGAGAAAGGGTCCTACTTGAAACAGACATAGTTCCCATATTGTCTTGACTCCCATCATTAGATTGGGTGGGGTAGATGGTTCTTGGTTTAAGACAAAAACTGGGAATTTCAGTTTTTATTAAGACAGCACCAGTGGCAAAACTGTTGTCATGGCAACAGCACTAAGGGTGTCATTTTGTTTATGTTTTGATGCACATTTGTGGTGCCAAGTTTCAAGAACACTGCTTCAATATCTCCAGAGATATTGTTTATTCAGTATTTTACCACTTGTTAGATGCAAACCTTGACGTCATCACTGATCCAATTTGCATAATAGAAAAACGTCAGTATCTCTAAACCGAAAAAAGATATTTCAAAAAGAAAAATGCCATTCTGTATTTTGAGAGACCTTTCAAATAAGCAGATTGAAATTAGTTTTCATGTCATATACACTTTAAGCGGCCACTATCCATATCCCTGAGGGTGGCTGTTGAATTAGCGCTTAAGGTGGCCGAATACAGTTTTTACGCGCGCTTTTGCTGATGCAATTCAGCGCGCACATAAGGATTGGAAAGAAACAAATACGCTGTCAATACAGCGATCCAGCGATCATTTTATTTACTCAACACCCACACTATCTGTGCTATTTTTCTCTATATTTGAACGCAGTGTATTGATGGCTTTAGTCTTTTATTTCAGAGATATATTAGAAAAGGTAATGATGCAAAGAACCCAGCAATTCTCAGCTTTTTCTTTGTTACCGAAAGAACCCAGTTAAATGCAGCACATGCACATTTGCTCAAAAAATTGAGACCGATTGCTTTTGCAGAAACTTGCCGATTTCTAATGATCCAGATGTTAGAATTTCAAGAAATCTGGCAAAAAAAAAATAGTTCAGAAACCATGTGAATGATCTATCACAAAAAATCTGAATTTTGGCATAGGGAGTTTTTGATAATACAGAACCTGCAGTGAAAACGATTTACGGCAAATCACAAAAATCGTTTATGTCAAAATTTTATTAGAACAGTGTTGACAGAAGGGATTGAATGTCAATTCGTAGTAGGCAAATGATGAAAAAATCTAACAACTGGATTATTTTTGAATAAACAAAAGCCATTTTTAAGCCTTGTTTTTAACCAGCCCCATTGCCATGGCAACAGCACACACCTTAACCAATTTGCGAGAATAAACCCTTCTGTGGTTAACCTTGACTCTTGCGAAAAATGGGCGCCAAAGCATAAATAATTTACAAGTAATGGTGAATTAGGCATAAGCACTTGAAAACTGTGTTCAGCCACCTTAACTGTTATTTTGCCCTATTTTTTTTTCTCAAGAATTGACTAATGCATCAATTTTGCCAAAAAAAATTTTTTAAAACTACCACTGTATATACAGCCATCAAATGTGCATTTATTTATCACTTGTTTTCTATGTACTGTACCATTCCATTCTACCTTTATTTATTAAAAGTGTCAAATAAAATTCTTTTTGTATTTGCCAGTCACACAATGAAAAGATTAATGGTAAAATGTCAAGTTGTTGTAAATAAAGTGTGGTCATTAGAAAATGTCATGTCCTTTTTTCTGAGGTACAGTCACCGAGGTAGTTGTGGAGGATCCTTGACCAAAAAATTCACAAGGTCTCAGATAACCACGAAAATCTGTATTTTTTACCAACTAGTCACACAATGAGAATATTGTTTGAAGTGTCATTTTTTCCAAAATACATATAACTGTAGGGAGTGCGCCCTTTCAAAATTTGTGCTAATATTAATTTTGTGTGAATCTGTGACAGGAGTATTACAATGTGGGTAACAAGAAAGAGGGATTAAGCAATAAAGGGAGAAGAAAGCTTGGTTTAATAGTGTCATTCTTACTTCAGCCAGTACAGTCCTTACAAATGCAGCTTCCAAAGGTTGCTCATATTGTTCCAGATCTTCTGAAGTCCTACATTATAAAATTCAAGATGGCCATCACTGGTTGTCAAATTTTTAGTAAGGGCTTCATGTCTTAACCCATTGGCAACCATGCAGGCCATAACCACCAGTGCAAAACAGCCCTCAAATTCCCATTCTGGCTGTAAATAGCACCTGTTGACAAATGCCCTTTCCCTCCTGGGTGAGTTTATCCTCTTATTGTTCTATTGACCACATTTTTAGCCTCTTATTGGGTTCTAGAAAGATTAGTTTTTTCCTAGCAATTTCATCACCTTGGTAATGGTCGGTGAAAGATTTTGGCTTGGGATTGTTCAGCTCCTCAGTCATATATTTTGAGTCTTCAGTTCACATAAAACAATTGAATCACAAGCCAAAACAACGTTCATGCAAGGAATATGAGTTACTGACCAAGTGTGAGGATAAGATGGCTGGACATTGGCCAAGTTATTTTCTTGTGTGTTGATGGACCAAGATGGAGTCAATTCATAAACACACACACAAAAAAAGAATAAGGCCTCTTGACCAAACAAGTTTGGCCAATAAAGAATTTATTACATGGAAAAGTAAAACACTATTTTCTTGTGGGACACAATGGGTATCCCAAGCGAGCAAGATACTGTTATCTTGCCCATTCAGGTAGCTAATCACAGCACAGGATTCGGTTCATCTTGCCCACTGATTTAGCCAGGTAGTAAAGTCACTTACTGCTGATAACCATAACAATATTCTCCCCCATAAGGAATGGACTCTAACCATTTTAACACACATAAGGGCCAAACCACCCCCCTAATGTTTCATGAAGGCTATATTTGCTTGGTTTATATATTTCTGAACCAGTTCATTTTAATTTAGAAGTTATGACAAAATGTCAGATTATGACGTCATAATTGATGACGTCACCAAAACGTGCTATAATTTTTTGTAAAATCTGATGTAAAGATTATGTCATTGGGAAGGCCTTGACTTGAGGAGTAAAATGCCGGAAACCGTTTTTTGCTATGTTGATTATTTTTTGAGATATGGTAAGTTAAATATTTTTTTGCTGTCCCTCCCCCCCTCCCCCAGAATTTGCTTAACCATACTGTCCTTCTTAAGTCAGTCTCTCTGGTTTATATTTTTCAGTTTTTTTCTAGGAAGGCTAATCTAGAAAAATAGAAAGCTTGATGTTGTCAAAAATCATATGGTTTTAGAAATTTGATTTTGGGCTTTGTTAGGATGGTATTAACAGTAAAAAAACGGGTGATGTCACAGGTTATGACGTAACAAAACTAATTTTAATGCAATAACACTAGAGGGATAATTTTTTATTCCGATTTTCTTCATCTTTGCTTTAGTCATCTGGCACATCACATGTGCAACATAGCTGCATTTGCTGGAACAAAATTACGGCTCCAATTTGGGGATTTTTCTCAAGGGGAGGACCCCATATTTTGCAGAGTTATTTTTCATATTTAAAAATGCCATATTTCATTTAATTTTTGTGATATGTAAAAATTTTTTTTCAGGTTTCGGCTCCCCTTGATGTGCTCTTTCAAACACATACTGGTAGTAAAAAATATGCATATTAAAAACTTCAAAAGTGGCAAAAAACATGACGTCATCACTGTAACGTCACGACTTTGACATTTACTGAACTTCTTCACGGAAATATAATTGGCAATAGGTCTCCTGCTCATCTGCCAAGTTTGGTGTAGAAAGAGTCAATACCTTTTAAGTAATGCGAAATAATGTGAAATATCCAAGAACTGACAAAACATTTGGGGGGTGGTTGGGCCCCTACATGCAAGCACAAGACAGTAACTAACAAGCTAAAATGATTTAACAAGTTTTAATGGCTTTTTGTACAGAAACATAACATCACTGCATCAATGCTGACTGGTGCCGCATTAAAACAATTCCAGCATTAAGCTCATGAAGTACTTGTGGTTTCTTCTACAGTCCCAACTTGGTTCTGCGCCAGTGACGCCTCTTAGCATTGTACCTGAAATGAAATGTCTTCAAGATTAGCAAACAGACACTTGTGTCTGCTTTTTAAAAGCAATAAGTTACCCAATACATACATATAAAACAAAACCTACGAGAAAGGACTCATCTCTAGGTTTGTTATTTTTAAATTTACCATGTTATCTTAATTTCAAAAGTTTAATTGTACATATATCTTAGTAATCAAGTGTGCAAACTGTACTGGAAGAATATTGAGCAAAGGTCCTGGTGTGACTGAAACTACCAAATCTTCAAGAGTGATCATTTGGTACATTGGCTAGTCCAATACTTAGGGAACACTGGACCAGCAAATTTGGTGCAATCTGACTGGTTGATTTTAGTTTGGCCCTCTGAACTACCCTAGTCGTGTAACAACGAATTGAACAAATTGATTCAAGGCTGTATAATAACGAAGATACCCAGCATGTAATACAGGAATTAGGAAGTACACGAACGAACAACAACAACTTCACAAACTTTGTTTCTTCAACTGGGAGGCACTGGCAAAAGATGCTGTGGGACAAAATTTAATCCCTGATGACATTTTTTTTATCGCGTTCGAAAATTTCAGAGAAAGTTAAATTTGACGCCATAAAAGCATCTGGTAATGGTAACTGCCTCTATCGCTCTGCTTCCCTTACACTTGTTGGGAACAAAGATCTCTCATTTTTCTTCAAGGTTGTAAAGAATTATTGAACAGAAACATTAGGGTGCCATGAGGCATATGAAAGCAGTCAGTTAAAAAAGCTCAGTGACATTGTATTGGAAAGCTGATTATGGTGATAGAGTATCTGACAATGTAGGGTACACACTACTTCAATGTGATTGTAACAGTGTTCATCCATGTTAATTATTACAAACTGTACAACTTCATAAAAGCGGAACGAAGAAGTTAAAAGTTGTAGAAGTATTACAATATGATGGCATAAACATGAAAGTGATCAGCACTAAGAGGACTACAGTCAAGATGGGTTTATCACATTAAAACACGCCTGTAGTCTGACTTCCATTTTGGGGTTCATGAACTAATAATGTGTTTGAAAACTTGGGCAAGTGTGGAAATGCCCCGGGCAAGCAAAATTTGAGAGTTACAGTACTTGCCCAATGGGCCATTCCATTTAATATCCGCACTCCCCCTATTGAGGTATTACTTGAAACCCCCCTGAGATATCATTTATATCATTTTCCCCAATAAATGATATGTTGAAGACATCTGAAGAGGTTTGCAAGTACGAAAATTAAAGTCGCAAAATTTCCAGGGGGGTTGGCCAATTTATCTAAATCCAAGGGTTACCCTCTCAATAAATGATATCTGCGGGGGGATTTCAAGTAATACCTCAATAGGGGGAGTGCGGATATTAAATGGAATGGCCCAATGGGCAAGGTGGAATTCAAATATTTGTCGAGCCCTGCTGTATTTCAACTGAGCTTGTCTTGATTAAAATTGTCCTTTGGAGAATGATAATGAAAGCCATTTCGTATCATTTTCATTGTGAAAATTTAGAGTAAAAAACAACGATCTTGTCATGAGAAGAAATTAGATATTTAAGCTTATAATTCTTGATGCTTTGATGAAGGAACACCAAAACAACACGAGTCTCCAACTTCAACTATGTTATTTTACAAGCTCACCTTATGGTATTTCCAGTCCTTAGTCTTACCCACTGTGGGATGGGCCTGTTCTGCTTCATTTTCTTCCCCAAAATTCTCTTGATCTTAAAACTTTTGTGGGACGGCTAGTGAAAGGAATACACAATTCAACGTTCGTACATTGTCACAAACATTCACTGAAATTACAACTGTCGTAGGCCATCCTGTGGCAATCGTCGGTGAATCTTACTAAGTACATTGTCTCTGATCAATATTTCATAAGAAAAATTATTTAATAGCTTCAGTCTTGGAAAGAGATGCCTCAAAACGTACCATGTCGAAAAGTGTGACGCTCACTCTTCAAGATGGCGGCAAGAGAGCGTAAAGAGGGAGAGAGGACTGGTATCTACGTTCCGCTTTCCCATAAGTCTTTTCGGCAAATTACTTTTTGGCGGCCATTTTGAACAGAAGTAGTTTCCGGAGGAGAGAGGTACTTAACATGTAGCAATGACCACAGTGGCTGTGGAGAATGCAAAGAGAGAGAATGAAGAAGTTGATAGGGAAGAACATTCTTCGAGTGGAAAACGAAACAAGTCAGAGCCGCTTAATCGTCTGTGGAAGTTTTCGTAGGCAGCGCGGCGCGTGTAACTTGATCCGATATTAATTCTAAGCCGGGGCCATGGTCTCGGTTATTCGAGACAGCCCTCCCAATTGGGGTAAACCGAAAACACTGACCCCGGTCCGCGGACTACCTATGGACCGGTCCACGGACTCCCCCTACGGACCCCTCTACGGACCACCCCACAAAATATAATAAAAATAGTAAATAAATATTTCAGGTACGGGTTGTCTAGTAGATTAACCGTGATGGCGAAATTTCGAACGTTACATTATGCAAATGTAACAGACCTGGATTCAGGCTCGGGTGTAATTTAAATCATTACACATTGCCATTTCCTTTGCTGTGGCCATAAAGTATACGAAAGACGCGTACGGGGAAGCCTCTGGGAAGCCTCGAAATTTGTGTTCTTTTTTCCTCTGCCATTTTGTTCAGCCCATTCTCCCGTGGATTCGTAAACTCGTTCCAGGCTTCACAATTTGCTCAGAGGAAGAACAGATACAACAACAATTAACTGCCTAAAAATATATCTTCCATAGCCAGATTGAGCTACGAATGGAAGGTAAGAACTTTCCTTCTTACCATCGGCATCTCCTTACGCTGAAAACAGCTTTTGAACATTTTTTTTTGGGGGGGGGGAGTGGGAGGGGGGTGGGGTGTTAAAAAACCAAGTCTGTTACATTTACACAGTGTAACACTCGAAAAATCACCGACACGAGTCTGAATCTATCACACAACCCATAAGTGAAATCTTTATTTATTATTTTTACACTATTTTAGGGTGGTCCGTAGAGGGTGTCCGTAGGGGTAGTCCATGGACCGGTCCGTAGGTTAGTCCGCGGACCCGGTCCGTTGTGGGGGTCCGCGGACCGGGGGTCAGTGTTTTCGGGTTACCCCTCCCAATGAGGCAACTTTATCGAGCGTTTACATTTGAAAACGTTGTCCCTGCAGGCCGAACTAAAGTTGACCCTGCATGATTTTTCATAACCCTTATTGATTAATCAAATGTGCAAATATCCCTCTTTCTCGGTCATTTGATCATAGTGGGTTTTGCCGAGTTAATTTTTACTTCTTTGATACAAATTTCTTCGTAAATCCTAAATCTAGGCATTATGCGACACTCGCCACGCCCAGAGTTATCCCGGTCAGGCGAGCTAGCATATTTATATAAAGAAGAGTTGTCCCGCTTACCAGGGTAAACCTACCTGCCAAGGCGAGACAACTTGCCCACTCCAGTTATCTCGCACCCTAAAATGGGTTCGCGATCCCCATGTAAACGGTCGGTTTAATTTTGCGAAAAAATAAGTGAAAAGTTAGCTTGGCTAGGTTATCTCAGTGGGAGGATTGTCTTGGGCCCATATAAATGGGCCCCAACCTGCTCAAGTTTCGCGTCAGGCATTTTTGTTTTGTATTTTGTTTGTTTGTTTGTTTGTTTGTTTTTTGTTTTGTTTTGTTTTGTTTTGTTTTGTTTTGTTTTGTTTTGAAGAAAATGCTGCAAACTGCAAGCTTTGGGGAGAGTAAATACCATAGGCGGCAGAGCAAGGGGGGCAGGGGGGCTGTAGTCCCTCCCCCCAAAAAAGAAAATTTTAGAGGGCTCAGCCCCTCCACATTTTGAAGCAAAGCTGATATAGACTGTGGCAAGCTTGGCCAGCAGCTTAGCCTGCAGAACAGGCGGATTAACGAGGCAGAGAGCGAAACGCGATACACGAGCGCGAAGCACGGACGAAAAAAATCCGCCTGTAGTCACACCATTGTTTACACTCTTCCAACCGCTCGCCTGGCGAACGGTTTTTGCTGCTTGGTTGCTTTAAGCCACGTGACATCAGACGCGAGAAAAAACGTGTTAAATTGGGTGACGGTCCTACACGGACTCCTACAGCTTGTGACATTTCTTTATTTGCCATTCTCTTGTAAATTCCAGCCTCTCGACCTTTTATTTTGCTCCTCACTTGTTTCTGAAGGGCACTTAATGTTGTTGTGTTGTTCAGATCAGGGTGTCTTTTTTAAAAGTACAGTAGAACTGTCGGAATTGGACTATTAAAGGGCAGAGCTCTGCATGGTTTCAGCTGTTATCTATCGCTTTGTAGTGTTTGACACCTCTGTAATTTGCCATGTGCCGAGTGTGGTTTGGCTTGCCTCATTTCTATCGCAGAAATGTATGTTGTATCTCTTTTAAATTATTCGCTCTAGAGGGAGAAAGTCGGTTATCATGTTGATTACTTGCATTCTGGGCCCGGTTCTTAGATTGAACTGTGTTATTAAGTTATGTGGCTTGTTTATTTAATACCACGGATCATATTTAGTCGTCCGGCGTTGCCAGAGACTGCTGTGGTGTTACGTCGAAAATCTTAGAGATCCATTCTGTGTCGTCAAAGTTATGTTTCTTTCATCCTGAATTTGTTTGAGCTTTTCATCTCCCAAGGTTGATGTTTAGGTTTATACATGATTGAAATTTAGCTAAATTTAGATGTTCAGTCTGTTGACTGTTTTGCGTCATGTATACATTTGTAAATTGGTTACTTGAGACTTTTTCACGCCAATAAATTGGATTGTTATGCTTCTCTCTCATTCTTTCATGCCAATAATTTCAAGGGGGCGGTAGAGCATAAACGGCAAAAACGAAACTTTTGCCGTCTCTCTTCAGCTGTGAGTACACTGAGTAGAGTGAAGTTATATGTATTTGCAATGAATAGTAAGAGACGTTATTCCATTTTTGTGTGCTTTATTTACGGATTAGAAGAAAAGAACTCAAAATCAGAAGTTGTCTTTGCCGTTTGCCGTCTGCCGTTAACGTCATGCTTAACCTCTCTAATGGTGTGACTACAGGCGGATGTTTTTCGTCTCGCGCTTCGCGCTCGTGATCGCGCTCCGCGCTCGTGCATCGCGTTTCGCTCTCTGCCCTGCTAATCCGCCTGTTCTGCAGGCTACCAGCAGCTTCACCTCGTACATGGTGCAGTAACAACTGCACTGCCCAAAGTACGTCGGGTTACAAATATAAGAACTATTTGCGAAGCTCTCAACAAACCTCCTGTCACCAAAACGCTACTAGGAGAGGTCAACAAACTGTTAAGATTGTATTACACATTACCCATGGCATCTGCGACTTCTGAGTGCATATTTCAGTTCTGCCCTATAAAGACTAAAACCTACCTTAGAAGCATCATGAAGAAGAATCGTCTAAACAACTGCCTCCTCCCGCATTGTCATAAGTCTATTAAAGACACATTGAACACCGCAGATATCGCAAGGAAGTTTGTTTGTGCAAACGAACAACGCAAGAGACATTTTGGAAAATACAAGTAGAGGTATACCCTTGGCTTAACGATGAGCCCCTCATGTTTGAAAGCGCTCCACCGCCTATAAATACCCTGGGAAAAGGTCAATAAAGCTTGTCATGGTTTCCTAGAGTGGTTGGCAGTAAAACTCTTGAGAAATTACAGTGTTTGCATGGAAAATAAAAATAAAATTTTGAACAATTCGTGAATAGCAATGTCAAAATACTGTACTAGACAAAGGATTACATTGACCAAATTTGAAGGATGTAGCTGTGCTACAAAGCATCCAGTAGCGTTTTTAAGGTGGTACAGGAGGCTAGATGGACTGTTTTGGACTAACAGACATTTGTCTATAAAATTTTTATCTGGCCTTATGACTTCAGTGTGACCACTGGAAATTTTTGAGCATAACTATGTCCCTCAAACTTGGTCAGTGCAATATTTTGCCTAGTACGGCTTCAAGGTTACACTATCCAGCACATGCTGTAGATAGACACTGTTTAATGTTTTGGAATATTTCAAAACTTCAAATTAATAGCCCACTTGCTAACACTCTAGATTGAATAGCTTATAAAAGTGAATTAATCTACTTTAAGACTAACTGGTACTGTCCAGACTCAGTGCAAGAAATCAAAGATTGGAGGCTATGCATTGAAGCGAAGCACCATAGAAAGTGCCTATTTAACACTCTAATCGAATTTAACACTCTCTATTTAACATTCTAACTGCAGCCTAGGGCATGCAAATTGGAATCTTGCCTTGTAAAGCTGTGAAGGCTGACAAGAAAGCATCTGCTAAATAAGGAATCAAGTTCTAAATTTTTGTACATGTTGGGTGGAGGCCGAGTACAGTTTCGCTAAATTTGAAACTTCAAGCTTTTCTGAAACCTTGAATGCTAAAAGCGAGGACTGAAAAAAGTTCTGTCCAGTCATCTGGAACAAGCAGATTTTCCTGCTGGGCAAGTAACTTTTCACTTTCACTTGCCCAATGGGAAAGGTCCCAGGCAAATTGACTGCCAACTAAATAAAAGAAAGACTAAACTGAAACTTAGTCAGGGCAAGTAAAATTTCAGAGCTGCTTGTCTGAAGGACAAGATGGAATTTAAGTTTTTTTCAAGCCCTGTAAAAGTAAGGTACATTAGTTTAGAACCTTTTAGTAATGAATAATATTTGTTTATTTACTTTTTTTCTAGGCTTGTGAAGAATTATACCATTTCAGAAGGTAGTGTGGTTGGTATTAAAGATGTTGTAGAACACTCTGAAAAGGAGCGAGAGGGAGCTTAGAAATAGCAGTGCCTTTGACGTCACATTCCTTGGCTTTGGTTGTTGGAGACACCTGGGGTGAAAAAGTCAAGAAAGCCAAGAGAGGTCTAAGGAACAATGTGAAGCGCTGTTTCTTGAATGTTGCTCATAAACAAAATCAAGCACGGGCTTCGCATCCTGATTTTAACCAAGAATTTCAAGAGTTAGTTCAAGATGAAGAAGACTGACACTGGAGGCTAATGAAATTTTACCATCTTGGACTTTATGATGGATATGTAGAAAAAGGTGCTTGTAAGAGCTAACATAAGTAGTTTTGGATTTTCTCAAAGTTTATTTCATCTGGCTTTTTACAGGAAGAGTCAAAATCAAACCAAATGAAACGACAAAGTCATAACCTACCGGTAGTTGACATGACTGCATGTGAACAACTACAAAACAAAAGTGTAGATCGTATAATCAAACTTTTTTGAGTTAATAGGATTCCATAAATTTAGTACATGTAGTTTTTAGGTCGCTTTTACTGTATGCTCCGAGAACCAGAAATTCTTGATCTGGGTTTGATTGTGCACCTACGTTAAGGTTAAAGATCGGTTTCTGAACGTGAGTAGAGAGTAACAGCTTTGACTAATGTTGGCTTACTTTCCAATTTCTCCCAGAGATATTTCTTTATTGGTTATAACCAAATATTCACAGGCTGTGGGAACGAGATTGTCTTGCTCTTTCTCACCCTTCATGCTTGAAGGACTAAGAAAAAAGAAGGGCTTCTTGCAGTTTATCCCCCTGCAACTAACTACCTGGAACAGTTTAGTCAGGGGGAGGTATAAACAGTAATGAATAGCATGCTGCGGGGCACTGGATTGAATTTTATCTGTAATTTGAAAAGAGCACTTGAATTTCTCAAAGGGAGACCACACAATACAAGGGCGCCAGATCCTGGTAGATTTAGGATTATCTGGATCTAGTCAACAACCTTCACAAGCCCTCAGAGAATTCTAAATGGGGTTCATATGATAGCTGAGATTTGGCCAAACGTTTAACAGTCAGGTGGGAAATGAGGCATTTTTAACTGATTGTTATGATCTGAGGTGTCCAAGGCTTACTGACAGCCCGGGAGGTAGGGGGAGGTGGAGGGAGTACTCTACAAGGTTTTGTATGGGTAGGCTCCACCCTGAAGCCCAATTCCTTACCCTTTTGTACACCATTTTGACAGAAATATATACCTGTTATTGAAAAAAGGTATCCCTTTTACTTACCTACTTCATCCCATTTCTAAACTCTGGGAACGAAATTAATGTTACTACTGCAGGATGGCATCAAACATTGACAGAAGAGATGTTTACATTTAATCAATTCCGTTCACGTTACACCTAGATGACAGATTTCCCTACCCTTTCACATACCTCAGCTTGTGATATCCCATTCCTTTTATCTACAAGAAGCCTGAAAAAGGTACCCTTTTGGGCGAAGCCTCTCCTTGTAGGCCGTTATAGGATGTACCCCCGGGACTGACAACTGAGGAATGAGTCGAAGCATTAACTGACAGCTGAGAAATCGCCGGAAATTTGACTGATAACCCACATTCCTTCAACCCCATCGAGACCCTCTAACAAGGTACTGAAAAACTGGGCGGAGATGTAGTACGCTTGAACCGAGGCCACAGACCAGGGCCAGCCGGCCAGGGAATAAACTATCAGGACATTCGAAGTAAAATAAAGTTGTTGATAGATCGATCGATCGATCGATCAATTGATTGATTGATTGATTGATTGATTGATTGATTGATGCATAGCATTTCTCCTCTAATTTGCCATGCACCATGAAGGGCACTCTTAGTTAGAAGTTGTTTTAGTTGCAAACTCGACCATTCTAGCTCATACTGTGATTTTGTGGGTAAGGTCTGGGTAAAGCTGGTAGTCCGGCGGCGTAACTCGAAATTTCAGGCAAATTGTGCTCTTGATTTTGATACAAGCACGAAATTTGGCAAATTGAAAGCAGTCACCAATACAAACATTTTCAGGTATAGTGCCAAGTTGGACGCCACTGGTTTATATGGAAACCACGATTTATTAAAATTCATGAAATTTCTCTGCTTACCCTAGTTTATCAGCAAATATTTTCATTTCAATGGTTCCAACTTGTTTACCAAGTTCGTTCCGTTTTAGCATATGGCACGTTGCCCTTAACAACGCGTTGCCATGGAAACGAAAGATAAAATCCCACGTTTGTTATGGTAGCTCGTAGCCTGCGAACGCAGACGTATTTCCAGCTGTCGCTTGTCTCCGCCGAAAAAAACCTCTGCGAACCTGAGCCAGGAAACGATTTCTGTTTCTGTTTCTCCTTGACCAATCAGATTCAATGATAGAATGAAACTCGTGTGCTCCTCGCAGCGAATACCTCGCGCAGTAGTTCTGGGGCTACTTGAGTGTGATTGGCTTAAAATTCCTACGTCACAGAAATCGTTTCCTGGCTTGGGTTTGCAGACGTTATTTTCAGCGGAGACAAGCGACTGTCGGAAATGCGTCTGCTTTCACAGGCTAGGTAGCTCGATCGCACGCGCGCTTAGGACGAAAGCTCAAGTAATTTGCGCATGCTTGAAGGAAGACGTCAGTGATTTTGGATATTTTATGACGCGTCAACATGAGCAAAAAAAGCGAAACTGAGGGTAAATTTTCTTACATTTCCTTCCGTGAAAATCCTTAAAATTTGGCTGATTGGTATAGACCAGGCTTTTTGCAGCGGTAAAAGACATAAATTTTGAAAAAAATCGAAAAAAAAAACTGCCTTTACAAACCCTACGTTTTTCTTGTTTAAAATTCGTATCCCGCTGGAAGCGGCTGTAAAGATTTTGGAAGGAAATTCAAGAAAAACACAAATGAAGCCATAAAAACAGTAAAAATCACATTTGTTTGGGCATTTATAATTTACGACTAAAGCCAAAATTTTAAGAGGGATGATAGCAAAACACTATTTAATGATTGGCTATGACATGTAATAAGTTTGAGAGGACTGAGTGTGAAAGCGAATGCAAAAACAGCATTCAAAACATAACATTTGCGCACGCAACGCCATGAATGATCGCCCTATGGAGCCACCTTAAAAAACAACAAGAAAGCTCTGCGTCTTGTCGATGGGCCTCCGGTTGGTTAGACCATTATCTGCAATGCGGAAACTTATAGATTTTTTTTTTTTATAGATGTTCTTAAATTTCTGTATCACAAAAAAACTTAGTGGCGAATGCATTGGCCTTCTCAAACACACAAAGCAGGGTAGAAACACATTTCCATCTTCTGCCCCTGCTCTTTTTACAACGACAATGGCCTAGCACTTTACAGCTAGCAGCTGCTGCTGTAGCCTGCGAACAGGCTCCCGGTGAGCCTGAACGAAGCGAAAGGCGTCCTGCCCCAATCGCTTCGCTCTCCGAATTCTTCTGTTTCGCGCTCGCCGAAATTTTTTTTCCGTCCTCACCGGGAGCCTGTTCGCAGGCTACTGCTGCTCGTAGGGTAATCCATCGTGGCTGCATCTACCCCTCTCTACCGAGATGTGTAGTCAGCCAGGAAGTACAGGGGTTTGAGTAGTTGGAATGGTTGCTTGTTCCCACACGTATCGTCCTTGATATGTGTCGCGCTCCTTTGAGCTATCAGATCAGTGCGACGGGGATGCCGTGAAAGCATTTAGTGGTTGTCCACGACGTCGACGTGATGTGGTCGATTTTATCGACTGCCTCTGCGTAAAATCGCCCGTTTTAAGGTTGGCATACCGTGCCCAGTATTTTAAGCGTTCACTACTGAATCTTCCACTCCTGCCAGCTCTGATATATGGCAAGCATAGCACTGTTGCTCTTGCCTATCAACATGCCAAGAGCTTGCAGTCGGTCAACAATTTCTTTCTTAAGTATATTTGCGTGCAGCATGCAGCTTATACATAACGGTAAAGGGGTCTCTTGACTTTTGAGTGCATTCTTTGGCTTTACTGGAATATAGCGTTGGTCCCGCAAGGGTCATGGTGGCCGATGCTAACAAAGTCTGGGGTATTGATTCCTTTTGGCATTATAGTACTGAGATCTATCGAGCATTTCTTTACGTATTATATGCTAGCTGTGCGTTCTAAACTCATCACATTGCCATCGTTTTGCGCAAAGGAAACGTAAAAACACTAGTCATCCTATGTCTTCGTCAAATACTAGTAATACTTCTTTAACGTAGGTGTCAGCAGTCAATAACACGTGTGGAGTGTTATCGCTTGCTTTTCTGCCGCCACACCTTTTGCAAAACTCCTTTCTCGAGTCCGAGAGCTTGAAAACGGTAGTGCGCGGCTGTCGTGTTCTATAATTTCGTTTTTGAAAAATCAACTCAGCTATACTAATATGTCTGTTATGTAGATTGGCAGTTATTATACATTGGCATGACAATTCCATTGTGATCCATGTTGTCGCGCGCGGTAGACTTTCGCTGCTAGACACAATCCAGGTGATATTTGGCTCTAAGGGCAGTCACATCAATTATACTTAGCTTAGATGTTATTTAGATTCAAATGGTACAACTCGTGAGCAACAGATGATGATCGGGAACAGGATCGATGTCGACAACCATTGTACACGCCTCTCTTAAATCAACGTCGGTGGAAGGTTCCTTCCAAAAGGAACATAATGGGGCATTTTTGCTGTCTGGAAAATACTTACTGAACGTTTGCAGCTTCTTTGGCCGAGACAGTTTCCTTTTAAGTATGTGATCCAGTTTGGCTCTGTTTGGTACTTGCGAATTCGACAAGGTTTATGCCAAGTGGAACAATGATTTTCAAATGTCCAAGCAATTCCATTCTCTCATCTAAATTTTCCCAAATCAACTCATTTCTTCCTTTATATGCTAAAGCTCGCCATTTTATCTTTCTAACAACGGTGTACGCTGTACGTGCTTGCATCCAATTGCATAGAAACAAATTAGAATGTGATGCCGCTCCTACCATTCGAACCAAGAGAAAGTGTTGCAGATGATGATGTAGAGAAAGAGAAGCAAGAGAAAATGCAGATTTGTGCAAATTAAGGGCTTCATTCATTTAATACTTTTTAGCAGGAAAATTACCTCCACTTGAATTAAAAAAAATAACAATTTTTATCTTACGTGCATTAATAACGTAAAAACGTAAGGCAAAAACGTGAATTAATTCTCGAAAAAGAACATGAACAACAACTCCGCGGGGTGTGTAATGAGTGAAAACTCTGATTATCGCTAATAATGGAATTAGAAAATTGAGCTTGGCACTATATCAGGGATTGATCAGCATGGAAATGCACATTATCCCACAAAATTTGGTGCTTGTATCAAAAATCGGCCTAGACTAGGGTAACCGCCATTCTCAAATGTCAAACTGCCCGTGCCCATCCCCCTCCATGCTGTGTATGTCACGTGACTAGTAAATTAATAACGGTAAGATGTCGATACGCGTAAGTTTGGAAATATGAAAATTGTGGTCGTTTTGTAGCCAACTAAAACGGACTGAACAAATTGAAGACTTCGTATTTCCCACTTGTGATAAAAAGGATAGACGAGAAAGATCTATCGTAGCTTGAAAGTTGAAAGGAAAAAGCAATGGTTATGAACAACGAGTCGCAAAAACCGGGAACGCCGACGCAGGCAAGGCAACTCGCCGAAAGCGACGACATTGCTAGCAGTTTGGTTTTGGATACGATGCTGGGCTTTACGACTCATAAAATGGCAGCGAGATTCCGTCCTCTGAAAGTTGATCAAGAAATTGTGAGGAAAGCGCTGGAAAGATACCGCAAGGACGGGGATATTGAGCAAGCTTACAACGAAATCGTGTTCAACGCTGGAGATTGGGAGCGATGCTATTTCATCACCAAATCCAAACCTCAAATTGCGGCTTTCAAGGAGCACGTAAGTTTGACAAACTCACAAGCTTGGAAGCAGTTTAAAACGATAAATTTGCTTTATTTTCTGAACTTTTTAGAAGGTAGTAGCATCGAATTGAAGTGTCATGCTCGCAATTCGCTTTCGTATTGAATCTAGCTTTGCTAGCTTGTGTTCAATTCATGTGCCTGAACGCGTGTTCCTCATTGTGAATCGATCTTTGCACCAACTATTAATTTATGCGTGATCGATTACACTACATGTTTTTTATACAAAATGCTTGGCCAGTCTTCAAGGAATGAACAGTTCTAGATGTGGCTTTTCCCTCTCCATCGGGGAGTTTCGAGAGAATTTCAGTTTCTACATCCCTCCCACTTCCGTTTTATCATTGGGGAAGTTGAAAATGACGTAATACTGTAGGTGCTGGGTAATTCGTTTAGCGCTTCCAGTCAGGTTTGCTCGTGATCAATTTTCTAATCGTTTGGCTCTGCCTCCTGTAATCTCATTTGCGCCATAACAGCGTCAGATAAGTCATATAGATGGAGTGAAATGTGGTTCTTTCCTTAAAATGTTGACTTTTCGATAATATTGAAGGCCCATTTACAATCATTCTTCATTGTGTATTTTAAGAAACTGATATCAATTTTATGCCTCTGTTGGAATTGAATTGATGAATTAGCTAATGAACCTCATGGGAGCTGATCTGAAAGATAAATGGCGAAAATGCTATTAATGTGACCAACCTGTGAGTTTGTTTAATTTGAAGTTTTTAAATTGGTATGAAAAGTTGTCTACATTCTACATACATACATACATAAACTTTATTTGAGTGTCGGAGTATTTAGCTAAAGATAACTAATTGGGGACACTAACATAAATACAAATATAAAATATAAAGATTTAAGGAAAACGACCACTTTTTTAAGTTTATAAGACATGTTTTGACAGAACTTCTGTCATCTTCAGTTGAATGAATGATTACAAAGCAAGTTGAATAATAAGTAGGCAAAAATGCTAATTAAGACAAATAGTAACAACAGAACGTGAAAAGGTGTAAATTAAAAGGATAATTGTAGATTTACATGGTGTAATTGCTGATTGAGGCAAGGTAGTTCTTTTTGAATATGGATAGCCTCCTTTATCTTGAGTTGAAAGCTGGTAGTGGCGTAATCTAAAATATGAAAGCAGTCTATTGAACACAATGAGCGACAACGTTCAGAATTCTGAAGATGTTTGAAGATGTGAGAGGCCCTATCAAGGGCTAAGTGTCTGCTGCTATCTAGACCTTTTGGAAATAAAATATAAAATACTAATATTATATAAAATATATAGGTAGTTAATAATTAAAACCATGTTTTATAGGTCTAATTAGTTAAAAAATAAGTTCAAGACTACTTAAATTGGTTGTATTATTATTATGTTGAGCAAGCATAGCAGCTGCATCTTCCGTCCAACACATCTGTTAGGTTAATGGCCCGAACTGCTTTTTTAAATTCACGAAGGCTTGTTTTGTTGTGAAGGTCTTTGTCTACTTTTCCGCTTATTATTCTATATGGGGCAATTTCGATTTTGTTTTTATTTTTGATTGTCACACAATAACGTTTTGATAACATGACATAAAACTATTGAAAATTATTATATTAGACTTTGCTTTTGATTTCTCTGAAATCATAAAGCACAAAAATTTGTAGTATATAGGTACAAATTATATCATAATTTAGAGTGCTTATTCAGTATTTTTGTTAATTATTTATATATCGACCTCCAGTGCTAATGATCAAAACTGATTAAAGTTTCTAAATTTATTGTACACAACTGTATGAAAAATAGTTTTTTTGGCAGGAATATAGTTTAAGTAAAGTTGCTTTTATTTCACAGATATCACTCTAACTTTATATTTTTGATTTTATTCTGTATTGAAACTTATTGTATAAGTGAGTACTGAATGTTATGGATTCTTTGCAACACTCTTGATACCTTCATGGCAATGATACTAGTAACTGGAATATGTGAATACAAATTCTCCTTGCTTTTCAACCTTAAACTGTTTGTCGTCCAGGCAAATCATCATTAGGTGTCTCAAATGAGCTCTTTACAACTGTGAAATCTGATATAAATTCTTTATAGATCTACAAAGTATATCATAAAACTCCAAATTAATAAAGGAAAACAATCATTTAGGCAGGGCTGTCATTAAGGCTTGATTCGCCTGTAGCCTCAATCTTCACACCTCTAATGAACTATTCTCTTTAAGTGTGGACTGCATCTATTCAACAACTGACAAGGTCACCTTATGACATCAAGGGCCTGTTAAACATAATCAGTGGTAACAGGTGTTACAGGTTACAGCCCCTATTGATAACCCTGTTTAGGCAAACAAGATTATTGTTATTTTTACAACAGCTATTGGCCACTCTTGTATTTGGGATCTAATTTTTCCTTTTTGTATTTTTAATACTGACATTTCTTTTGGTTTAGGTTTTCAGATATATTGGTATATTTCATCCAAACTCTGGTTACAAAGTAGTACCTTGTAATCGGTACTCTGGAGAGGAGCATGGAGCTAAAGTTGTGGCTACTTGTGAATGGTGAGTACATTTCTTCAATGTTCAAAAGCTACTGTTTATGTTGGTCAATGTGCTAAAGTTACACCGACAACCATGGACAAATTGTGTTGGAAAATGCCAAAAATGTAAACTCATAACCATAATACCTAGAGAATATGTGCCAGCACCCCCATTCCCCCTTTCATTGTTGGAAAATGGTAAAATGAAAACTTGTGTTAGATGAAAGTGTTTTGTCAATGTTGCACAGGGGTGGTGAGGGGCAAAATGCGTTTAAAATGAATTTTTACAACCCTTGTGACCAAGGTTGTAGTTAGTTCACAGGCATGCTACTTAAACTGAAAGAAAAAAGAACATCAACTAAACATAACAGGCTTAAAAATCCCAACTGGAGGGAGGCAGACCAGTTGGCTATTTACAAGCCTTACTGAGGAGTTGAACAAGGGCGTACCAGGAAACAACTCCAGCTAAGTGGTCAGAGCAGTACTTGAACCTGCGACCTCCAGATTTCAAGAACTTTGGGTGCCTTAACGTGGTACTATGATCAAATTTTTCCCCCTTGATTTTTTAGGTGTATCACATAGAATTCCATGAAAAAATAAGAACGCCGTTTACCATTTGCAAATATCTGCTTTAGTTCCGGAGATATTTAAGTTTGAAAAATGTGTAAAATATGCAAATGAGATGACTGATGACGTCATACACTCAACCCAATTTTATATCAAGTATATAAATAGAGCTAGCTTGGTCAATTTGCAGCGCAGACCATTGAAACTTGGTAGGCTAATAGTTCTACAGGAAATACATCTACGGCCACAAGAAAGTCTGTTCCCATGGCAACTCACTCTTTTCCAGTCCCCACCCACTTAATTTCAATATGTTTAGTGATTTTAAGCTCGCAAAACATTAAATGAGACCACAAACTTGAGTTAACATATTTATATGTTTACTGAATCAAGCACATGAGGCACCATTTGCAAATAACAAAATGGAATGCCAAAGGTGGCCAGAAATGCTTTTAATATTGGGGAGGTCTGGAACCCAGTATGTTGCCGTGGTAACCAAACTGTTAAGCTCATATCGTGGAGCACATTTAGTAGAATCTTACTGCAAAGAATCAAACATTTCTGATACAAATTGGCTGAGATATCTTTTTTCATCAAATTTGATCAACATTTGGTTGAGTGTATGACATCATCACTGAGCTAATTTGCATATTTTAAAAACTTGAATATCTCTGGAACAAAAAGAGATATTTGAATATAGTAAACAGCATTTTTCTTCTCACACAGGCTAATTTTTTATGTTTTAAAATGGCTGCGATAGGAAAGATGCGATTTTCGTCATAGTGCCACTTTAACCACTCTGCCACGCTTCCTCCCTTGTAAAACGGGTCAAGGGGATACTTATTTTTTAGTGTGTGAATGTGATTTAGGCTATTACACTCAAGCCAATACTGGTCAGTGACATTTTGAGGCTGCCATGTGCTATTGTATCATATAGTGGGCTTTGTATTCCCCAGTGAGTAGATGTGCAGTTGTATGCTTTTTGTTACCTTGCTTTCTACTGTTGGTTGTGATATGTTTGTGGGTTGGTGAGTTTTCAGTGTGACATAAGATGGTGGTTACTGCTCCGAAGGTTGCCACAGATACCTTCATGCTTCACTGAATGCCTTTATCTCACCTGGTACCACTATTTTTTACTAGACATCTGTCTGCAAATTCTTTCTGTATTTTATTTTTAGGAGTAAGGGTGATAAGCTACCATTTCTATGTGGGTGTATAGCAGAGATGAATGAAGAAGAAGAGAAAAAGCTTCTCCGTCCCGGAGAAAATGACTTCAGTATCATGTTTTCTTGTCGGAAGAATCTATCACAACTTTGGCTTGGTCCTGCAGCTTACATCAACCATGGTAAAAAAAAAAAAAAAAAGCTCTTATAGTACTTGGCATATACTTCAAGAACTGTTCAGATTTGTATAGTTTACATGTTTTGTTATTGCTACAATGCAAGGCAGAAAACAAGGACATGTTCCACAATATCTGTTCTGCTTCCAAAGGTTTATTACACACTTGTATGTATCTGAGGTTCTCCTTATGTGTAACTGAATTGTGCACAGTTAACATTGCCCAATATGCTGATAACTTTCTTTTGTTGACAGCCATGAAGTGAAGATCTCTCCTAGTCCTATTACTCCAGGTCCTACATTTGCTTGAATCTTGAGCATTTTATTATTATTTTATACCGTAATTATTTATGTTGTTTCTTGTTTCCTTTACAGACTGTCGTCCCAATTGCAAGGTGAGCAAGTTTGTGCTTCTGGGCTCACTCCTCTTATAATGAGTATATGTTCTTCTAACATGTTTGTTTTCCTTTGGTTTCAGTTTGTGTCCATAGGTCGGGACACAGCTTGTGTCAAGGTATTACGAGACCTAGAACCAGGAGAGGAAATCACATGTTACTATGGCGAAGACTTCTTTGGCGATGATAACTGCAATTGTGAATGTGTGACATGTGAGAGGTATTTGACACTATGTAACTATAACAGCAAGTTCTGTATTATTTTAAGGGGCTATGTGAAGCGATTTAAGATAATTTTAGCACCAGTTGGCTAACTTATTGTAGAATTATTAAGTAAACTGAACCAGAGCTGTCATTAAGTTTTGATTCAGCTCTAGCCTTGATCTGCACACCCATAACAAACTGTAGCAACTACAGGCAAGTTCACCCATAACAACAAGAGCCTATCAAGCATGCTCAGCCGTAACAGATGCTGCAGGTTACGGCCCTTAGTGACAGCCCTGAACTGAATTATCGCAATAACAGCTTAAAACATTATTAATAGGAATTCAAAAGAAACACAAGGAAGCCAAATGGAGCATTGAGCAAACCGAGAAACATTACAAAAATGGAATTACATTTGGTTACACTTGAAAAACTTTGACAAATTTTTTTTCAGGTTTAGCTTAATTTGTTTAATCAAGTGTCCATAATACATGCTTCAAGTCATCCTTCTTTGTATTGGGGTGATTTTGCTAATGGCAGACTGTTGCTCAATCAATTTGAAGTTTAGGGTTCTTAATTAACAAACATAAAATTTTCTTAATCATCACCTGTGATACCATTACCTAGCCCTGTTAACGGGTTGCATATTTCCAAGTTATACAATCAGGTGTTTTTCCACTTGAGACACATCCATGATTACATAACAGACACATTGCAAAGCACATCATCAGTGTGGAATTTCAGAGCAGAGTTACATTACGAGCCCACATGTTGGTAGAATTTTGGCTTTCTCTTACACATTGAAGAGTCGAGAACTTGTGTACCAAGCGATATGTCTTGAATCAAATTTATGTCTAGTTTTCATTGTGAGCAAGTCAGGGAGATTTAATATGATTATTGTGGGCAAATATTCTGTAAACTTAAGTAATTAACTTGTAGTCTGACATTCTATGTCATTTGCATCTCAGGCGAGGAGTCGGGGCATTCAAGTCTAAAGCAAAGACTGTTGACAAGAAACAGAAGTACAGCTTAAGAGAAACGGACAAGAGGTTAAAAAGGCTGGCTCGTAGAATGACAGGTAAGTACAATATTATTATTGAAAATACTGTGTGCACAGCCATACTACATTTAGGTCCGGTAGCAGTGTTTCCAGTGAGAATTGAAGTTGCTGTCTGCCCTGATGCAGCACCTGCTAGAGAGCAATAAGAGAGGTCCATAACAAGCTCCTGCAGAGGAACAAGTAAATGATGCTAAGCTCTTCTAACTTGTCTCAACTTCATCCCTTGTTTCTCCTGCAGATTCCTTCATTGATGTCGATAACATCCCCTTACCAAAGGTTGTAGTGGAGTCTGAGGATGTTGGTACAACAAACACGTTCGACGAAGAAATAGATTGCTTGATCTCAGTTGACCTCAAAACTGTTGAAGATGATGCAGTTGATGCCTCGTCCACAATTCCCACACACAGGTTCTACTCAAAAACAAATCGACCCAAGCCTCGATCAAATGTAACAATCGGCCTGGAAGAACTGAATGCAGTGAAGAGAAAGCGCAGGAAAAAAGGCCCAAAACTATGCATGCCGACAAAGCGCAAGAGACGAAGACATACTGTTACAAGGGAGTATGATGACAGTCCGCCTGACAACATCTGCGAGTTTATTCCCCCAGCAAGGCATACCTCTGTAGACAGTGGTGTAGATGTGACAGACAATGTTGACAATGACTTATTCACATATGGTCATAGATATAAGGGTGTCATGAAACAAGTGGAGTATCTTCCTTCAAGAACATTGGGAAAAGCCAGTGATACTTACATGCTGTCCGGGCGACATATGTCAATTAATACAACCATAAACTCTCTTCCGTTCTATAAAAATTCTGCTAGTTATAGATGTCCTTGCTGCCCCTGAGTACACTACTGTAACTGTACTTTTCTTAATTTATGAATCATCTTTAGCTACAAGACTTAGTTTAGTAGGAGGCAGTAGTCTTTCTTGGTACATGATGTTGCTAGGTAACGTAATAGCACGACACCCTTTCAGATAACTTAACACTGTTAAGGCAATTCAATAGCTGTAGCTGATACTGTTGTCATGATAGTTCTAAATGACACTGATTGTAATATTTTCTCACATCTTGTTACAGCCAAAACTGGTCACAAATTTCTGCCAAGAAATTAATCAGTCCTTGTTTTCACAAATTTACACGTAATTATTAGCCTGCATAACAACTGTTCTCGCATTTTGCTTTGGGGGCGATGGGAAAATGTGGGAATTCATGCTTGCTATGTAGGCTACGTAATAAATATTCAGATACTTGTATTTATAATTCTAATTATAATTCTAGTGGTGCTTCATCACTGGACTGTCCTGAACTTCTCAATATTACATTTTTCAATTAAATACTGCTTCTTAATAACTTAATAATATTATCAGTATGTTTACTTGTCAGTCTGTTGTGTAACCTGTAGTTCTTTCTTGTGTAATATTAATGGGAGAGTATAGTGCCCAAAGTAACCAAAAATTATTGGATGCTGATCTTTGTGTATAATGGGATAATCTCATTTTAATTATTTCCTTTGTAGAAACAGAGTTTACTCAGTGAAAAAAAGTAAAAAAAATTGTACTCACTGGGTGAAGCTTCAGTGAGGTGTGACAGCATTATTTTGTAGATATCTTCCCTCTGAATGGCAGATGGGTTATAAAGTATGACTTTACCTTGTTATTGTGTACTTTTACTGAAAAAAAAAAATGTCGCCAGGGACGTTAAACTAACAGCTGTCTGTCATTATTTTCCTGTTCTGTTTTTATTTCAATTTATATAAGTATAGGTAATCATATGGTTTCGAGTTCAATTTGGAATTAATTTGCACGAGTGAGTTTTTCAAAAAGCTGAAATTGCACGAGCCGCTTTGGCGAGTGTAATTTCAGCTTTTTGAAAAACTCACAAGTGCAAATTAACTCCAAATTGAACGAGAAAAACCGTATAATTACTTATTAATAATATAAACATGAAAAAATTCGCATGGAGGAAGTGCAGGAAGATCTTTCTTGGAGCCATTTTTTCTTATTTGAGAAAACTTTTTTCAAAGTTTCAACACAAAATTTTTGTCATCATTTTACCTGATATCATTTTCTTAGAAAAATTCCTATTATCTTTCAGTCAATCATAATCCAGAATTTTGATGTGTAATTTGCACTGGTGTTACACTTGAACTGCACTGCTCTTAGCCAATCAGAATCGAGTAATTTTTTCATGTGTATTATTATACAGGATATCACATGGTGGCCCGAAGCTATGAATTTTATTTTAGAGGGGTAAAACCAATTATAATATTATTGATTTTTATGAACGAGTGCAACGAGAAAATAATGGGTGCGTTCCTTTGGGGTGATCTGGATCAGGATCAGTGATCCAAGATCACTCGGATCATAGTTCATCAAAGGAGCCGATGAATCTGTGACCAAGCCTCTGTGTAGTTTTCTTTTTATTATGTAGACAAACTGACAGTTTGCACAAACAACCGCAAAAAAGTAGGAATTGGCATCATCAACATCCTCACAAGTGCGGATTTGGATATAAACATTATTGTTTATATTTGCCTCATGATACCCAGGAACTAGTGAAGTCCTGTAGAATTTTGAGTTTTAAAACATTCATCATTCAAATTATTTAACACATCGCCATCAAAATTCTTTGGACAGTTCAGTTCATGGTTTGCACAGGCCTTAAAAATTCCTTGAAAGTATATATAAAAAAATAAGTGTCCTCTTAAACAAAAATTGTTGAATTTTACCAGTAGTCTTTCAATTTTGTTGGCAAGTTCTTGAACACTTGAGACTACAGGAGCCAAGAAGAACATTGAAAGTGTGACTACTCCATTCAAGGCCACCTGACAAAATTTTCCACAAAGTTAATGAATAAGAATCGTGGGGGTTAGCAATAGTTTTCCAACAAATTATCCATGGATGTAAACAAGCTGTGCATTACAAAGGCAACAGATCTGTGGTCAGTTTGGATAATTTGTTGGAAAACTTTTGTTAACCTCCTTCGTTAACTTTGTAGAAATTGTTAATAGACCAAATTAGTATTCTCAGTTTTGGACTGGAGGTAGCTTGCAACTGAGGCTAATGCATGGAGTCTTTTCAAACGCAAATGAATTTTCCCTGCATGAGCCTCCACTGCAAGCTAGTTCCAGTCCAATACTGAGTATACGGGATGGTAAAAGGTCTGATGTCTGTTTGAATCTAGTCCACTTCTGGCCCTCTCTCTGTCACGCAAGGCTATGTAACGTTACCTGACGGAGAAAGCCAGAACTTGACAACTGTGAAACCTTCAACTGGCCATGCCCTCATTGTCTATAACACATCCCTATCAGGGTTGCCATTTATCTGATCAAAGATGTCTTGTCAATGCAGGCAAGTCTAAAGCTGGCTGCTTGTTTTGATGATAACCATGTTCTCATGGCCAAAGAATGAAATTACGTTTTTAAATAAGTTGTATTAAGCATGGAATATCATTCTGGCTTTTTTTTTCATTTGACTTAAGAGCTCGCAGAAATCCTAAAGCCCTCTTCCATCCAAGCCATTACTCTCCTCAGGTTGCTGTAATTTTATTATCAATTTATTGAGTTATTTTTTTGTAAAAAAAATACCTCTTAGTCGGCGCGTCGGGTATGTTATGGACGGGTCAATGGGTGAGTGAGTGAGTGAGTGAGTGAGTGAGAGATGTATGTATGTCACACCAATCAGATTGGATCTTCTATAAACAGCCAGTCAAATTTCTTGTTGTAAAGGTAAATGGTATGTGAGAAGATTTGATCCCCATAGAGTTCAGAACGGCCATATTTATTCTTCTATAATTAAAAGAGGAGCAAGTATCCATATATTGGGTTTACTTCGACATTTTCTGTGGGTTAGGCTGAGGATTTTAGTTAAATGAACGAGATGAGCCTTGAGGTTTGAAACAGTTCGTGAGTTAGTAGTATGCAAATGCAACGAGATATTTTTATTTTTAGTTACAAAGGTAACTTGATACTTTTGTTTTTCACAAGGAGTAAATTCAATTAGAGGTCACGAATCGTCGCGTCTAGTTCTTAGGACATGTTTTAGAGGGGACGAGACTTTAGATTTGAAACAGTTCTAATGGTTACAACAGTCAGTGCGGGTAACGATTGTTTTGTTCTTGTTGCATGCAAATGTAACGAGACATTTTTGTTTTTTTAGTTACAAAGTGTAATTTGACACTCTTGTTTTTCACAAGGAAGTAAATTCAATTAGAGCGGACGAATCGTCACCACTCTTTCCCACGAGATGTTTGCTATCTTTAGTAACAAATGGTAACTTAACACTTTTGTTTTTTAAAAATATGGGAGTAAATTCAATTAGAGCTGACAAGTTATCGGCTATTGTTTCCAGGATATTAATCAAAAAAGAAGGTTTTGTTTCTGGACGGTTTTTACATCTCTGCAGTAGCAGTTTAATAGTTTTATTTGATGACATTCATTTCAGTCCGATATTTTTAAAGGTAAAAAGTATGAAAACTGTTCAAATGTTCTTTGAACACTGCGTGGCACCAAGTTAAAGTGCATTTAATTAAATCAGATTTTCAACGTGTCAGAGGGTTTTTTTCTCTTTCTTTCTATTTTCGGTGAAGTTGTGTTGTGTTGTGTTGGGTAAAAAGGTAAACTTACGACTCGTATAAAATGCGAAAAAGTCTCTAAATTAACTTGAGTATTTTTGAGCAAACATTTCTCTTGGGGGTTGGAAGGGTTATGTGATCGGTGAGCGAGGGAGTTATGCATGTGCGCGTGTCACACCAATGACAGTGCGGGTTGTATCAATGAGCGAATCAAATTGCCTGTTAGAAAATAAGATGGTATCTACATTAATCTGGAGACGTGTTAGATTACTGCAGTTTGTTCAGTCGAACATTTTATGGCTTACTATTTAGCTATCTTACCATGACCGATGTAACATCGCAACCAAAAAAACTTCTCAAATTAACCAAATCATTACTGTACCACGAATGCTTCTATCTCCAACACTTCACACAAAAAAAATAACTCTTGCACGCCCTGCGTGCCTATGTTTAATCTTACAAACAGTTGGGGTTTTCTCCTAGATCTCAAAGTCTTAAAACCAAATAGGCTATTTCGATATATTAAAATTCTAGTTTGGGGTATGAGGCTTGGGGAAACTTAACAAGGGAAATTAATTATTTATACCTTGACCTTGATCCGATTTCATTTATTTTTTAATTCCCCCAAGCCATGGAGCCAAATTAATTTTGATATATTGAACATGGCCTATGAGTTGTGAATATTCAGTACACATTGAAAACAGTCAGTATTTACATGATTGAATTTTATTTCATCGCAACATTAAATATTTGTTGTAAAGTCATGTGTTTATACGTACACCCTTCGTACTTGATATTGTGCAGTGCCTGCTTATTTGACGACAATTATTATTAATTTACATAATGTACAGTGAGTCATGCAACTCTACTTTTGTTTGAAAGCATTTTGTCTAATTAATTAGTTTTAAAAGTCACATAAATATATAAAAATCCATGAATTAATCACACAACTTAAAGTGCTGAGAGATTCTTATCAGAAGAAAATAAAAATGTACCAGTCTGACATTTCTTGGAAACCTAACTTCCTGCAAGCTAAGGCTAGAAAGTAAGTAAGTTGATTCCTTCATTCGATTTGCTTCAACAGTGATTTTCCCTAAGAAATTATTGTCTGGATAAACTGGATTCCTGTAATAATACTAGTGTGGCCTGTTTTCCTTGCTGGCTTGATTGCTGCTTTCATTCTGAAGAGCTTTACCCAGTTGTCGTTGGCTCCTGGAGTAAGAAGTAAGAATTTCAGTTATTAGATGAGTGAAATGAGAGCTTCTGTCTCGCAAAAAACTGCTGTTAAGTATCATGATGTGGTCTTCACACCCATACAGAGTGAAGGATGTCCTTAGTAACAAAGACAGGTGTTGTTGCTTGGTTCTTATATATGCTGAATTTCAGCCTTCTCCTCCTGTCACATACCAGTACCCAGAATCATGTGACATGAGGAGACAGCTGAATTCTTAATCAACTCTGTCATAATGTAGACCAATAAAATATTTGGAAAGAAATGCAAAATTGGTACTTGTAATCTGACCGGTCAAGGCCAGATGTTATTGTTTTCAGTAGCAAAATCAGCAATTAACATACATTTTCATAGGGACATTCAGTTTTTTATCTGCACCCTCCCCCCCCCCCCCCTCTCCTATGGAAAGCAGATTCTGACAGCCTAGTTTTTTGTTGTCATCACCCTTGAAATTTGTATTCAGGGGGTTAAAAATTTTATCGGCTTCTTTGAAAATATTTTTTCAAGAGGCCCTGTGCCAGAGGGTGCCCTCCGACTGTTGGGGGTAGGGGGGTGGTGGTGCGGATAAAGACGGAATGTCCCATTACAAGAACGGCGGTATAGTTATAGTACACGATCCACTTTATACATCGTTGAATATGGAAAGGGGTCATAAATATATGTAAGTTTAATTGAGTTTATAATAATCGATATGGTGAATAGCCAATGTTGAAAAGGGAAGGCGAAGTAGGCGAAGGGGTGATAAATTCATCTACTAGATATATTTTATGACAAATGCATACATAATCTAGAAAATTTGAAACTGAAGTACAATTGAATTTAAGCTAAGATTAAGCTTTACTAATTTATACTTATTTGTACGTACAGTGCGATTAAGTTGGGATGGTGCAGTCCCCTTTTTGACGCCAGCTTTCGAGTGCAAGGCGAAAAGAAGTTGTCTGTTGGACTCATAAAAGAAGGATTTTTTCTGCAAATAAAAAGAAAGAAAATTACATAAATATAAAGAAAGATTGCGCTGATTGACTAAGTTTCTGTGAAGAGTTAAGTTAAGCTTTCTCTGCTCTCCGGCCGGGTTTGAAATTTTTTGGGTTATGCGACCGTTGGACTTACAGCTTAGCTTACCTATGGAATGACGAATTTGGCGGCTGTGCACGCTGCAATTGTTGATCCATCTTCGACTTTCTGTCCTCCACTGTTTGCGAATTAGTGTTTCTAAAAACCTGAGAATCTTCCATTTTGTTTGAAGACTGGAAATCTATAATGTACGTCCAACAAACAAATGCAAGTCTGAAATGGAACGTTTTCAACTTGAGCTTGACTTCTTTGAAAACAACCGCTATTTTCCATATTTGGTGAACAATGCCATATTTGGAAAGGGCAGGTTTGGCAAACAAAATGGCGGACGTGTTCGATGGAGTGCAAGCGAGCTTTGATAAAACAGAGATGAAGGTACTGTGATCGGCTTTCCTTTTCGAAAGTAAACGAAGATTGTCATATAGAAACTTTTAAATAAGCAGTGGTATCATGGGAATATCTTAGTTTTCGATTTTGTCAACGAATCATTAAGTCGACATCTGGTACGGTACGTAGTTTGCCAGCTGCATGCAGCGTGCCAAATTAAAGCGAAATCTTAATTTCCTCTGCCGTGAAATAAAGGCAGGTAGTGATTACTCGGAAGCTTACAGGGTTCTGTTAATTTACAGTCCATGTACAATTGAATTTATGATAATTGCTGCGTGAAACACGATGGAACCTTTAAATAGCTTAATTTGTTTTGGGATCGGAGGCTTAAGCTTAACTTCAAACTTGAAGTTTAATTAACTTAAGTTAAGTTTGAGCTCATAGGCTATAAAGCTTTTAATGTGGAGTCTGCGAATAACATTTTCGTAGAAGACATGTAAGGCAATACTTGTTTGTCGTAATATAAATATGCTCGAGGTTTTTGAAAATAGCATTCTGCATAGGATTAGACTTAGTAAGCTTAAGCAAATATATGATAAAACTTCTTGACATTTAATTTAGACGTCTGTTTGAGGTGATGGTTCTCTCTTTATTATCTGTCTGTGCAACAAATTAGCTTTGATTCCTTGTTTAACTCCCTGTTTCGAATAAATACAACACATCAGAGGAAATCATGCAAAGGAGTAAGGACGGCATTCTGTATCTCCAACTCCCTTCTCAAAAATCCGGTATCCGCCCCAAAAACCCTCAGTGAAACCCCCTGTCACTCCATTGGAAAGCAATTGAATTTGTAATTTATATTTTTAACTATTATCTGTTCTGTTAGGGTTCTGCTATGGAAAGTAAACCATATCCAACACAACCAGAAAACCCATATGGCCAGTACAGTCCCACATACCACCAGCCGGATTACAGTCAGTTTGACCTGGTCAGGGCCACACAGTATGGCATCTTTGATAGGTGTCTTGAACTGGTTGACAAAGAGGGTGTGGATGTAAACACACTAGACAAAGAAAATGTCTCTGCATTACACTGGGCAGCAATCAACAATAGAATACGAATTGCTGAGTAAGTACTGTTGTCTTTGTTAATAACTACAATTAAAGTACAAGATAAGATGTAATGTTAATCTGAAAGTAACATATAAGGTTGTTTTTTAAGAGGGCATTTAAGCTTAATCTTAAATTACTTGACACTCTCGACTGTTCTTTATAGTAATAAATCTGTATTTATTTCCTTTATTAGGTATTTTGTTTCAAAGGGAGCTGTTGTGGACCAGAAAGGTGGTATTTTAAATGCAACACCACTTCACTGGGCTGTAAGGTGAGAAGTTGGTGTAATTGTAAATTTTGTTGCTATATGAAGAGAGGAATGAACAAGGAGAGAGAACATCTCTGATTCAAGACGTGGAGGGAGGCAGAGGTGGCGGCAAAGGACCAAGTTGCTTAAAGGAGATGGATTGATGGTCCCATTCTCCACAAGGAGAGATGGGAACGTTAGATGATAACGAAAGAGAGGAGTGAACAGTAACGTTTAAAATTCAGCGTGAGAATTGTACCCTAGGAAAATATTTGCTCCAGGTTTTGACAGAATGGATCAAGCAAAGCAATGTCTGTCTGAAATTGACAGATGGTCAATATTGCCCCATTGTGTTCCTGAGCCAGCTGCACTGGTAAAAGATTTAAAACATGAATTTGTGCTTTAATAAAAGACTGTACATGTAGAAACTTTTCTGGTCTAACACTAATAGAAAATAGTGAACCAGAATAAAGCATTCTGATTACCTGCATAAACTGAAAAAATGTCCAGGAGCTTTTAGTTTGTGACCGAAACCAACAAAGTCGCCATTGATTGAAATAAGGTAAATACAAGTCAAGAATTATATTCTGTATATGTTGACTTTTTTTAGGCAAGGCCACCTTGAAATGATTGTTTTTCTTATGAAACATGGAGCAGACCCATCATCACTTGACATTGAAGGTACTGTTAGGAGTTCAACAAGCCCTTAGAAATTTATCATATTTTAAGTGCATCAAGGAAGAGAAATAATTGGAGAGTTTTATAGTACTGTTATGGAAACTGAGATTTTAAAAATTTGCAATATGCAAGCCTGCAAATAACAGTCGGTCATCGGACAATTGTCCGGTAAATTTGAGGTTTTGACAGGTAAAAGCTTAGTCTGGTCAGACAGTCTGACCGGGCTTTTCTGCTAAATGAAAAATATTTTAACTGGAAATTTGTGACTGAATATGAAGCAAGTTATTTTATTATATTGCCACACAATACTACGGAAAAAAGCTTTGTTATCACAGTTTTGTTTTTATTCCATTTCTGAAAAATAACTCTATCGCGTGCAGTGCATCGTCTCAAATGTCACATCGAATTGTAAACACGCCACATCAGCACTACCATTCAAGCTTCGTGTTTAAGCAATTCAAATTTGCAACCAACATTTTGGCGAAGGGTCTACACTGACATACCAAAATGTCTCAAATGTCGCTTATTTTTAATTTCTAACAACAGAAAAAAAATTGTCCGACCAGACTGGCTTTTTGTCAGGTCAAAACTTGTCTTTGGCCTGACAAATGACCTGCTTATAGACAAAAATTATTTGCAGGCTTGATATGATAACCAGTGGACTGGTTCAGGTTTTTATCACGAGACTGATGTGGATAGATATCAGTCATGACCCATCAGGCCCTCAAGGTGTCCAAAGGGTGGAACCACTGTCTGTCAGATACATCACTGTCAAGTGGATGGACAGCTAACAAAACAAACTCAGCTAATGCGTACAATTTATACCTGGGCCTACATGCAGTGGCTAAAAGCATGGATAATGCTGTCAATCCGAAAGATCACTATCCATTGGATAGCATGGTTTATTTTGTCGAAACTCATTGATTGGTGGATAGCAGTTTATCTGGGAGATAGCATCATCCACCCTTTGAACAACAGAGCCCTAGTGGACAGCACAGTACTCACATCACTGTAGGTGTGATTCTTCACTCAGTGTCACTGTGTTGTGTTCTCAGGAAAGACACTTTATTATCACAGTGCTTCTGTGAGTCTTTCCTCATAGGTAAACTGTTTAAATGGACATGGGTGATTTGTTAGGTAGCTTAAAGAGGTAGTAAGTCTGTGTTACAGCTTGGTGGCCCAAGATACTGGCACTTATCTCTGGTTTAAGTAGCATTGAATCACTAGGGGTATTTCTACATACAAGTACAGTGTACACATGTACTTCCCCTCCTCTGGAAGAGGTGACCCTCAATGAACTAATTCTGTGACTATTAATAAAAGTGGTTTTGGTGTTATAGAAACTGAAGTTACCAACTTGGATTGAAACAACTGAGCTGCTGAGATTTTAGGGTTACAAGGGGAATTATCAAATGAATGTGTTTTTGTAGAACACAACACTTTTTTGTTTTTAATTAAGGTTGCAGTTGTTTACATGTTGCTGTACAACACAGTCAGATGGGAGCTGTTGCATATTTAATTTCTAAAGGAATGGTATGCCATGTGCCATTTTTATAAAGTACTGTCAGTAATCTACCTATATATTGTTGTTTTTGCAATTGTAATTATGAAAAATTTAATTAAATTCAACTACTGAAAGTAAACAAGACAGTTGTAACACTCTTTGAACAAAGTGTGCTACAAACTCAAACATGGTGTCACATGACATCTCATCACGTCACATCACAGTTCAGGGCATTGCATATTTGGATAGTTAAGAAGAAGAAAAAATTAAAGGGATTACAGGGCAAAAATCATTTTAAATTCCAGATGAATATGCTAGGTAATTTACTAAACAATTTTGTTGTGGAAATTATTTATACAGAACATGTTTATAAATTATGTACCCTATGAAGGTGCTTAAAACATCCAGGCAAGACATTATTGATGAAAGAAATTACCTTCTTGTTCGATTAATAGGATGTTGACCAGCTTGATAGAAATGGAATGTCTCCTCTAATGTGGGCAGCTTACAGATGTTTTGGGTGAGTGAAGATTGAAGTAATAAAAGCAAATTGGCACAGTGGTCCAGATCAGTGGGGGGGGTCTCAGGTCAAAAACCCTATAAGGTCAGCTACATGTGATTAAACTCATTGCCAATGGTACCTTAGGAATGGCCAAGCCGAGATATGAGTCTCGAGCAGAGCATCCACGGCAACCCTGAGAGAGGCAACCACCAGGTACCATCATACTGACAGAGTCAGTGGAGATACTTACCACCCCATATAAACTTTGCCTAAATTACATCTAGCCACATTAAAAATGCATCGGCAATTGATGAACTTGGGAAAGGTGCCTGAGAGATGGTGGAGCCAAGATATGTAGAAAATTTCTAATGATTTTGTGAGTGCAGTGGGACTTGACCCAAATAAATTGTTAGCACCCAAACTTGAAAAATTATTATGTGGAACCCTGGCTCATTGAAGGCAATAAGGTGGAAAATTCATAAGCTTTTTAGGAAATCTGTCATCAGAGTTTAGCTATTCCCTCTGATAAAGGGACATGGAGGCCTAAAAATGTCTGGACTTCAATGGTATAAGTGCCGAAATAACACTCAATTTTGAACTGATGACTTCATTACAATAATTGGCGCTATACAATGTCTAACCATGTTATAAAATTCATTAATTGCACAGTGCATGTTCCATTTCAAACTTTGAACATTTATCATTTTCACTGTTAATCAAATGGCTCACATATGGCCTACGTGTAGTATATAGCACATTTAAAAAAAACTCTTCAACATTGCTGTTTTTGTTGAACATATTTTACCATGGTTCCACATTTACCAGAGATTGGATGTAACAAGCATGAAGGCTTAGACTAAACTTTTTTTGCAGTAACTTAAGCATAAGATTATGTTTGGTGTTCTTTTAGATTGGAACTTACAAGAATGCTCTTAACAATGAATGCATCAGTGCCATTGGCAGACAAATTTCATAAAAACACAGGTAAAATACAACATTTTCACCTTTTAGATAGTTTGATGAGTATGTGATGCCTCCTTACATGCACAATATCAAAGCTAAGGTGCCAAGGAAACGGATGTAAATATGAAATGAAGCAAAGTTTTCCGCCAGTTCAATGGTGATATTGGAACAAATTTTTGGAAGCAATTGACCAGGGCTGAATACAGATTTGTGTCTTAAAAGTGCAATTAAGTTTAAAGGTCATAACAATTAGCAGGGCTGTCATAAGCTTTGATTCACCCGTAGCCTTGATCTTCACACCCGTAACAAACTTGTTTCTTTCTGGGTGAATTGTAAATTGCCACCATGTCACCTGCAGGCAAGGAACTGAGGAAGAAGAAAAACTTTATTGTGTCCACTACAGGCAAGATCACCTGTAACATCAAGGGCCCATCAAACATACCCAGCCGTAGTGGGTGCTATGGGTTACAGCCCTTATTGACAGCACTTATTATTAAGGAGAATTGATATGTTAATTTTTGTAAAAATGTGACTCAATTGTCACTGATGGACCTTTTTTTGAACAGCTTTGCATTGGGCAGTGATGTCAAATAACCACAATGTCATAAGAATTCTTCTGAAAGCTGGTGCTAGTATGGATGCATTGAATGCTGAGGTACAGGAAATATTACAATTATACAAATTTTATTAACACTCCCCAATGGGGCTTTTCATTGTTAATTAACTAAAATTACAATAATATCATAAAATGTAATGATCAGTTGATGGAATAATTGTTACTTATTACCCTGATGATATCCCTCAACAGGGCCAGTCTGCATATGACTTAGCAACACAAAAGAAAAGCAAATGGATAGTGGTGCAAATGGATTTGTTAGCAAGAGATAAGGGAGAAGGAAAACCAGCATTTTTACAATCCTTGACAAAGGACAAGGTGGGCTGGCAAATAGAACTGACTTTTTGATGACAGTCTAGATTTTTCAATTACAATCATAAATTGACATTTCTTTATTAATTTGTTAATTAAAACAAAATCAGTGTATTATAATCAACCTTTAAATGTTGTGGCTGGTAAATATTATTCTTTAATACACCTGCCTGTCTTTGGCATGCTATTTTAGCTAGCCCAATGATGCACATCAAGAAGATATTAATTAGTATAAGCCTAGAAAGAAATTTTTAACTAAAGAACAGAATCAAATGCAGAGCTTGTGCCTTCAAACTGTCTCACGGCCCTAGCAGTGGCAGATGATGTCAAGTATTGCATACTGCATGACTGTTTGTTTGATGTTCTGAGGCTACATAGTACTGTAAAAGGATCTCACTTGGGAGATCTTGAGAGAAGCATTTGTGTTGTGATGCCTCAAGCAGTCAAGAGCTAACTGTATCTACTGGCTTATATATTTTATAATATAACAAGGTACAACATCATAGCTAACCTAACTTATTTCTGACTTTTCTAGACTGTTCTGCGTTATGTTCAGATTGGTCTGCCGTTCTTTGTGATATTTGCAATTGGTGCAATTTTAGAGTATTCAGCTTCGTCGCTCATGTCTCTTCCTCTCATGGTTGCTGTAGGAATAATAGCATACTATACAATGCAGTAAGTTCTAATACAACTGTTAGAAGTAATTTTTGGTTTTTACCTCATCAGACATTCTATCCACAGTAATGAGAGTATTTTTTGAGGTGCAGGAATGATTCCTGCTAGGAGCAGTTTTAGCTGGACATAATATATCAAACGCAAGAGACTGTTTCATCGAGATATCCAAACACCCAGAAGAGAGTTGAAAATACAATGCTCAGTGGATTATTTTGACGAAATTCGAGGTCTTTTGATAGCCGATGAAACACTGTCTCGAGTGAAAGTGAAGAATGATCATCGCAGTAAATTTTCCAATTTCAGCAATTGGAAAGAAGAAGCCTGAAAAAAATCAGGGCTTCAACGGGATTTGAACCTGTGACCTCCGCAAAATACCGGTGCAATGCTCTACCGACTGAGCTATGAAGCCACACATTGGGAGCGAGGTCAATTAATTGAGTTCATATCTACCTGTGAGGTGTGAAATGATGTGGAGTATATATGAAAGTTCAAATATGAATTATTTCATATATACTCCACATCACTGTCTCAAGTGCTTGATATATCTTCTCAATCGACACAAAAACCAAGGAATAAATGGAGATGTGAATCATCAATTGAAACCCTTTGCTGATTAAGACCAGGTATCCAAACCTCCTTCACGGTTGTGATTTTCTTTGTTTTAACTTGACGAATTATTAATGAGTCTGAGAAAGTATAGTGAATGACTCTTGTATTAAGCAGACACCCACTGGATAAAGTGTACCCTTTGGAGAGGTCCATGCTGGCAGGGGATTAAAAATGCCATGTCTTGTTTGGCTGTGGTTAAGACTTTGACTTAGTGTCCAATTCCAGAAGCTCAATTATACAAGATTCAACAGAAAAGAATTTATAAATAGACCTGATAAAAAACTCTGGGATGCAAATGGGATCTGAGCTCAGAACCTCCAGATAGCCATTGTAATGTGAAGCAAATTCTCTCCAGAGCAAGTCACCAAATTGAACACCTTTTTTTGCTCCAGGTAGAGTGGAAAGAACTGTGGGGTACATGCTTTAAATTGAGGGGAGAGCAGTTATTATACCCAGCCTTTAACTAACAGTTTGATTGCTATTGTTTACTCACAGATGGTTCACATTAATCTTTTCTGCGGGTAGTGTTGTCGTGTTCGGCTGGACACTTGCTACCAAAGCTTATCTTTACTACAACATTCTTACAGTTTATTTGAATTATATCCTTTCCAAAGTTGTTTTGTCAAGTAAAAGAATCAGCATTGCTAAAATGATTAAAGAAGTCTGTTTATTATCATTTTTTTTTCACATTTTTATTTCCATTCAATGGCTTACATCAATTTCTGAAAGAAAAAATAGGTTAAAAATTAATAAAATGGCTATTAAGTTTACATCAGTAGCTTAAGTTACTACAAGTGACAAAAAAGAAAGCTACGCAGGAAAAAAGACAACAAGAACAAAGGACACACAAAAAAAATAAATGGATGACTAACTTTGTGATTACAAAGAGCAAATTAATCTAAATTATTTCTTTGGTTACTTAGGTATTTAATCTATCTACATATTGATTTGATTTCCGGCCAGGGCTAAATATCCATTTTTTTTTTTCAAAATAATCCTTCTTATTAATTTTGTCTTACGTTCAGTTAAAGAAGTCTGTTTGGTTTGTGACAAAATTGACACTTAGACAACCTAAAAACTCATACTAAACTGCAATACATACATATGCATACGTACATACATACTTTATTTGTCCCCAATATGGGGAACTAACTCATAACATGCTAACACTTAAAACCAACCAAACTGCTAACTATAAATTGACCACCATGACATCAAGCCAAAGGCATTGAAAGTTTGCTAATTCTTACTTATGTATTATGAACCAACCATTAACTTTGCATCGTTTGACTTAAAAAAAACTTAGTATATATTATTAATTTAAGAAGTACTTGTACAGTAGAAAACATTATATGAGTACGACTGTCATGGTTTGGTTAAATGCGCCTATCCTGTTTGCATTACACCACCACCCTTCTTCCTACCCTTAGTTCAATATTAAATATACAGTACACATCACATGTATAATGGTTGAAATACATGTAGACAGTTTAAATAACCACCTTTTCTGTTTGCAGAATTTTTAAAGGGGCTCGTTTCTCAAGCCTTATACCCCTGGGTGTCTATTTAGCTACTAAAGTCTACAAGTATACAACCTGGTTTCTTTTTTTCTGGCCCTATATCCTTTTATGTTATGAGTCTATGTCTAGCAGTCATTTAAGTCGAAAAAAGAACGCTTTTTGTAGCCGAGTTTTTCATTTAATGTTGAACTATGGCTTCTGTAAGGTTGAGTCTCTGCTGGGCCAAGTGGCTCATACAGCCAGAGCATATCCTGTTTTCTGTAGGACTAAGCCACTAGGAGTATTTCTACTCCCCCTGTCCTGGGTGGGATGCTAGTCCACCACATGATTACACCCCACCTTAGTATTAAATTCACCAGTACTCATTTGTTCACCAGAGTGGAGAGAGGCACTGTGAAATTAGATGCTAGTCCATCATGTGATTACCCCCCCCCCCCCAGTATTAAATTCACCAGCACCCATTTATACATAGTCTAACACGTGATTACCCCCCAGTATTAAGGATGTTTGCATGAAACTTTTCCTGGCAAAAGATTTTTAAAAATTTTTTACTGCAGTCAGATAATGAGTTACTTGTGTCAGAAATGCAAAAAGAATTGGGGGTCACCGACTTTGTTTCAGCGATAAAGCGTGTGGAAAACTACCATTATTTTGAAGAATTGGCTCACGTGATTCAGCATGATCAGCAATTCAGCAGGGGTTTATAGTTAAAAATATCGAAGGTGAGTCAACAGAGGCAAACGATCTTTGTCGTATTTTGTTGAAGTGGGTCTCTTGCGTAAATAATTCCAAAGGTTGCCAATGTTTTCACAAAATTTAACCCTCCATGAGGCATTTGGGACCACCATACAGATAAACAAAGACCTTAAAAGAAAGGAATTTGATGGTGCATTTTGCAAAATGTTCAAACTTCTTATCAATAGATTTTCTTCATTTTTTCACTAAACATAAAAATTTTGGTCGAGGAAATGATCCATCAAAAGAAAAGTAGGGGTCACCAAATGTGTGAGATCATAAAATCCAGGCAAAGCTATAGCAATGGCCATCTACCTTGTCATTGTTCATTTAATTACTTAGTGTGCGCATTGATGCATGATGTGGTGTGTGAATTTGCATGCACAGAAAAGGATGTGCAGAAACAATGAGTGTGAACATCCTTAAAGTCACCAGCACCCATTTACACACTGGGGTGGAGAGAGGCACTGTGAGAGTAGATGCTATTCCATCACATGATTACCCCCCCCCCCCCTCCCAGTATTAAATTCACTGGTTCCAATTTATACACCCTGGTGAAGAGAGGCACTGTTAGATTTAAGTGTCTCGCTGAAGCACACAATACACTGACCCCAGCCAGGGCTTGAACCTGGACCACGTGATCCAGAGTCGGGTGCACTCACCAGAAAGCCTGGCCATTGTGCCTGCACCCTTCTGTAGTCTCAAGCAACTGCAAGTAATTCTTTCCACTAGTCTGCATTTTGTAAAGATTTCTGATAATTTACCTGAGCCAATCTCAACACCTTGCAGGGTGAAGTGATCTTGCCAATGTCACACACTTTTGATTAATTAGGTATGCAGGAGTTTTAAATCAAGGGATCAACTTACATATTTGAAACTTTTCATGTACTTGTGTGTTTATTGCTTTGCAGAACATAAAACACTAGACGTCAGAGGAATAATAGTCTGTCTGCAGTCCTCTACTGTTTTATTTTATTTTATTTTATTTTATTTTATTTTACTTTAACAGAAAGAAAATAGTAGACATTTGCAAAGGAATTCTGAATAAATAAACTGATCTCTATAAAATTAATTACCGATTAATATAAAGATAGGCAAGTAGGAAATAACAGTTAAACTAAATTGGTAAAATGTTATTTTCTCAAATTTTTTACTAATTAGTGAATTTAAAAAGGTTAAAACCAGTCTATGGTAATAGCAAAATAAAATTTAAAATAAACAGCTTTAATTTTGTTGTAAATAATCACTGAAACTGTTTTGATAGCTTAAACCTCAGATTTATACCAAAGTGAGTGGTGAGGTTGTTAAAACATTATCTGCTCTACTTAAGTTTTCTGATGAAAATTTAGTCATCATTTCAAACATGATTTTACAGATGTGAATGAGACATTTTCCTTGACGATTTCCTACATGTAAATACTCCGTTCATTCTAGCATCTTTCTTTGTCAACACTGTTGGCCTGTATTACTGTTTCTACAAGGCGTGGAAAACAGATCCAGGTTACCTTCATGCTACCACAGCTGAACAACGCAAGGTACAACACTGTTCAACATGATTTTGGTATAGTCTCCAGGGGTTATTTTAAATCTGTCAAGCTCTTTCCTGTTCTAGGCTGCGAGCAGGCTCACCTTTGAGTCACGCGCGCGAGCGGCGAAGAGCAAAGCGACCCGGCGGGAAGGAGTCTCGTCTCGCCGCTCTATTTCGCGCTCGAGGTTATCCTGTTCTTGAATGTAGTACTTAGCATACTATCACCTTATCGAAATTATTATCACAGAACTGTGGAAGTTTTGTAGCTAAAGTTAATTCACAAGCAGTAATGTGAGTTATTATATGGCTAACTCCTCGAGCAAATCCTGCGCTGTGATTGGTTACCCTAGCGCGCACGATGGCGCTATCTTTTTCGCTCGGTACTACCTGATGTGTCCTGCAAGATAAATTTCCCTTAAAGCCATATAATAAATTCTTTATTGACCAAGCTTGTTCGGTCAAAATGGCTGAATATTGGCCAAATTAAGTTGAATTAATTTACAATCAAGATTGCGTGTTATTTTGTTTTTCTCCTCAGACCATTATAGAACTCGTAGAAAAGAACTCGTTTGACTTCACAAAATTCTGTTCAACTTGTCTTGTGAGTATAAATGGAAGCTTTACTATTTGATAATATTTGCAGTTATTAATGTTACAAACAATGTTACACAGTGCTATAACATTACACGGTCAACATCAGGCTGCATTTGTATTAAAGTAAATCGAAACTAAAACATGTTACACTGACTTAGACGATAAGTATGAAGTGTATGAGTGTTATGGATAAACGATTTTTGTTAATTATTAATAAATTACGGTGGAACTCCACCTTACGGTCAACTCGTTAATACGGTCACCTCGTTATTGCGGCCACTTTTTTTTGTCCCGGCGAAACGCACATACATTTTCTTATAAGAAAACCTTGTTAATGCGGCCACTCCGTTAATACGACCAACGGCAACATCCTGAAATCCCAACCTGTTTAATCCTAAAAGTTATGATTTTACCTCGTTTATACGGCCACTCAAAACAGTTAGGTTCCATTAATATTTCATACACTGTTTTAAGTTTCAATTTTTTAAAATTATATCAGCATTTTGGACGCTTGTTAAAGAACAATTGCTTAGAAGTGCAATTGTGGTATATCTGGTAAGACGTCACTCAATTGAGGTCAGTCCAGTCGTGAAGTTTGATCCTACGCCGTTGATACGGCCACCCCGTTAACATGGCCAAATTCCGTTGGTCACCGTATTAACGGGGTTCCGCTGTATTTTGTTGCCTTGATTTGAAGGTAACCACAGTTGTCGTTTCTCTTGCAGTTACGGAAACCTATCCGATCAAAACATTGTTCTGTTTGTGATCGATGTGTAGCAAAGTTTGATCATCACTGTCCCTGGGTGGAGAATTGTGTGGGTACGTGAACTGAATTCACCATTGGTGTATTTTGAAATGCGCTAGAGCAAGGGAGACGTTTCAACAAAGCTATCTGTATGCATTAGTTTCATAGGTTCTACTTATTTCAGAAACCCATTTGGACAATCATCTTGTTAGCTTTCTTCCAAATACTTGACTTGTTTGAATAAAGGTGTTCATCATCTGTCAAGATAATTTCTCACGTCAGCTCTGAAACTTTATAAACTTTATTAGTCAGAGTAAGGTACGTGTATATCATTTTGGTAATTGTAATTGGTATAACTCTACCTAATAGATGCCACTAAATGTTCTTTCTTTTTGCCATGGTAGAAACTGCCCTCAACTGGGCCAAAATTTCAAAGCCTTGCATGACACTGCTGAAATATCTTCTTTTGGGTGGAGTAATAAAAATATCCCTCCCCCACCACCACCACCTTGAGATGTCATACAACATACTCTTCCAGTGCTCCTCAATTGTTTACACCGCAGCTGCTAGCATTAAGAAGGAGGTGTGGAATTAATTTACAGAAAGAGTATACTTAGTTGACATGGATCTGACAGTCCTGTTAATCTTGTTCTAAACAGGTGTTGGAAACCATCTGTACTTCTTTTGGTACCTGTTTTTCCTGTTTGGTATGATTCTCTGGTATATCTATGGAGGTGTCGTCTGTAAGTGTATTTGCTTCTGTAATTTTAAACTTTTTACCTTTAGTACACACCTTGCTCGTTCTCTTTAGAGTGGCTGTTACAGGCAAAATAAACAAATCGAATAAGTGGGACGGGAGGGAAGAAGCAAGGAAGTAAGGGGAGGGGTAGATAGGTAGAAAGTTGTATAGAGGGAGAGAAGGGAGGAGGGAGGGAAGTAGCGGAGGAGATAAGGAGAGAGAGAGGCAGAGAAAAGGCGTGTAGAGGGAGCGAAGAGGGAGGTCGGAACGGGCCAAGTCAGAACTCGGAAAAACTGGTGAAACTTGTAACAATTAGTAAATGCTGGAAAAGTACGCTAAAATTTGATTTTGTATTGATTGTTCAAGAAAAAAAGCCCCGATATGTTTACTATGAATAGTCAAAGGGTGGTTGGGGGTCTTCTTTAACCCAGATCAAAACTGAATAGACAAAACTGGGATCAAATACGTCAAAAATCGTTAGAAATCGCTCTACATTTTGCTTTCATTGCTTCATGATATCCACACTTGTAATGTCCATTGCTTTTTGTTTCAGATTACGTCATGGCCTGCGGTCCCTACCCTGAAGGGGTCTGGAATGCCATCACTCACAGCTTACGCTGTGCACCTTGGATCACGTGGGGTTTTGCCAACGCCCTGTTTCACGTGATGTGGGTCGGCGCTTTATTTTTTTGTCAATGTTATCAGGTATGACCCACACATGTTAACGTTCTTTTTTCTTTTTTTTTTTCTTTTTCATGTGCAGTGATAGTGTAACAGTTTCCTAAGGTACCACAACCGCTTCTCTCCAGCAATCACAGGCTAAAAATGTCCAATTCTTTCAGCCATATTTTTTTTCTGGGAAACCTCTCGTAAAGGACTTTCTTCCCGAAGTTGGCTAGTTTGGTTAACAGAATAGATGGCTCCCTATGGGAGTTTCGAATCTTACCTTGTGGGTTCAAATATTTCGGATTTCTCCGCTATGAAGGTCGTTGGACCGACATTTTCGTTTCAAAGGATTGTACTAACGTCTTGCTACAGAATCTAACCAGAGGGCAACTCTAAAGCAGCCTGATAAATCAGTCTGGTTAGGGCGCCGGACTTCAAATCCGGAGGTCGCGGGTTCAAGTCCCGCTCTGACCACTAAGCTGGAGTTATTTCCCGTTAGACCCTAGCTTAACTCCTCGGTCGTGTTTGTAAATAGCCAACTGGTCTGCCTTGCTGCCAGTTGGGATTTTTAAGCCAATTATGGTTATTTGATATTTGTTTCTTCCAATTTAAGTGGCATGCCTGAGAACTAGCTAGGTGTTGCTAAGCGCATTGACCACTACAAACAACAACATTGGAACTTTTTTTTGAACATAGTTATCATTAAACTAGCATAAGGAGCAGATTCAGCAACTTTTGCTTGGGAGCGATATTTCCCGAATATGGACCGAACAAGCTAGTCTAGCCTTAGGACTCTTTTACAAGTTCTTTCCCGATTAAAAAGCCATCTTTCCGTGGCAATCAGAGCAAAGTCAAACAGATTGATACGTTTTGTAGCCATTTTCTCCAAGTTGGACCAAGAGTTGTGGAAAATGTAAAGGAATATAATTCTGAAAAACGAAACAGATGGCAAATTTTGGGGGAGCAGGGATGGTGCAGTGGTGAGAGCGCTCGCCTCCCACCAATGTGGCCCGGATTCGATTCCGGCCTGGTTATATGTGGGTTGAGTTTGCTGTTGGTTTTCGCTTTGCTTCGAGGGTTTTTCTCAGGGTTCTCCGGTTTTCCTCCCTTCAAAGAAACCAGCATTTCCAAATTCCAAATTCCAATTCGAACAGAATAGAGGACATGGATGAAAGCCAGCTAAGGCTGATGTAGCTTCTTCTCTAAATATTTCAATTTATTTTATTTATTTAACTCGCATCTTCCCGGGAACTGAACCTTACTGAGGCCTTCAAACTTGTAATAATTGCTTCTTCCACACGTCTTTGTTTTTTTTTAGATCTTCTGGTTAGGAATGACAACCAATGAACGTTTGAATATGTCCAGATATCCACACTTTACAGATAACAATGGAATCCAAATGACGCCGTTCAGGTAAGGTTATTTTTGGCTTTCATTTTCTCACGCACTGAGCAATCTGTTAAGGAATGATTGAATTTTCACAGAACGCTGTAAACTCAGCTGTGTAAGGAGCAAAGAGCATTTCTAAGTATTATGGAGTTCGTTCACAAACAAACTGTACGTTTTAGATTTTCGTTTCTTTTTTTATTTTCTATCGTTTTTGGATTTTGAAAGACATCTTTATGCCATAGAATTATGCGTTGTTTGGCCTAGCCCATCGAAAAGTAGTTCATAGCGATTCCAGGCCCATTTACAGGACAGAAAATATTTTCCGATATAAACGGTACGCTTTTCCTCATCCGTGCCGAGCCAAAATTTCTCCCATGCTCGGACCCTCTGATTAGGAAGTCCTAGCGCAATTAAAGCTTTGGCTCGGTTCGGCCCGGCCCAGCTCGGCTCGGACGAGGGAAACTCGTTTATACAACGGAATTTATCCGCGCGGAGCGATTCGGTGGAGAGGGGAGAGGGGGTGTAAGCGCTTCCATTTAGATCGGAACCATGTCAAATGCATTTGACTGTGTGTTGTGTGTAACTCCTCTATTGCTAATTCCCCCGTCTTTCGATGAA